>NW_024070192.1:4892342-5024850 GCF_014754425.2 Oryx dammah | reverse complement strand
AGCTGCCCCAAGTGGATGCAGGCGGCCGCATCTCTGCTGGAATGAAGTTCCTTTTCCACATCTTTCCCCTGCTTCTGCCTCAATCACGTTGTAAAAAGAAGCGAGACAAAGGAAGAAACACCAGTTGAGGCACACGCTTTCCAGGGGAAATGCGTCTTACGGCCATGGTGGTGCCTCAGATGTCAGCGTGAGATGTAGGATGAGAAATAATTAAAGCTTATGGACAAAGAGCTGCGACTGCGTGGCCCTCAGCACGTGGCACGGACGCCAGCTGTCGCTGGGGGCAGGGCGGGGCTGGCCTGCTCCAAGGCCCTTCTGTCCCCAGGGGTCATCCATCTGCCGTGTCATCAGCCTTGACCCTTCAGCGGGATGCTCTCTTGATGCGCCCTCCAAGCGACATTGCAGATGAGAGCCCGCTGCCCCTAGGATTCTCTGGCGGGGGGGTACTTAAGAACTTCAATGAGGGCGGCTCGCACAGTGCCACGAGGCTTTTTTCCCTTCCATTTTAAAACAAGGTTAAAGGAGGTGTCAGCATCTTTATTAAAGTACACGATAAGGGAACTCTATTCCATGACCAGTGATAAACCATAATGGAAAAGAATATGAGAAAGAGTGCGTATATGTGTGTGACTAATTCACTTGGCTGTACAAGACAAATTAACATTGTAAATCAACCCTACTTCAGTTTTGAAAAGTGCCGTATAAAGAGCATTGTAAATAAATGATTAGGACAAGAGAAATATGTTGGAGGAGTCAGAGGACTTGAGAGGAAGGGTTTATATTTCACTTTTTACCTTTAGTTGGACAGAAATAATGAAGTAAAATACCTGAATCATTTCTCTTTCTGATCCCTGATGAGCAAGAAGGTGTGTGTGTGTGTGTGTGTGTGTGTGTGTGTGTGTCTTTACGCAAGGTGCAGCTAGGCATCACTTTTATGAGATTCCCCTCTGAAACTTACCCAAGAAAACAGGTTTAGTATTTGCTTATAAATAGATGCATTCCATGATTGGATGATTAAGCCTTCTCCTCTTCCCCTATGAGATCACACATTTTATTTGTTTATTTAATCCACTAAGTTGGCTATTTTTATTTTTATTGTTTTTACTTTTTACCAGCTTTATTGATATTCACCCAAAGTGTACCATTAGCATATTGCATTGTTATTTTAAAATTATGGTATAATATATGCTGTGCTATGCTAAGTCACTTCAGTCGTGTCCGACTCTGTGCGACCTCATAGACGGCCGCCCACCAGGCTCCCCCGTCCCTGGGATTTTCCAGGCAAGAACGCTGGAGTGGGTATATACATAACATTAAATCTGCCACTGTAACCATTTAAAGTGCATAACGCAGTGTCATTAATTGCGTTCACAGTGCTGTGCAGCTATCGCCACCGTCCATCTCCAGAACGTTTTCACCTGAAACAGGAGCCCTGTGACCATTTAGCAGTGACTCCCGATTCCTCCTTCCCAGCCCCTGAAAGTGAAGACGTGAAAGTGCTCCTTGCTCGGTCACGTCCAACTCTTTGCGACCCCATGGACTGTAGCCCACCAGGCGCCTCTGTCCATGGGATGCTCCAGCAAGAATACTGGAGTGGGTTGCCATTCCCTTCTCCAGGGGATCTTCCTGACCCAGGGATCGAACCCAGGACTAACTGCATTGCAGGCAGATTCTTTACCATCTGAGCCCCCAGAGAAGCGCTGGTAACCTCTAGTTTCTGTCTCTGATTTTGCCTGTTCTAGGTATTTCGTGTAAGTGGACTCATACAGTACTTGTCATTTTGAGGTACACACATTTTAAATGGAAACTTCCATTTGTTTGGAACTATTTTGCCTGTTTTTCAGAAAATATCTGCTGTTTCCTTGCCATTGAGATGATTCTGTTCACCTTCCCTTAGGTCCTAGGGGTCCCGTCGATGTCTTTGGAAGACAGACTCACAGCCCCATTGTAGACTCACTGGTTTGCTCCTCACTGGACTGTAAGCTCCATAAGAGCTAGAATTGGGTAGTTTACCAAGTGTCCAGAAAGTTGACAGTCAGTAAATATTTGTTCAGTAAACGTGGGGATCAAAATCTAGACTTTGCGCAGCTAATGCAAAGAAGAGTCAAAAGAACTGGTGCTGGACAAGGCAGAAGGGTGACGCGATTTAAGGCCAGTGGGGCTTAACTTCAGGTGTGCCGTATCCTCCAGGACTCTCCCTTTCCTCCTTTTGAGATGCTTCTGTTTGCCTCTCATCCTCTTTTGATATCATGAGAAACCAGAAGACGATGAATTCCCGGAAATTGCTGATCTTGGTTCCTGTACTGAGGCCACCACTGGGCGGACCTGCTGTCCAGGCTTCTTTTGATGGTTCAGGAACTGAGTCCCTTCTGCCCTCTGCCCTTCGGTGAGAGGAGAGAGGGATTTTGGTGTTTGACCTGCTCTTTCCCAGTGTGTGTTTTTCCCATTTCTAGGATCAGCACGGTTGCCTCCGATGCCAATTGTTGTCATCCCCAAAGTTCTGCAGCCAGAAAGCTTGTGGCCTTGCTCGCGGCTCCTCCTGGCCTAACAGCTGGGTCCCAGGCAGCCGGTGCCCTCGGTGGAGATAAGCAGGTTGCCTGGGTCCCCGGGAGCCCGAGGGGGCTGGGGGATGAAGGCAGAGGAGGTGCTATAGTGATGCCCTGCTTCTCGTTTCAGGGTGCAGCAGAAGACCCGCAGACGGCCCTGGCACTGAACTTGGACCCTGTGCTGACGAAGAAGTCTGACGCGGAGGGTGCCAGGATGCTCTTCCCCGAGAGTGAACTTTCCATCCGGATAGGTAGAGCGGGGCTTCTTTCAGGCAAGCTCCCTGCTGCAGACCGCGAGCTGAGTCAGACAGGAGAGACTGGAGCTAGGGGCGGGAGGGGTGGCCGGGACGTGCCAGCTGCTCCATCCTGTCTTTGCCAGGCGCCCACCTCGCTGTCGCTTGGGGCTGGGCCAGCACACGTGCTTCCCCTCCACGTTGGTTCTCCAAACCACCTGCTTAGAGCACGGTATGAAACAGAACCTTTGGCTGTTTCCCCGACTTGGACAAGTGGGCCTGTGGGCTGCTCTGGTGGGTTTGGGCTGATTCGGGTTGCAGCGGACAGAGCTCTGTCCCTCTGTCTCCCCCTCTGATGGCCCCCTGGATGTTCCTTCCCACTGACGTGACTTTCATCTTTCTGGTTCATCTGGGGAACTTTGGGTCTTGTTTTCACTGATTCAGTCTGGAGCCTGAAAACCTAAAAACACTGATGGCAAAGCCATGCATTTTCTCTTAAGCTAGAGGGAGTGCGCCCTCTTGAGAGGAATCGGGGCGGGGGAGGTGCTATATTTCTGAATCTCCATGGGGGCAGTGCAGACTGGGTTGGTGCCCCCTGAGAAGGAGTTGAAGAATGATGCTGGTCTCCAGCCTCAGTGTAGACTTCCCCTTCCATGCCCTGTCATGGTTCACTTGGGGGAGTTGGCTACTTTAAGTGCCAGTTTGCACCAGGAGAGGTGGCTTCCTTTCTTTTCCTTTGCCTTTATTTAAGTCCCACATCGCTGTGAAACGTTGTCCCTTCCTTTTCCTCTACTTCTGTGAATCTCAGACTCAGGAACTTAACCAAGCAAAGGATGCTGAAAGCGGCCGCCCCGTCCCTTGCTTGGAGTTCTTCTCTCTTAGAAGAATTGAGGAGAAAGAGACTGGTGACTGGCCACCGTCTTCACCTTGTTGATTTAAGGGAGCAAGTCCTCTCACGTTTTCCGGGCTGGCGTTTTAATTTGATATGTGCACGCGGTGTCTCTGAAATGATCCCTAGACCTGGGGAGTAGAGATCCCACAGGAGTTACAGCCATGCTTCAGCCAGTTCTCAGCTATCTGTGCTCAGATTAGGTCCTGCAGGAATTACTCATGGAAACTCGAACACCTCCTCTACTTGGGTTGAAGCTCATGGCCCCGCCACCTCTTCCGATGTGGGATTTAATCAGGAAGTGAAAATTCATCCAACGGGAGCTCAAGTAACAGAGGGTTAGCACGAAAACTCTGCCCCCCGCGTCCAGTCGCACATGTCATTCGTTCTCAGGCAGCTCCGCTCGGGTGTGGTCTGCGGTATTCCTTTTACTGGAGAGTCAAGAGCTGTCTGGTGAGCAGGGTGGGGCACTGTCCTCCAGTTAAGGCAGTCACTTTCCATGCCGAGTCGTGGGGACTCGGGGACAGAAGGCTTTCTGTCAATTCTCCCCAGCTCTTGCATGTTGGATCTCCTGTGATCCCCAATGAAGACGTTATGGTCCTGACTCTGAGCCGTCTCTAGGATGAAGGAGTTTGCCAGACTTTATTCTCTCCCTTTTTTTTTCAGTCTTCAAGGCCACAGGGGAAAGGTTCAGTGCCTGTCAATCAAAAAAGTAAAAAAGGGCATATACCTCTGGCTGATTCATGTTGGTGTGTGGCGGAAACCAACACAATATTGTAAAGCAATTATCCTTCAATTGAAAATAAATAAATTAAAAAGAGAAGTGTTGACAATACCGTCTTCAAGGTCATTGTCAACTTGTAAATCATTAACAAATAAAATATGACTTAATTGAAGCAAAAAAAAAAAAGTAAAAAGAGATCCCTTTGACATGAACCTTTTCCGACAGGACCACGAGAATATAGGGCCAGTGGGAGGCCCTTGGGTGGCCTCCGCCTGCTGTGGCTTGGAAGCAGGGTTTCAGTTCCCAGTCAGAACTAAGATCAGGCCCCGGTGGTGAGAGCGCCGAATCCGAGCCACTAGACCGGTAGCCGGTGTTGAGACGCAGGCCGCTCCGCTTTGTAGAAAAGAACCTCACGAAGATGGGAATTAGTGAAACAAGTGAAGCGTTTATTAGGAGGAAGAGAGTACAGTACGCGTGGACAGATGCGTGGGCAGGCTCAGAGGCACTCGTGCCCTCGTGGTAGTTTAAATCACCTCTGCGGGGCGTTTCTTCCGGGATTTCTCTGGCCGGTCACCCTGCCCTGCCGAGTTCTGAGTCTGTGTTTGGTTTATCTCAGCGTCCTCCCTGCTGGCTTCCCCGCTGGCTCAGTGGTAAAGAATCCGCCAGCAGTGTGGGAGACCCGGGTTCGATCCCTGGGCTGGGAAGACCCCCTGGAGGAGGAAATGGCCACCCACTCCAGTATTCTTGCTGGGGTCATCCCTTGGACAGAGGAGCCTGGTGGGCTACATACAGTCCATTGGGTCACTAAGAGTCAGACACGGCTCAGCGACTAACACTTCCTTTCAGGGTCCTCCTGCCTCAGGAGTTGACTTTACTAGAAAGTCTCCCAGGCTTGCTGGACCTTCTTGGCCACTCCAGGCTGGGGTGGCGAGCAGAGGCTGCATGAGAGGCGATGCCATCCTGTCCTCTGCTCAGAAGCACCTAGGCAGAGCCCATTACCAGGTTACCAGGCAACCCTTGGTCACTGTTGCTAGCCATTTGGATCCGAGGGCAAATGCAGCCCGCGGAGGGTGGGGGGAGTGCAGCGATGGTTTGCAGAGCCTGAGGGAACCCAGCTACCTCCGGAAAGGTTGTTCCTCTTCTCGCCTGGGCACACCTGTGGGTGTCAGGCGGTCGAGGACTTGAAAGTTGATAATGGCTATTTGATGATTGGCTGTGTGCAGATCAAGTCTGAGCATGCCTTATTTGTACCATCTGGATCTGCCCTTAAGCTTGCTGTAAATGGAGCCCAGAGATTGGTTTAATGGGTGTTTAGTGAATAACATCAGCCTCTAAAAAATAATACTGGTGCTGCTGTTGTAATGTCCTGTAATTGGTTCAACAAGAGGAAAAGCCAGAAGGGCTGCTCTGCGAGACGGGTTTAGCTGCCTCGAGTCTCAGCAGTGGCCCTCACCGGGGAAAGTATTTATGTGTTTACGATGCTTTCCTGTGTACGTATCAGTGCCAAACGTTTTACAGTATCAACTGTTCTCAGGGCTGGGGGTATTCTGGGTCTCAGGTAGACCAGAAGTTCTTATACATCAGTCTCTCTCTCTCTCTCCCACCTTCACCGCCGCCCCCCACCGCCAGTTGTGTATCTATCTCCAACCAACTTTCTTTTAATTAAGAAAATAATGACCTGGGTGACAACTATTAAGTAATTTTTCTTCCTCTTTCAGATCCCTGGCTCAGAGGTTAAAGCGTCTGCCTGGAATGCGGGAGACCCGGGTTCCATCCCTGGGTCGGGAAGATCCCCTGGAGAAGGAAATGGCAACCCACTCCAGTGCTCTTGCCTGGAGAATCCCATGGAGGGAGGAGCCTAGTGGGCTACAGTCCATGGCGTCACAAAGAGTCGGACACGACTGAGCGACTTCACTTTCACTTTCAGATCCCTTACGGCCCAGGTTCCCCTCTCAGACACAGACACTGTTTCTCGTCTCCCAAGTTTCCTCTAGGAAGTCCTGATGCGGCGTTCGCCCCCTCGTGCCTGGCCCACCTTTCTCTGCGCCTGGTGTTTTTCACTTCATAACACATTTCGATTTCTGTTCTGGGAACATTCACTGATGCTTCCCATTCTTATTTTTGGCTGTGATCTTACCTAATTAGTCCCCTCTTGATGGCCTCTTAGGGTGTTTACCGTCTTTTGCTGTTAATGCAGCAGAGAGATTTTCACACGTGTTAACACATCTCTGTAGGCAGTTCTGTGGTTTAGTAAATTCTGGAAATTAGGCCAGGGGTTCTGTACATCTGGAGCCCAGGAGTGGGCACCAAAGAGTCTGTGAACCTCTTGGAGCTTTATGCAGAAAGATCTGTGTTTTCTGAGGAATCTAGAAAAATGACACTGACGAGTAGAGACCACGTCGAAAACAGACTTGTGGACACAGTGGGGGAAGGAGAGGGTGGGGTGAGCTGGCAGAGTGGCGCTGCCACATGCCTTGCCGTGGGCTAAAGGGATAGCTGGCGGGAAGCTGCTGTATAGCCGCCCAGCACTCCGTGATGACCTGAGGGGTGGGACGGGGTGTGGAAGAGACGCTCCAAGGGAGGGAATATGTGTGTACATGTGGCTGAGTCACGTCGTACAGCAGAAACTAACACACATTGTAAAGCAACTGTACTCCAGTTTTTAAAAAAGATGCATTTTTGGAAGGCAAAGGTCTATAACGTCCATCACACTTCAGATGGATCCATGACCTCCGTGTTTATCTAGAAACCTGGGTTTCTTCTCCGCAACAGCCCCATTCGGCTGCCAGCGAACTTTCTGTCTTTTTCCTTTCTCACGAGCACTCTGCTTAGGTTACGTGCTAAGTTGCTTCAGTCGTGTCTGACTCTTTGCAACCCCAAGGACCTTAGCACTCCCATCCATGGAATTCTCCAGGCAAGAACACTAGCGTGGATTGCCATGCCCTCCTCCAGAGGATCCTCCCAAGCCAGGGATCAAACCCACGTCTCTTACACCTGCCTGCTTTGACACGCGAGTTCTTTACCTCTATTGCCACCTGGGAAGTCACTCTTTAGGCTGAAAGTGAAAGTGAGTGTGTTAGTTGCTCAGTGTGTCCAACTCTTTGTGACCCTATGGACTGTAGCCCACCGGGCTCCTCTGTCCATGGGATTCTCCAGGCAAGAATACTGGAGTGGGTGGCCATGTCCTTCTCCAGGGAATCCTCCCAACCCAGGGATCGAACCTGCGTCTCCTGTATTGCAGACGGATTCTTCACCATCTGAGCCACCAGGGGAACCCAAGAATAGTAGAGAGGGTAACCTGTCCCTTCTCCAGGGATCTTTCTGACCCGGAAATTGAACCGGGGTCTCCAGCATTGCAGGCAGATTCTTAATCGGCTGAGCTACCGGGGAAGGTAATTGTTAACTTCCCCATTTCCTTAAGTTGTTTGTTCTGAGAGGAAGCTGAAACTCTCCAAGACTTTTTATTTTTATTTTTTTATGGATCCATTAGCATGCCAGATGGAAAATTGAATGTAATTTTGTGTTTCTGTGAAAGGAACAGAAGTAGGCATTATTTTCCAGGAGAGAAAGAGGTGGATTTAATTTGGGAAATTAGTTGTGAAGTGGCTTCTATTTATTATCCGTGAACCTTTTCAAAGCTGGTTGGGGGAGACGTGAATGGGGATTCAAGTCAGGCAAGCCCAAGCCGTAAGAAACTCCCGTTAGAGACACATTTTCCCTTGATGTCTTACTCTGTTATGTCAGGAGAATTCAGCTGGCAAAGATAACTCTACCTGGACAGCCTGGCAGACGAGAAACCGTGTTTTGCAAAATGAAACCCATGCAGGCGTAGCTTTAAGTGGGTTGTGAATTTGGAGAAATTTACCACCCCTGGCCACAAGGATTTGTTTGTTTCTTAGTCTAAAATCTTGAATTCCTGGTTGTTTATGCTCTGGCCTTGCTGGGTGGCATTTTCTCGTAGAACTAGAACTGGTCTTGGGAGACAGAATTGGCCTCTTTCGGCCCAAGGTTCCCGAGTGTCCCAGCCCCAGATGAGCACCTACAGGATGGCTCACTCCGCGTCACAGTGGAGCGGGGATGCTCTCCGACGCCCATCTCCCTCCGCAGGGCGCCCCCAGCTGCTCTCCAGGTACCCTGCGGTCCTCTTTCAATCAGAGCTTGGAATCTTTCCTCTCCCCCATTTCTCTCGTTAAACATCCTCCCTTTGGTGCCTCTGGGAAAAAGATTTGATCAGCCGTTGAATGTGGAGACATCGGCCACTGACAGTGTTTCCCTCCTGCTTGTGTGTTTGCAGTTTAACCGGGGACACTTTCTTCTTCTTCTTCTTTTTAATGTTATATTATTACTATGCGGCACGAGAACACTTAGGTGCTTTGTGTGGGGTCTAGTTCCCTGCCCAGGGGTGGAACCTGGTCCCCGATGCATTGAGAGCAGGGAATCTTAGCCACTGAAATGTGAACCCAATAGATGGGTTTTCACACTGGCTGGCCTTTGGAGGATTATGGTGTGTGCCCCACGGCACACACGTGGGGCCTGGGGGGCAGCCAGTCACTATGGGGGTGAACTCCCTTCTCGGGGGACAGTTGTCTGTTCTCTCTGTAAGACCAGCCTCCTGTATCCAGCTCCCAACTCCTAGATTTCCTCAGCACTGAAATTCTTCAGAGTAGTTGAGTCCTAGGGAAGCAAAGAGGGCTTATTTAAGCAGCTTCAAGCTTCCTCTGACAGATCTTCTAATTTTCCAAGTCTTCCTTGAGTTCTGTCACTGACATTTCCCGTCAGATTTAGTACACTTAAATTTGTGTGTTTTTAAAAAATTTTTTTTATTTTGTATTGGGGTGTAGCCGATTAACAATGTTGTGATAGTTTCAGGTGGACAGCGACCATGTTTCCAATTCTCCCCCAAACCCCCCTGCCATCCAGGCTGCCACACAACATTGAGCAGAGTCCCCTGTGCTGTACAGGAGGTCTTTGTTGGTTATCCATTTGAAATATAGCGGAGTACTTTGATCAGGGGTCAGATGTAGCTCCTTTTTTTTTTAATGACTAGGTCTCCAAAATAATGTGTTTAGGGACGTCTCTGAGATGATATTAGTAATTTTGAATTTGTATCAGTGAGATCTCTACAGATAAAGAATAGCTTCACAGTTGCTCATGTAAATTTAATGCCTTGGCATGTGGTTTTAGCAATTAGACTTTTTGTGTGTGTGTGTGATTGGCTGGTTAGGGGACATTTTCCAGTCTTCTCCTGGCCTCACTGAGACGAATTGCCTGGGACCTGAAAAGCAGACAAGCCTTGCTTTTGTTACGTCCTTTCGGGGCCAAGGCCCGTAACCGGGTTTCTTCAAAGGGCTGTGAACCAAACCTGTCAGCACGTGGTAGTAGCACTGAGGATATTAAATGTGCCACGATTTCATAGCAAAAATCAAACCCAAACAAAAATATTTTGCCGAAGGATAAAGGATAAAAATATTTTGCCGAAGGACTGAGGGCAGCAGGAGAAGGGGGCGACAGAGGATGAGATGGTTGGTTGGCATCATCAGCTCAGTGGACATGAGTCTGAGCAAGCTCTAGGAGACAGTGAAGAACAGGGAAGCCTGGTATGCTGCAGTTCCTGCGGTCGCAAAGAGTCGGACACGACTAAGTGAACAATAACAACAAAGGATAAACGGCAAGTTCAACAATAATAATTACCAGGAGCTCTTTAGCACCATGAATGTTTAATAAGATAAGTAACACAGAAACACCCTCTGGGACTGGGCTCTGTGTGGGAGGCCTGAGTGAGCGTCCGCATGTCTCAGCTCAGGAGAGCATTATTACGTGGATACTTTTTATAGATTTTTTCGCGTCTGAGTAGTGTAAAATTCTGCCTACCTACTGTTTAGCACTGCAACAACACTTTTCCTGTTTATTTGCTTTTAGGCCGTTAGTGTGCAGTGCATTTTTCAGGAGGCCTGGGCCCAGAGGCAGTTTGGAGTTTGTATACGTTTCCTAGGTGGCTCAGGGATGAAGAATCCTCCTGGCAATGCAGGAGACCTGGGTTCGATCCCTGGGTCAGGAAGATCCCCCGGAGAAGGGAATGGCAGCCCACTCCAGTGTTCTTGCCTGGAGAATCCCATGGACAGAGGAGCCTGGTGGGCTGCACTCCATGGGGTCGCGTGTCAGGGCTGCCATAACGAAGGACTGCTGGGTGAGCAGCTTGTGCAGCAGAAATACATTTTTCTCATAGTTCTGGGGTCTTGAGGTCTCAGGTCCGGGAGTGGGCAGGGTGCTTTCTTCGCAGGCATCTCCCCGTGGTGTGTTGACGGCCGCCTTCTCCCTGCGTCCTCAGCTGGCCTTCCCTCTGCCTGTCTGTGTTCCTCTGCTTACCGGTCCTATTGGATGAGGGTCCACCTCGATGACCTTGTTATAATGTAATTACCTCTCTAAAGACCCTGTTTCCAAACACAGTTAAATGCTGAGTCCGGGGGATTAGGGCTTCAGTGCATGCATTTGAGGGGACACAACTCAGCCCCTAATAGCGCCTGATTTCTTCGAAACATTGCCTTCTTATGGGTGGTAACCCCCTGAAGGACCAGTGCGTGGCAAGGGCGCTGGTGTGGTTCCCTCCGTCTCCCCCTTCCTTCCTTCCTCCCTTGTTCCCTTCCTTCCTTTCTCCTCCCTTCCCTTCCTTCTTCCTTCCTGCCTCCTCCCTTCCTCTCCTTTCTATCTCTTTGATTCTTTCACTGTATTTCCACCTCCTTATCTGTTCTTCCCATGCTTGGACGCACTGGGAATGCTGAGTTATCAGTGTGGAGAACGGCACTGATGAGGCTGGAGAGTTTCTCGAGGCAGCAAGCAGAGACAGAGTCGGGTGATCTGAAGTCCCGTCTTGTAAGACTGCGGGCAGGTGTGCAGTCCCCCTAGAGGAATTACTCAGCTGACTTTGGGGGGGCTCATAGTCTCACACAGTGGAATGGACAGGCGTGCTCTCCTGACGGTTCATCTCCCAGGGCTGCCATATGTTGTTCCACTAACAGTGCGGATTCACAGAAACGGATGCCCTCACAGCTCCGGAGGCTGGAATTGTGAAATCAAAGCGTCCACAGAGTCAGGCTGTTTAACACTTCATGGGTTCTAGTAATTTCTGGTGGCCCCCGGCACTCAATGGCTTGCAGCCGCAAACCTCCAGTCTCGAGCACGGTTTTCACGTGGCCTTCTTCCCTGTGTGCCTGTCTGTGCCTCAGTGTCTAAATCTTCCTCTGCTTACATAAAGACCCCAACTGTCAGACCCGCCCTAACCCACTGTGCCCACTTCTTAACTCGTCCCATCTGCAGACTCTTATTTCTAGGTGAGATCCCAGGCTGAGGCACCTTCCGGTGGAGGGCGACATGTTTCAGCCTGGTCCACTCACCAGCCCCACCCTCTGCTCCTCCGTGGCCAGGCCATGGGAGCTTGGCTATTTGGCAGAGGAGGGGCGGTGGTGGTGGGTGGGGGGCTTCTCATGCACATGGGAAGGGAGAGGAAACATGGAGAGGAAACCAGAGGCGCCTAATCCTGGCAGTCATAACGCCCCCGCTTAATTCACTGCAGCCTTCAGGGAGGCTGCCAGGACTCTCTGTTTGAAATATTCATTAAGCGTCTACCAAGGAGTTAGGGATACTCTCTCCTTTTGCAAAATTTAACATTTGCTGGGCTAGCAGGTTCCATCATACTTATTAGAATTCTGACACATTCATTTCAGCTCATAAGTCTATTAAACAGGGAAATGTGTTTTCAATGTGCTTTTGGGAAACGGAGCAGACAAGAGTGTTGGGCAGCCCCAGCTCCCGTTAGGATGCTCCTGCCAAGCTTTTATTACCCAGAGAACCGGTGCTGTTGCCAAAGCCCGTCAGCCCGGCTCTTTCCAGATCTTTTTTTTGTTTGTTTTTTTCAGATGTTGTTTTTTGCACAAGCTCCTTAAGCTGAAGAGGCATAGGTGGCACTTTGGTTTCAAGTATTTAAGATCCCAAGGAGCCCTTTCTACCTATTCAGCCCCATCTCAATTGTTTATTTCCTCCCCTCCTCTTGCCTTTTGGCTTTTACAGAAAGGGCCAAGAAGGATGGAGTAGGAAATGGCAACCCACTCTGGTATTCTTGCCTGGAAAATTCCATGGGCAGAGGAGCAGGACGGGCTAGTGTCCTTAGTGTCTCAAGGAGGGACAGAGTGGCGGTGGGTTCTGGTCCGAGACCTTGGCATCTGAGCGCAGGGCCTTGGGCGCAGCCCCCCGGGTGAGCGGAGTTGGTGGCAGGCGGGGCTGCCGTGGGCTGCAGGTGTCTTTTCTGAGCGTCGCCTGGGCGGCCCATGTGGTCCTGCAGGGTGTTGCCGTGGTAACCTTTCCCCTTCCCTGCTGTGGTCCACCAGGACGTCTCTGCTTGGTGAGCTGGATGTCGCCCTTCGTCTGTTTCATCTCACCTGGCCTCTTTTCCCTCGGCCCCTCCTTCTCTCCTGGTCTCTCTCTCTCACCTGTGTCCTCCTGTCTCTCTGTCCGCATCCCTCCTCCTCTCCTCTCTCAGTGACCTGTCCCTCTTCCCTCCTCCCTCTCCTTCAGCACGGAGGGTCCTTGGAGAATTCTCCCGGGCTCTGTCGGGCCCGCAGTGCCGTTTGCAGCCCCGGAGCAGCGGATCCTGGTAGTGCAGTAACTGGAAAAGCTCTTCAGAGGTGCTTTCTTGCCTCTGTGCGTGGAGATCCCCGGGGGCAGATTCCACCAGGGGGCCCCTCCCCTCTTTCTAGAAAACCCGATCTGGGTGAAGCTTTCCTCCAGGCTTTGCTTCTGGCTGGTTTTGCAGAACCGAAGCTCATCCACTGGCAGCGCTAATTAAACTCATCCAAGTGAAATGTGGACAGGGTCCCCGCCAGATATTTGGGGTGGAGCGCCGTGACAAGTGCAGACACCGTGGGGTCTGTTATGGAGACCCTGCCTCTCCTTCAAGTCATCCTTCAAGCGTCTCCCTGACAATCCTCCAACCCACCTGTCACCCAGCCAGACTTGATTAGCGTTATTAACCACCTGGTGTTGAATTTTCCTTGCTTCTTGCGCGTCTCCTGCAGACAGGGGATAAAGAAGATTAGCATGTTAATTTCCTTTCTCTCGGGGTCTTCTGTTGCAATACAACCAGGGGGCTCTGACTGTACCCCGCTTCTCCCCTTTTCTCCTCTCCACCTGTCTTAGGGCTGGAAAAGGACAGTAGGGATGCGGATAAAGACTCCACGCTGACATCTAACGGGATCCTATTAGCTGACCTAGACTTCAGAGTCGATTTTTTTGCTAGCGGTTGGATTAAGCGGTCGCTCAGCCAATTTTCAGGATCCAGGGAGTGGCGTGAAGCCTTCGGGGGCATTATGTTTAACAACAAAGGGAAGAGAAGAGGCTACAAGTCGATCGAAATTGAAACGCCTCTCCTGGAACTAACGAGCTGCTGCGGGGAAGTCGTGGGACCCCACAAGCTTGTTTAAAATTCTGACTGTGGGAGGCTGCACAGACGTGGGTTTTGATCATACAGCTTGATGGGCAGAGCAGGACATGGTGACTCAGGACTTGTATTCTGAGAGTCTGATTAGGGGGCTCCAGGGCTGTGGGACCTCTGTTTTTCTCACTTCGGTCTCCATTTCCTCCCACTCTTGTTTCCTATTTAAATTATGTGTGTAAATTCAGGGATGTTGGAATATCACATCATAGTGGGTCCACTGAGGTAGACAAGCACGCATCCTTTCACAGGAGAGGACCCTTCACCACCACATGTCAAACACAGAGATGCCTCTTATCTTCTAAGTACCATTGTCTTCTTTGAACCCATCAAAGAACCCATTTAACGAGAATTAAATGTTGAGTTTCTCAGGGCTCCCAGACCCCTGGGACGCCTCTGGAGGGAGCAGGAAGGGAAGAGAGTCACTTGCCTCGATTCCTATCTCCCTCCCCTTAAGAAATACAGATGCAACTTAAAGCTTACAATGTGAAGTTTCAGTATAAAAACAATTTTTTTAATTGAGTAGAAATGTTGGCTCCAGATGAGGGTCAGGTATGTTGTCTAAGGTTGTCGTGGTGTCTGTGTAGATGCCCTGAATAGCTACCGGCCTCCTTCTTATTTGGACCCTCACAGGGTGACCCTCCTAAGCCATCATTCTCAGGATGCCTGCCATGACCTTTTTTGTGGGACGGAGACCCCCTGAGTACCTGATGAAAGCCACAGACGGTCAGGTTATTGGCATTTGGGGAGGGACAGTTCTTCGTGGTGGAGCCGTGTCCGGAACTTTTCGTCTGCTCTTCACTTCAGCCCGATCCCCCCGAGTCCCTGAGGACGTGGGTCAGGAGCAGAGAAGAGCCACTGGGGGCAAAATCTTGGCCCCGTTCCCCCAGGTGCCAAATAAGAAAAGTACAGAGTTTGGAGGAAACAGAAACAAATGGCTTTATCTTCGCCTGGCAAAGATGAACACACAGCAGGCTGGCATCTCAGGGCCTGTGCCCTCCTCTGGGAATGGGGAGAGGCTCTGTATCCTCTGGAGGGTCTTGTATATCTTTCTTTTTTTTCTGCAAGTTTATAGCCAAAAGCTTGTGTCAAATGCCTCTGCAACCCAGTGTGGTGTCTTCGAAGTTATCAGCTGTGAGCGTCTTCCTTTTGAGATGCAGAGCCATACAAGGGAGCCTGGGGTAGGAGTGTGCCCAGTGCAGACTGTGATTTATGTGGAGTCAGAGAGGAATTAGCTTGGCGAAGGACAAGTCCAGCTACAACGGTTTGTTAGTAGTAGCAGCTAAAGAAGAGCCAAGATTGTTTAACTCTTGCAGGCTTGTTTGGCTATACGTGCCAAAGGCTGTTCACTCATTTCTGTTTTTGCTACAACACCATTGTGTTAGCTACTCAGTTGTGTCTGACTCTTTTGGACCCCATAGACTGTAGTCTGCCAGGCTCCTCTGTCCATGGGATTTCCCTGGACTGGGATTGCCCTGCCCTTCTCCAGGGGATCTTCCCGACCCAGGGATCGAACCCAGGACTCCTGCATTGCAGGCAGATGCTTTACCATCTGCGTCACCAGGGAAGCCCATTAGGACCTACCACACCCCTGAATCCTGTGCTGAGGTGCCCAGTAGCTCCCTTTTGGGGTCGAAAAATAACAACTGGTTAAAAATTAGTAAAACTGACATGTCAGCCGATACCGAAGAACTCATCTGAACAAATGAGTTTGGACTCCCTGGAAGCCATGGAATGGTGAGGATGGTGATGTTTGGAAAACTTTTGGGAGTTTCTTAGGAGGCTTCTGAGGGTTGATTTACAATTCCAAGTTTCTTTTGGAGAAAAAACTATCTTTTGGTGGTTGGGCATGATTTTTTTTAACAACTGCAACCATCTCAAAATAACTTTCTTCCCCCCAATGATTCAAGATAATTATTCTGAAGCCAGAGAAGCCGACACCCATTTGTCCTGGCTGCCCTGCAGCAGGGACCACTAGGGTTTCCCAAGGCAAACCCATCCCCTGCACTGTGGTTTAAGACATTCTCATAGCTCTTTGCAACCCCATAGACTGCAGCCCACCAGGTCCTCTGTCCATGGAATTCTCTAGACAAGCACACTGGAGTGGGTTGTCATGCCCTCCTCCAGGGGATCTTCCTGACCCAGGGATCGAACCCGCCACTCAAGTCTGCTACATTGGCAGGCCGATGCTTTACCGCTAGCACCACCTGAGAAGCCCGTATACCCCCCTACTTATGTCTAAATTGGTTCCGGCAGTGTTTGGTGGATATCATACGTTTATAAACTGTTTAGTAAGACCTTTTGAAAATTGCCATCCAGGCCAAACTTATTACTGCCACTCTCTCTACCAAAATGGAAAATAATCCAAGTTCTGACTTGTGGTCCATTTCTTGAAAACATAATCCAGTGCTGTTAAAATCTGCAGCAACACAAGCATCTCAAGAGGTCCTTGAAGTTCATCCTGACCAGGTTCGTCCTTGTCAACCGAGCTCTCTGAAAATGAATATCAGCCAGATCGTGCATCCCCAGGGGTTCACTGGGGCAAAGCCGAGTGTCGCAGTCGCGGCCCCAGAGGCCACGCTGCCCGGGCACCCTGGAAGCTTGGACTCTACCCCAGGTGGGGTCCTCACGGTCAGAGGGCTCTGAACGTCTCTTCCTCTGGGTTGTCGATTGTGGACCTTCTCATTGTTTCTGGCAGATGCACTTCTGGGCTTTCTGGGCTCCGTGTAGGTTATCAGAGCTTCTCCAGGATGCCCGTTGCTGTCGCTATGGACTGAGAACCTCTCTCTGCCCATCTTTATGGTCATGGGAAAGTGGTTTGTGTGCTTGTTTGGTTTGATTTTTCTAAAATAGCTTACCCCTTTCCTGCCAGTCCCTATTCTGTACCTTTTAAATAGTTTTGTGAGGGTGGGCAGAGCACATTCTCCTCTGCTGCCCTCCATTCTGGCATCCGCCCTGGAAAATTGGGACATTCGTGGCTGGCCCGGATGGATAATGTGGAGGAGTGTGTTCCGTAAAACCAGCTTCAAAGGTGTGACTTGGGGTGAGACTGAGGATGAGATGCTTTGATGGCATCACCAACTCAATGGACTTGAGTTTGAGCAAACTCCAGGAAATAGTGAAGGACAAGAAATCCTGGTATGCTGCAGTCCATGGGGTCATAAAGAGTTGGACGTGACTTAACAAGTAAACAACAAAAACAGCATCAATACTGAAGTCATTTGCACAACAAGAGTAGAATTAGGGGGAAGTTGAGGTTGATTAGAAGGCACTTTTCTTCCTTAACTCTACGTTTATTCTGAGGCCAGTTGTGGTCAACCCACTGAATTTCTTCCTTCTCTATTTTCTGGGACTTCTCTCAAGTACCAGACTATGGCCAAGGCTGGGGATGGTGGCGGTGGTCTAAAGTGTGGCCCGTGTGACCTGCTCCTGAGCACAGGTGAAGGAGCTCGAGGATGTTGGCCTTTTGGTCGGGCACACCGGGGTTCCCATTTCAGCGCTGCCCACCCAGTGGCTTTGGTGAGATGATCCACGTCTCTGATCCCTAGTTTTCTCTTTTGTAGAATGGGCATACCAGCACTCCCATTCATGCTTGTTACGGATGAAATGACATTACTGCACACCTGCCCAGGGTTTGGTCCTCTTTGCTGCTGCAACAGAAACTGGAGTTTTGCTTGTTGCTGCTTCTCTTGCGTTGCCTCAGTCAGCACCCAGGGGGTTGGTGAACCTCAGGGCCTAGATTAGGGTGAGTGAGACAGGAGAGAGGCACTCATATCGCCAGTATATTTTCAAGTTTTGTGAATTATTTTGAAAATATCTTTGACAAGATATGGTACATATATATGTACGGGATGCCAAGTCTGTTTTAATCTAGTCTCATGCGTTGTATTTGAGTGTTAAAGCTCTTTTAATTTAGAACCATTGTTTGTTTGTCATTAAGTCTAAAAATGTAGAATATTTATCTTGTAGAAAATTATAATCACTCATTTGAGCTTAAAACTAAAGTGAGTCCCCAAACCCTCAGTAGATAAAAAATATTTTAAAAAATATTTTAATGCAGCATTTTTAAAACTCCAAATTAATGCAAAAATTCACAATAAGCAGAATGCCAAAATTCTAAATACAGATATGATTCAGTAATTTTGAGATGAGGGAGTGGTGAGTAAGGCTGGGTCGTATAAGGGCAGGGTCAGATCCAGCCTTTGTTTAAAATTTTGATATTTTCATCATGAATTAAAAACACGTTTTGTAACTTTATTAATTTTTGTAAATTACATTTTTACTAATTTTTTATTTTTTAAGGGTATTTTTGATGTGGACCATTTTTAAAGACTTTACTGAATTTGTTACAGTATTGATTCTGTTTTATTTATTTTCTTTGGCCATGAGACATGTGGGATCCTAGCCCCCTGACAGGGATTGAACCTGCACCCCTGCATTGGAAGGTGAAGTCTTAACCACTGGACGGCCAGGGAAGTTGCTCTGCTAATTTTTTAAAAATTATTATTTTTCTTTTATAATTTTTAAAATTATGTATTTTAATGGACGACCTGTTACAAAATTTGTAATGTGACTTCTAGTTTCTGGTCTGACATTTAAGAAGCTTGGAAATCACCATTTCACCAACATGTAAAAACCTACAGAAACTTAAGAAAGCAACAAGTCTTCTTAGATCTGTAGAGGAAATAAGGTCACAGGGCAAACTGTTGACCCAAACTGGGAAGACCAACAGTGAAGGCAAAGAGTCTCCACTTTCCGGAGCAGATACCCATGAGGTCCGTGTAGAAATCTAAACTGTAAGTGACCAGCTGCTAGAGGGCTCAGTGTGGGCAAGTCTGAGATGAGACCAGTCCTAGGGAGGCCAAGCCCTTGTGTTTTACTTTTCGGAGCTCAACCCAATTCTCACAGTGAATATCAGGAAAAAGAAGAATGCTCCTGTGGGGCTGCCCTGGTGGCTCAGTGGTGAAGAATCCACCTGTCAATGCAGGATCTGCAGGTTCGATCCCTGGTCCGGGAAGATCCCACGCGCTGCAGAGCAGCTAAGCCCGTGAGCCACAAGTGTCGAGCCTGCAAGCGCGCAGCCTGAGTGCCCTGGAGCCCGTGCTCCGTAACAAGAGAGACCACAGCAGTGAGACGCCCGTGCACCACAGCTAGAGAGCAGACCCCTCTCCCTGCAGCTAGAGAAAAGCTTGCATAGCAACGAAGACCCAGCACAGTCAAAAATAAAAATAAATAAATGAACGAAACAAACAAACAAAATATATATATATAAAATAAAGGAAAAAAGAAAAAGAACCCTCCTATGCTTTTGGAGAGGAGGAAAGAAACTATGTGGAAATACACCAGAGCACTAAGTCTGCCCTCAGGAGAAAATGTTTAATCAGCACTTAACTGGTGCGGGGGAAGGGAGATACCCAAGTCCAGTCCACTCTAGCCATCCTGTCCCACCAATCGGGGCAGAAGAAGACTGAGAAGTTCTTAGGACAGTCACGGTTCGGAGGCCCAGCTTCATGGAGACTGAGGCCTGATCGCAGAACGGTAGGACCTTCCCCTCCCCACAGCTCACCGTCACAGCGTTTGAGTCCCGTTTACCTGGTGCATCATGTCTGGGTATTAAGAAAGATTTCCAGACATACTAAAAGGCAAGAAGCATATCTTGAAGAGACAGAGTCAGCGTTAGAAGCATATTCAGATGTGGCAGAGACGTTGGAAATATCAGCCCAGGAATTTAAAACAGCTCTGATTAATATGCTAAGGGGTGCTCACGGATAAAACAGGCAGGAAGCGAGAGCAGATGGGCACGGTAAGCAGAGAGATGGAAATTCTAAGAAGGAACCAAAAAGAAACACTAGAGGATCTGTTTCCGAGAACACCCAGCAGAAATGAAGAATGCCTTTGATGGGCTTATTTGTACAGTAGATGGCAGAGGAGAGAACCTCTGAGCCTAAGGGCGTCTCAGCAGAAACCTCCCAAACTGAAAAGCAAATAGAAAAAGGAAGGGAAAAAATGCAAACAGAATATCCAGGAACCGTGGAGCGACTACAGATGTGCAGCCTGCATGAAATGGGATTACCAGAAGGAGAAGGGAGAAAGGAACAGATGAAATATTTGAAGCAATGATGACTGTCAGTTTTCCCCAAATTAACGTCAGACACCCAACCATAGACCCAGGAAGATCAGAGAGCTCGAAGTACGACAGATGTCAGAAAACTGTGCCTAGGCGTATAATTTTCAAACTGTAGGAAATCAAAGGAAAAAACCTCTGGAAGAAGCCCATGAAAGAGACCTTACCTCTCAAAGGAGCAAAGAAGAGAATTACAACAACCTTTCAGAAACGAAGCAAACGAGAGCGAAGTGAAATATTTAAAGTTTCGAGAGGAAGAAACCCACCAACAGAGAATTCTTTACTCTGCTAAATTATCCCTCAGAAGCACAGGAGAAATAAAGATTTTCTTAGACAAACAAAAATTACTGCCAGTATCTGTTGCTTGGGAAGACATAGGCACAAATACTCAGTGAAATGTGTACTCTTAACCGAATCTCGGCATTCACATCACCATGCAACCATCTTGGATACTTTTGGATCAATTTTGATTTTTTTTTAAATAGATGACTAAAATGTTATGTTTCGATATTGAGGTTTTTGTCATTCCCTTAAACTCTGTGCCCGGGTGAGTGCCAGGCTGACCGCATCCTGCCCTGGCATGCTCCAAACAACCCCCTCCTCCCACTCAGAGCTGCAAGGACTTACATGAGGATTGCCCAGAGCCACCGGGGTCAACCCTGTGGCTAGAAACAGACTTGTGAGCTCTGCTAACTGACCTGAAAGAGATCTGTCTGGAACAGACACCCACTTCGTGTGAATTCACACCCGACAGAAGTGATCAGCTCAAGCCTCCTTCTTTACCCCGGTCCCTGCATTTTCCAGTAGGTTCTCCGTAAAAACCAAGGATAGAAATTCCTGAATCTCTTTGACTGTGAAAGAAAAAGCTGAGTGTGACCGCGGTGCAGATAGGGGATCCTTTCTTTTTATTTAAAGTTTGTTTTCTGTGTCTATGAGTCTATGTCTGTTTTTGTAAATAAGTTCATTTGTATTACTTTTTAGATTCCACATATAAGTGATACCATACAGTATTTGTCTTTCGGGGGTTCCTTTAACTTAAAAGGGTACATTGGCTACCAAATCAAAACCATTTGGAGTTTAAGTGGACCTTTGAAGTCACCTCCTGGGTTAACGGTCTTGTGTTACAGCTCAGGACACAGAGTCCCTCTAGGAGAAACGTGTCTTGTGAGTG
Organism: Oryx dammah; assembly: GCF_014754425.2. Classification (NCBI taxonomy): domain Eukaryota; kingdom Metazoa; phylum Chordata; class Mammalia; order Artiodactyla; family Bovidae; genus Oryx; species Oryx dammah. Next base: position 5,003,679 of record NW_024070192.1, on the reverse strand, counting down.
TGTTCCATTAAGTCGCACGCTGCTCTTGTTTTCCTCTGGAGCTGGCCAGGCGATGGAGCTGGCGAGACCAGGTCTGCGGATCCGCATTAGTTTTGTCCCGGACCACCTACTGCACCTAACCCCATCGTAGTCAGAGACCTTCCGAGTATAGGTAAGTGGTGGTCGTCACTGAGACGGGAGAACACGTGGCTGGCTCAAGAACGTCCACTGGAGGACACAGCCCGCTAGTTAATCCTCACTCGTTAGTCCTGGTCTCCCCACGGGGACGCACTGGGGCCCAGTGTCACAGATTCACATCTCTGTGATTTACACTTGCTTTTATTTTGTACCCAGGACAATAAAAGAGCAGCTGGCAGGTTGCAGCAGTGCCCACACAGCACTAGGGCTCTGGCAAAATCGCAGGGCAAATGAGATTTTGGGGGAACGGTTTTATTTATTTACTTATGTTTGGCTGTGCTAGGTCTTGGTTGCTGCGTGCAGGTTTTTCCCTGGCTGTGGCGAGCGGGGGCTACTCTCTAGTTGCGGGGCATGGACGCTAGGGCACGCGGGGTTCAGTACTCGCGGCTCCTGGGCTCTAGAGCACAGGCTCAGTAGTTCTGGCACACGGGCTCCGTTGCTCTGCCGCATGTGGGGGCTTGACCAAGTCCGCAGTCTCCCCGTGAGTGTGGGGCCACGTGTAGACGCCTCACCTGACCTGGGGCTGTGTCTGCTGCTGGGCAGCTGCTCGGTCTGGACACATGTGATCAGCTGATCAGCTGGGCTTGACCTGAGTAAAGGTGTGGAAGGGGTGCGGGGACCTCCTGGCAGAGATCGTTCCTGGAGAAGAGAAGCCAGCTATGCACACGTGGGCCCGGGAACGCACATTCAGGGCCTGGGGGGAGGTTGAGCTTTCTCCTTTGAATTTTGTGTGTGGTCCACTTTCAACCGTTGGGTTCTAGCCCGGGCTCTAAGGAGAGAGGGAGAGTGGGGAGGAAGGAGCGTTTGTGGGATAGGAGGGGTGACATCCTGGAGAAGTGGCTGTAGCGCCCACAAAAGCTCCTGCTGTGGTGACAGCTGGACATGACTTGGTCCAGGCTAGGAGGCCCAGAGGAGAGCACTAGAAGCTAGAGAAAAAGATGTAGTGCTCGCCGCCTGCTTAGTGATGAGACCTCAGCAGAGCTCCTGGGACTGGCCTGAGGCCTCCCAGGAATTCTTGTAGGAGCTGGAGGCCTGCCTTAGCCAGCATGGCAGGAGTTAACGAAATATGGTCATATGGTTATATTTATGATCAAATAGTGTTTTGAGGTGTTTTTTTCCTGTCCTGTTATAAGTTGGGCCTCCCTTGTGGCTCAGTGGTAAAGAATCTGCCTGCAATGCAGGAGAACTGGTTTCGATCCCTGGGTCGGGAAGATCCCCTGGAGGAGGAAATTGCAACCCACTCCAGTATTCTTGCCTGGAGAATCCCATGGACAGAGGAGCCTGGCCGGCTATAGTTTCTAGCATTGCAAAGAGTCGGACATGACTGAGTGACTAACACACACACTTTAGTGTGGGTGTTTATGGGTATGTGCACAGTGTGTATGTGTGTGTGTGTGTGTGTGCACACGCACGTGCATTTCACTACTGGGAGTACAACTTCCGTCATTTCCTGTCCTAGAGGTGACATGTGGTATTGAGATTAATGAAGCCTTTGCCTGCAGTGGACTCCAGGCCTCAGTCATTGACTGAGCAGAACTTCCCAGTGTTCTGAAAGAGGAAGCGGCTTCCCTACATGAGCCCCTTTCGAAAAGCGAAAGGCCAGACCCCCTCTGTGTGCAGGAGGCTTCCTGGGCAAGACCAGACGCGGGGACACGTGTTTGTCACCAGCACTAGACTTTGGCATATGGCTCCGTGGGTGTAGGTGACTGGTTTCTGTTTGCACAAAGAGAAAGTGCAGGTTTCCTAAAAATGTCTTCTTAGCAGACCTTAAAAATAAATGAATTCAGAGACACTTTAGTTAAAACAGTCCCCAAGGTGTGAGTCCAGGAGCTGCGGTGATGTGAGCTGCCCCGATACTTGGGGACCATCTGGACCCCTTGGTACGTGGCTTCTCGTCCAGCTGTATCAGCTGTCATCCACTGCCAGGATTAGCAAGGTGCTAGCATGTAAGTTCCTGCCAATGCAGGACACTCGGGTTCGATCCCTGGGTCGGAAGGATCCCCTGGAGAAGGAAACGGCTACCAATCCAGTATTCTTGCCTGGAGAATCCCATGGACAGAGGAGTTTGTGGGCGACAGTCCAGGGGGCTGTGAGCAGTTGGACATGACTTAGCGACTAAACAAATAAAAAAAGAAGCGTGTGACTTAGGTGTGGGGGGTGCCCAGACCTGAGTCGGTGTTGGAGAGCGGTGGTTGCAGGGGGTGGGGGTGGGCAGTGGGTGTCTCATTTGTATCTCGTGTGAGCTGGGGCCGGAAAGGAAGCTCGCCCCGAGGGCACACAGGGCCTCCTGTGCCTTGAAAAGGAGCGCGGCTCTGTGCTCGCCGCATTCCCTCTCCTCCCCAGACCTGCGCTCCTTTAGGTTCTGAGGTGCTGGGCCAGGCCCAGTCCCTGCGGGAAGCTCATAGAACCAGCGCTTTGGTTGTTCAGACACAGTCGTGTCCAGCTCTTTGCGACCCCATGGACTGCAGCAAGTGAGGCTTCCCTGTCCATCACCAGCTCCTAGACTGCAGCACACCAGGCTTCCCTGTCCTTCACCATCTCCCAGAGTTTGCTCAAACTCGCGTCCATCGAGTCGATGATGCCATCCAACCATCTCATCCTCCGTCGTCCCCGTCTCCTCCTGCCCTCAGTCTTTCCCAGCATCAGGGTCTATTCCTATGAGTTGACTCTTCCCATCAGGTGCCAAAGAATTGGAGGTTCAGCATCAGTCCTTCCAGTGAATATTCAGTGCTGATTTCTTTAGGATTGACTGGTTTGATCTCCTTGCTGTCCAGTTGACTCTCAAGAGTGCTTTGGAGGGTGTGCTAAGACCTTACCTACCCCCTACCTTGAAAGGTCCCATGATTCCTCCTGCTTTCTGCTTCCAGAAAAAATACCATTAGAAGGTCCTTTATTTGAAAAAGCACAGAGGCTCCTAGGTTCCTCCCACTCACACCTGTGGATCTGACAGGTTGGGTAGTTCAAACCCCCATCCTGGAGATCTGACCACGGAAGGCTGAGGTTTCAGGGGGGAGAGCCACACCCCTAGCCCGGGATGCTAGGGGACAGTCTGGGCTCTCGAGTATGGTGGGTCCAGGAGAAAGAGCGTTTATGGAGAGAGAGAGGAGAGAAGAGAAGGGAAATTCCCACCGCATGGGGCCATCACAGCCTTACCCAGGGCCTGCAGGATGCTCTGGACCAGATGGGAGCCATGCTGTCCACCGGCTCTTCCTCTCCTGTCCTCTCTACCGGCCACCCACCCCACATGCTTGTCGCCACACTCAGCTGGGCTCCTCCTTCCATCTCCCCTTCCTTTCCTCTTCTTCGGTGCCTGCCCCAAGATTCACCATGTCCTGCGACCCCAGCCCCAAGGGCAGAGCTGTCTGCTGGTGGGTGTGAGGGTTGTCACCATTACACATGCAGGAGAATGTGCCTGGACCCATGCAGGGGGCTCCGCTGAGCAGAGGTGGCATGGGGAGCCAGGCATCCGTTGGTTGTTTTCAGGGAGGAGGAGGAAGAGAGACAGGTATTTGTGGATGTTTGTGAGCCAGGAGGATGGCTGCCCGTTTCCATGCAGGCTCTGGCCCCACGTGGGAAGGAGCTCTCATGCCACCTTCCCGACTCGTTCTCTGCTGACAGCATTTTCCTTCCGCACCCCTCCCAGGACCGGGAGAGAGACGAGCAGGAAAGACCTCGGAGGAAAACCCGGGGAAGATCACTGCTTCCTGAAGGCCAGGTCGGCCGCCCCTCCCTCCCGCTGCTGCTGCGGGCGTCGACCATCCAGCCTTCTGGATGGCGCTCACTCACGCCATAGATCGAGGGGCAGGCGTCTTGATGAGGCAGCCCCAGCTCACAGATGCAGAGGCTGACTCGGGGCTTTGTTGGCGCGATTTGTCTTGAAGGGCGGCCGGGATGTCCCCAGTCATGTTCACATCGAGGTTTCCAACCGAATCTCATCAGATGGATGAGAGAAGAAGTCCCGTAGGGGTCTGTGAAGTTTTCCCCAGAGAGGGATGATCTGAGGCAGAACTGGGTTTTGATTTCCTGCCCCTAATGAGACGGATGTCAGGGAGCCCTGCCGGTGGGGATTACTGCGAGTTGTCCATTAAAGCCACGTTTCATTACGCCAGGCCCACTTCAGACGCGCTGCCTTCTGTCATCCGCTGGAGTCAGGAGGGTTCAGGGTCTGGATCTGGCAGCGGCAGGCCAGCTGAAATACCTTTGGCATGGCCATCCTCCTGGGCATTGGATCAGGGGTCGCCTGGTACCCTGTCTCCCCAGCCCTGTGCTCTGGAGGCTGTCCACGTTCTGCTAGAGGCTCACATTCAGCTGAGCCCTCAGCCCAGTTCTGTTTCAGGTAGGAAGGCAAGACCATGACACCTGCTTCCAAAGGCCGGGGTGCCATCCTGACCTGGCGTGCCCATGTCTTGATCCTGACTTTGGAGGGTTCCTTGGCCTGACTTCCTGGCCATTTGTAGCTCAGATTTCTGGCTCATCCCCTCAGTTTTTCTTCTGGAGTCCTGGATGGGATCAGAACTCTGGACACAAGCTTGCCTTTGCCGTCACTGACCTCTGTGGATCTGATCTCTTTCTTGTCTCACTTATAGGAACTTGTAGGTGTCTTCTGGCTCTTATGGTCTAATCTATCTAGTTGTGTTTGTTGTTCTTCAGTTACTAAGTCGTGTCCGACTGCAGCCTCATGGACTGCAGCACACCAGGCTTTCCTGTTCTTCACTGTCTCCTGGAGTTTGCTCAAACTCCACGTCCAATGAGTCTGTGATACCATCCAACCATGTCATCCTCTGTTGCCCCCTTCTCCTCCTGCCTTCAATCTTCCCTAGGATCAGGGTCTTTTCCAGTGAGTCGTCTCTTTGCATCAAGTGGCCAAAGTATTGGAGCTTCAGCGTCAGTCTTTCCAATGAATATTCGGGGTTGATTTCCTTTAGGATTGACTGATTTGATCTTGCTGTCCAAGAGAGTGAGTTTTAAAATGAACATTAAGCATTGAGATTGCCTCACCGACAAGGTTAGGAGTGGCTGTTGCAGGGGGCGGGGATGACACCGGATGGTAGAGCAGCCGGGAAGCGGTGTTTCCCAAGACAGGTGATGCGGGAGGTGCAGAAGCACTTGCTCGGGAAGTGAAATCTAAGAGCAGGTGGGATCAGCACTTGGAGGGCTCAGGTCGGGAGAAGCCCATCCAGGGAGAAACAACAGAGGGGACCTGACTCGGGGGCTGGCCCGACACGCCGTGTCCACACCGTGTGCATCTGCGTGTGTGCCGTGGATGCAGAGAAGCGTGCCCTGAGGACGTGCTCCTGGGGACGTATGTGCCCCCGCTTCCAAGGTGCTTGTCTGGGGCGGGCACCGGGAGTGTTTACGAAGAGCTCCTGGAGGGCCAGAACCTGGTGATGAGATGGTTCTTCTGCGGTCATGCGAGGGGTCAACGTGCCCCGTGTTTAACAGGCACAAACTGTCTTGCTTCATAGCTGCTTGGGTGGAACAGGGTATGGGAAATGCTGGCGTGTCCGAGGGCCAGCTGGGCACTGCCACTGTCTCCTTGTTTGCCCCTGCTCTTGGCGAGTCTCCCCGGAACCATCCAGGGGGCTTGAACTCACAGTGAAGGGATGGGGGAGGGGTGGGGACTGAAGCCTGGTTGCGCGTCCAGTTGAGGTTTGGACTGTGTCTCCGGTTGGACAGTCCATCCTGGTGTTTGTCCAGGGGCCCGAGGTGTCCTGAGTTCAGTGTTTCTAGGAGTGAGAGAGGGACCCGGGGAGCAGAGTCCTGGGGAAACCCTCCCCTCCTCACCCCACCAGCCGGCCTGGTCGTCCAGGTCCATGCCGGCCATGGCCTTCTGCCCGGGCGTATAGTATGGGGTCGGAGGTCGAGAATGAGGGGGTCAGGGGCCAGAGGCTAGTGGTCAGTGGCCATTCTGCCCAGGCTTCGGTCTCTTCGATAAGGGCGCTGGTCCCCTTCATTAGGGTGGGGCCCGATCACCCAGCACCGAGACCATCACTCTGGGGATAAGGCTTCAACCTGTGGATTTTGTGGGGACACAGACACCCGTTCTAGAGCACCCTCGTTCCTGGAAAAGTCCCAGCTGGCTTCCCTCACTGGACTCACTCGTTCCCTCTTCCGACGGAGCCCAGTCACTGCTCCCCCAGCTTCGTCTTCCCGTCCCTGCAGGAGTTACTGCTGAGAATGACTGCCTTTTCAGATCCTTCTCCCCAGCAAGGCCTGAGCCGTGTCTCCTTCTCAGGGTCCCCAGTGACCAAATCTGCTCCCACAGTCAACAGTAGCAAGAATTCGGGGGACTTCCTGGCGGTCCAGTGGTTAAGACTCTGCCTTGCGAGCTTCCCTGGCGGCTCCACAGTGACGAATCTGCCTGCCGCTGCAGGGGACACGGGTTCCCGGATCCCTGACCCAGGAAGATCCCACCTGCCGGGAGGCAGCTAAGCCCCTGCCACAAGAGCCCGGAGCCGCAACTGCTGACATTCGAGCGCCCTAGAGGGCCTGCTCTGCAACAAGAGAGGCCACCGCCGTGAGAAGCCCGCACGCCGCGCACCCCACTGGCCACAACGGGAGAAAGCCCGTGCAGCAACGAAGACCTAGCTCAGCCAAAAATACATAAGAAACAAATAGATAAAAATCATTTTTAAAAAAATGGAATCTGCCTTGCAATGCAGGGGTTGTGTGTTCAAGCCCTCATTGGGGAACCAAGATCTCAAATGCACTGGAGCAATTAAGCCTGCACACCGCCCCTCCTGAGCCCACGAGCTACCACGAGAGACTGCGCTGCAAGCAAAGAGCCCACGTGATAGAACAGAGAGCCTGCGTGCCGCAACTAAGACCCGAAGCAGCCAGATAAATGAGTAAATATTAAAAATAAAACAGTAACATGAATTGTGGGGAATTCCCTGGCTGTCCAATGGCTGAGGCTCAAAACTTTCACTGTCAGGGCCTGGGTTGGATCCCTGGATGAGGAAATGGGATCCCACAAGCCATGCAGCTTGGTTTAAAAAAAAAGGAGTTTAAAAAAGACTAGCGACCACCAGCTTATTTCCCTGCACAGGTGTTCACGGGTTCCCATTTTGGAGAGGGCAGAGGTGGAGAGGAGGTGGGGCAGTGGTTTCAGGGCGAGCTGGCCGAGCCGACAGATAAGGGAAGGAGGCTGATCGTCGGGCAGCTAGGACCTTTTGTCCGCTTTTCCTCCAGGCAGACAGATCATTCCAGACAGATAAAAAGACCCATCAAGCCCAATTCTTTTGAAAAATTCTGATTCTTTTCCCCCAGGGTCTCTTCTCTTCCCTCCTCCCTTCTTTCAAATTTAATGAAAGAAAAAAGGATTCGGATGGACTCTCTGGTGCCCCCAGGCTCCGGGAGCTCTGCCGTCTGCCCAGGACCCCAGGCCACCTGCCCCTCTGTGCCCTGGGCTGGCTCAGGCTGCCTACATGTGAAGGGTCCAGGGCTCACTGCCGCTGGACTCGTGACACGTGGTGGACGCAGAGCACGGGCCACCTCCTGTTCTTCTCATGCCCGACAAGGGGCGTCTTAAAAGCCGGGAACTCTTACAGGTCGGGGTGTATCTCCAAGACACCCAGCATCAGGGCCAGAACTGGGCTTTTGTTGGGGAGCATCTGTCCAAGAAGACAGGCCTTTTCTGCCCCTCCTGTGTCCTTGGATTTAAAATATTTTTAAAAATATTTATTCATTTGGCTGCATCGAGTCTTGGTTGCCGCATGCAGGATCTTCCGTTTCGACGCACAGACTCTCTTATTGTGGTTCGCAGGCTTAGATGCTCAGTGGCAGGTGGGGTCTTAGTTCCCCAACCAGTGACTGAATCCACGTCCCCTGCGTGCAAAGGTGGATTCTTAACCACCAGACCACCAGGGGAGTCCCTGGATGGAGTTTTGTAATGACTCTCTCCCTAAACTCATTTTCTAACAGCTGTGTATCTTTGATTGAAAGGAAGAAACAGACTATCTCTTGGGTTCCGCTACCGTTTGCGAGGCTAGACCTGCTCGTCTCTACCGGCCGCGGGGACAGAGCGGCAGTGTGGGAGAGACGCCTCGGGTATGACTGAGCATCCCTCCTGGGCGGAGGGGAGCCTGCGGGAAGAAGGCGGCTTTTGAGCTAATACTATGCTTTCTGGTTTAGTTCCAACATCTGCATGCCAAACCTTCTTTTACTGGTTTTCAAAGGGTGTTGCTTCCCCCCATCTCCATGTACCGGTTCCTGGCTTGGTGGTGTGAACCAGCCTTCCCTCTCCTTCCCCGCATTCATTCATTTATTCCTCTCTGAGCCGCTGTGTTAGTTTCTTCTTGTTTAGTCGCTGAGTCGTGTCCGACTCTTCTGCGACCCCATGGACTATAACCTGCCAGGCTTGGTTCTCTGTCCGTGGAATTCTCTAGGCAAGAATACTGGAGTGGGTAAGCCATTCTCTTCTCCAGGGGATCTTCCTGACCCAGGGATCGAACCCACGTCTCCTACATTGGCCGGCGAATTCTTTAGCACTGCGCCACCTGGGAAGCCCCATTAGTTTCTTTAGGTTGTTGTTCAGTTGCTAAGTCCTGTCCGACTCTTTGCGACCCCGTGGACTGTAGCACGCCAGGCTCCTCTGTCCTCCAGTAATCTCCTGGAGTTTGCTCAAGCTCATGTCCATTGAGTCCGTGATGCCATCCAGCCGTGCCATCCTCTTCTGCTCCCTTCTCCTTTTGCTTGCATTCTTTCCCAGCATCAAGGTGTTTTCAATGAGACTTGGCTCTTCCCATCAGGTGGCCAAAGTGTTGGAGCCTAAGACGGCAGGTCTCTTATCCTCAGCCCCACCTTCCCTTGCAGCCCTCACCTCTAATGAATTGTCTGGAGCTCAGATGCTGAGTCACGCACAAATCATCTTTGGAAGGCACTGGTCTTCGCTCTGGCGGAACGAGGACTGTGGCTGAGAAAGCCCCCTGCCTGGTACAAGAGGTTCACGTGTGCGTGCGCATGCTAAGTCACTTCAGTTGTGTCCCACTCTTTGCCAACCCTATGGACAATAGCCCGCCAGGCTCCTCTGTCCATGGGATTCTCCAGACAAGAATACTGGGGTGGGTTGCCATGCCCTTCTCCAGGGAATCTTCCCCACCGAGGGCTCAAACCCAGGTCTCTCGTGCCTCCTGTATTGGCAGACAGGTTCTTTACCACTAAGGCCACCTGGGAAGTCGCACGAGAAGTCCAGTACCTGCAGTTAAAAGACTCAGCCGCCCACAATTCTCGCCCACATTGGAATTCCTGCTGCTGAGGCCACCTCATTGATTTTCAGCCTTCGTTCTTATAAATCTGAAAGGAGAAAAAGCTTTCTCGCCGACTCTGCTTGAACCCAATTTTTCAAATCTTATCAGCATGGCTGGTACTCTGATGGGTTTCTTCGGCGTGGTGACCTCCTGTGACATAATACTTCTGGAGGGCAGTGTGCTTTTTTCCTCTAATAGGCAGGAAGGTGAAGCTTGGGTCCTGCTTAAGGGAAGAAGCAGCTGAAAACAAGGGCTCCCTCTGTGTGGTCGCCCGTGGACGCAGACCCTCTCTCGGCTGCTGTTCCATAGTTAGCAGCCTTTCTCCAAGCCCAGTGTCTCAGAAATGCCTGCAAGCCTGGATTCTGGTGTTGATTGTCGTTGCTGTGTTTATGACTACAGATAAGGCTATCCGACGAGGCTCCTACGAAATGATTCCTCCCAGTTCCTTACCAGCATCTTCTCTGTCCTGCAGGGCTGCACCTGCCCCCTCGCTTATCCCCTTCCGTCCTCCCTACTAGAGTCAGTTTTCTGCCCAGACAGCAGAGTGACCCTAAAAAATCTAAATCAGCCTGTGTCAGAACCGAGTGCCCGGGAGCTGCCCGTGGGCTTCCAGACACCCGGCTGCCCTCGGGTCCTGCCCGCTGTCTCCTGCCTCTCGTCCTCACTGGTCCTCAGGCTCAGCCTCTGAACTGCCCTTCCTTCTGGCTGTCCTCAGCCCCTGGTCCTCTGTGCTGGTCTCTCTGCTCAGTCGGCGCCACTTGGAGGCGAAAGCCATCAGCGAGCACCCCTGGCCACTGTCCCTCTCTGTCCCCTTGTTCCGTACACCGCTCCTCACTGCACTCACCGTGCACAGACCTTCTGTTCCGTGTGTGTTTCTCTGTGGCCTGTCTCCCCTCCTGAATGTTAAGTCCCAGAGACCTGGGGATTTCTCTTGTCTTGCCCGTTGCCTTAACCCCAGTGATGATAAGTGCTTTAGAGGTGGTGGATGTCGGTGAAGGGGATCATAGTGTTGAAGAAATGAAGGGGGCGGGGCTTCCCTGGTGGCTCAGTAGTAAAGAATCTGCCCGCCGATGCAGGAGACACGGGTTCGATCTAGGTCAGGAAGATCCCACATGCCGAGGAGCCCCTCAGCCCGAGAGCCACAGCTACTGAGCCTGCGTTCTAGAGCCCGGGAGCCTCAGCTGCTAAAGCCTGAGAGCCGGAGAGCCTGTGCTCTGCAACAAGAGAAGGCACAGTGGGGAGCCCTCACACCGCAAGGGAGAGTAGCCCCTCGCCTCGAGAGAAAAGCTCTGGCGGCAACAAAGACCCAGCGCAGCCATAAATAGATACAAAATAAAATTTAAGGAAAGGGAAGTGAGAGAGATCACCAAGTCTAACAGACCTTTGCTTTGCCATAAGAGTCCACCCTCCCCTCCTTGAATCAGGATTCAACACAAGGAGCATGGGATTTAAGAAAAAAACAAAAAGCTAGATGGTTGTGATTGTTGGGTTTGAAGATGAGGAAGCCAGATTGGAATCAGGGTCTAGCACTGGCTTTGGAGGGAGATTCCAAGAGGCTTTCTCCTTCCTCTCGGCCTCCAGCTTTGAGTGAGTAGTGATGGAGGGAAGAGTGGAGAGCTGGGGACAACAGCACTTCCCGTTTACCTGGCTTGGACCCGGACAGGACGTCTCAGCCCAGGCACTGTTAAGCCCAGCACAGCTAATGCCCACCTTGGCCGGCTGCTGTATTTCCTTTTTCCAAGTATGGGTTTCTAAAAAGCCGTTCGAGTTCCTGGAGGAAGCCAGAGAGATAGCAACCCGATTACTGTACTTGGGCTGATGGGGCTTAATAATGTGGCTGTTAGCTGAAGAGTTCTGAACACTCACACACCACTTGGGCTAGGCACCACGTGGTCCATGAAATGTCACCTCCTGCCCTGCAAGAAACGCTCTCTACTTTCTCTTGGCAGTAGATTCCCTGAGTGTTGAGCAGCTGCTGTGGAGGCAAGAGTGCTGGGTCTGGAATCGAGAGATGTGGGTTCTGCCAAGGCTCGGCCACTGTAGACGAGAAAGGAGAACAAGGGTGGTGTGTACGTGCATGCATGCATGAGCACGGATGCATGTATGTGGGTGTATGTACACGAGGGCAAGAGTGTACACATTCATGCACATTCTTGTGTCTGTGTGAGCATGTCCACTTGTGCATATGCAAGTGTGTGCACACGCATTGTGTAGGTGTGCACACATAAGCGTGGAGGGTGTGCATGCTTGTGTGCTGGCACGCACACATATGCGTGCCTACGTCTGGGTGTGTATTCACACATATCACACCACGTGGGTGCATCATGTGCACATACTGACGCATTTGTATATGAGTGTGTAATGCGTGCACACACACATACGAACACCCACGCAACTGTGTGCGTGTATGCTTGTTTGTGTGTGCACGCCAGTGTGTATACATGCCCGCGTCCACACAATTGTGTGTATAGAATTTATTTTTTATTGAGGCAATGTTGGTTTATATAGCATTCTATACATTTCATGAGCTTCCCTGGTGGCCAATGGTGAAGACTCCACCTGCCAATGCAGTAGACGCCGGTTCAACCCCGGAGTCAGAAGGATCCCCTGGAGAAGGGAATGGCAACCCACTGCAGTGTTCATGCCTGGGAAAGCTCACGGACAGAGGAGCCTGGTGGGGCTACAGTCATGGGGTCGCAAAAGAGTCGGACACGACTGAGAGACTCAGTAACAGGAACACGTTTCATGGGACAGCATTGTATTTCTACTTCTCTATGCCCTGCAAAAATGTCACGTCCTTCCGTCGCCATGCAGTTGATCCCGTCGCCACGCAGTTGATCCCGTCGCCACGCGGTTGATCCCGTCGCCATGCAGTTGATCTCTACCCGTTTCGCCCCCCTTCTTCTCCCTTGGTAACCACTGTTTTGGTCTCTGTATCTGCATGTTTATTTTTGTTCCTTTGGTTTGTACATTAATTTTGTTGTTGTTGTTCATTTTTTACCACATATAAGCAAAATTATACAATATTTGTCTTTCTCCAATTGACATTTCATGCATGGGTGCTCAGGCGCTCAGGTGTCCTACTCTTTGGGACCCCATGGACTGTAGCCCGCTGGGCTCCTCTGGCCATGATTTTCCAGGCAAGGATGCTAGAGTGGGTTGCCTTTTTCTCTTCCAGGGGATCTTCCCGACCCAGGGATCTAACCCGGGTCCTCCGCATCTCAAGCATTGGCAGGTGAATTTTTTTTACCAGTGAGCCACCCAGGAAGCCCATAACTGACATTTCTCTTAATATAATATCCTCAAGATCCAACCATGTTGTCGTAAACGGCAAAATGTCCTCCTTTTTTATGGCCTAGTAGCATTTCATTGTCTACATAAACCACATTTCCTTTATCTCTTCATCCATTGATGGTGCTTAGGTTGCTTCCATATCTTGTCTATTGTAAATAATGCCACAGTGGACAGAGACGTGCATGTATCTTTTCAAGTGAGTGCTTTCATATCATGCGGATAAGTACCCAGAAGTGGGGTAGTTGCGGCTTGCTGTTGATCCATCTCTTGGAGCCCTGAGTGGGGTGCAGTGCTAATAACTGTTTATGGAGTGAAAGAAGGAGAGTGGTGAATAATCCCGAGTGTGCTCCTTTGAGCTTTGGATCACATTATGTGCTGTTGATAATTTGTAAAAATTGCATCTATGGAAAAATCATATACCTTGGAAATTGTTTTCATGGCACCATAAAATAAGTTAGATTTGTTGAGGGCTATTGATTTTAAGTTACTGGATCATACATACACACGACAGGAAAAAAGATTAAAAATATCTTTAATAGGGCTTTGGGATTAGTGCACTTTATTAAGCCCTGCTGCTGCTGCTGCTAAGTCGCTTCAGTTGTGTCCGACTCTGTGCGACCCCAGAGACAGCAGCCCACTAGGCTCCTCTGTCCCTGGGATTCTCCAGGCAAGAATACTGGAGTGGATTGCCATTTCCTTAGCACTAATTCTCTCCAAATTGGCAATTGGTGTATGACCTATATTAGCAATTTTTGTTTAACTACAGTCAGTATTTGGTTAGATAAAATACCACTTTCCAAGCATTCTTCAGGGAGAAAGAGTTTATTGAACAGTCTCAACCAGGGTTTGCTGAAGGTCATGTTAATGTGGAATTTTCTTTCCTTGAACTCAAAGCAAACCTTGGTGGGGGTCAGTGAGTTTGGAAGAATGAAAAATAGAGGAGGAGGGAAATTAGGCATGGAGAATTTGTGATGGGTGTAGGGGGGCAGTTAGCAACTGAAGGGCTTTGCTTCTCTTTAGAGGAAGGGTCGAGAAAGGTTGTTCATCTCAGCATGTTTTATTGTTTAGTCGCTCAGTCGTGTCCGACTCCTTGTGACCCCTTGGACTGTAGCCCGCCAAGCTCCTCTGTCAATGGGATTTTCCAGGCAAGAATACTAGAGCGGGTTGCCATTTCCTTCCTTCTTCCTGACCCAGGGATCGAACCCATGGCTCCTGCATTTCAGGTGGATTCTTTACCACTGAGCCACTGGGGAAATCCCTTTGGGCCCCTACTTTTTTCTTGTTCTTTTTAATTGGAGTCTAGTTGATTTACGGTGTGTTAGTTTTAGGTGTACAACAAAGTGACTCAGTTATAAATATGTGTGTGTGTCTGTGTATAGTTTTTAAGATTCTTTTCCATTGTAGGTTATTTTTTATTAAAAATTTTTTATTATAAGTTATTAAAAATATTGAGTTTAGTTCTCCATGCTATACAGTAGGCCCTTGTTGGTTATCTACTTTGAATATAGTAGTGTATACCTATTAATCCCAACCTCCGAGTTTATCCCTCCCTACCCCTTTTCCCTTTGGTAACCGTAAGTTTGTTTTCTCTGTCTGTGAATTTATTTCTGTTGTGTAAGTCCATTTGTATTATTTTCTTTGGAGTCCACGTATACATGCTATCCCATGGTCTTTGCCTTTCTGACTGATTTCGCCGAGCGTGATACCCTCTGGGTCCGTCCACGTTGCTGCAAATGGCATCGTTTCACGCTTTGTTATGACTGATAATATTCCATCACGTGTACATACCACATCTTCTTTATCCATTCACCTGTCAGCGGGCATTTGGCTTCCATGCCTCGTGCGTTATGAACAGAGCTGCTGTGGACATGAGGTTCATGTGTCTTTTTGAGAGAGAGTTTTTGTCTTTGCGAGATATATGCCCAGGAGTGACGTTAATGACAACTCTATTTTTAGTCTTTTAAGGAACCTCCATAGTGTTCTCCATAGAGGCTGCGTCGACTTACATTCACACCCACTCCCATTATTTTCCCTGGTACCCACTGGAAGAGTGGCATCAAGGTCTAGAACCAGGTCTGGGTGGAATCGATCTCTCTCTAACCACGGCTCTCCTCATGAGTGGGTCAGGGATTTGACAGCAAAGACAAGCCCCCCTTACCCCCTTGCCTACCTACTGCTCTTCCAAAGGAACAGTACCAGGCAGTGTAGCAGGCATGAGTTTCATGGAATAAATTGTTTGTGTAGGTGCCAGAGAGCTTCCTGTTAGGCTGAACTTCAGTGGCTCACATTCCTTTACTCAATAGGATCAGGTTTCTTTTCCCTTTCTCTTCTCTCTCTCTCTTTTGAGGGAGTAGGTAGGATAGAGAGTATTGTTTTCTTAGAACTTTGCATAAATGATCATTTTGACAAAGGAGCAAAAGCCTTTGTCCCGATGGGCACTATATTTGAAATCAGAGTCACAGCTATCGTAATGAAGACCTCATATCCTGTGACTGATGTAACATAATTGCCTCCTGGAGAACTTACCCGGAAGACACATCAGTGCTGGCAGTGAGCCCCGAGTTGCTCTCATCGCCTTCTTCCTTTGAGCTCATCTCTGGGATCCAGTGAGGCAGCTGGAGAAGGAGCTGGGTGGGCAGTGACCAGGACCCCTCCTTGAACAATGCCGCCCTAAGCTCTTTCTGACCACCCAAAGTGTGTGTGTTGGCCCAGTGCCTGGTTTGTGGACCAGGGGCTTCTGCATGGTGTCACGTCACTTAGAATCCACAGACGTTTAGAGCACCTGTTATAGCCCTGGAACCGAGAGATTTAATACAGTCCACTGCTCACTTAAAAAAGATCTGGAAAAAAAATCACCCCAAATCAATGGGGAAATCGACCATTCAACCTGGAATACAGTATTATTAAACTATTTCTCTTCATCCTTCTTCTTCGCCTGGAAGATAATTATCTCATTTTTTATCTCTCCCTACAACTCTCAAGAGAAGAAGATTCTATATTTTTCATTGCCATCTCCTCTCGTCTCCCAGTAACTTTTACAATTAGAAAAGAGAGTTATAAATGCCTTTCCTTATCTTGTCAGGAAAGCTTGTTTCATCCTGTGCAGTTGTTGGTAAAAATCAAGATTCTTACCTCTACCTTTATTGGTCCTTCATAGCATTCAGTCAGCAAGTCTTTATTGAGCACCTGCTGTGTGCTTTCCTGTCCAAGCTGAGGCTCCTTCTCTCAGCTGCTCTTGCCGTGGAGCCAGCAGAGGCAGGGGTCATGTCACTCTTCCTCCTGAGGCTCGAGCTGTCTCCCTTTAGCACTCCCGTTTCAGTCCGCGCAAGCCAACTGCCGTGACAAGCAGCCCCTAAAGCCCCAGGAAAAGAGTGGTTCCTGCTCCAGCCACAGTCCCACTGGGGTAGGTTGGGAAGGCGTGTTCTGCTCTAAGTCCATCACATGGTTCTTGCTGTATTTTGGTCTCCAAACTCCATCCACCTGGTGGCCCCCAGGGTCTTAGGGTATCCCCACTGGATCCTCCACCTTCGGCCAACCTGACAAAGAAAGAGCGTAAGCAAGGAGGATGTTGGGAGAGATATTTTAGGGGACATGTCTAGAAATGGTATGTATTTCTTCTGCTCACGTTTCATTGGCCAGGTCCGAGTCACATGACCCGCATCACTGCCAGGAATGTGGGAAGTGGAGTTTGTTGAACCCATAGCACTCCTCCAGTGCACCCATAGCCATCAGCTTCCATGTGGACACATCTGGGTGTGCTCATCCCTGGGCCTCCATCATTCCCAGAGCCTTGTTCCCAGTTCAGAATTACTTGTCAGTATCCCCTCCTCTGACCTCAGCATCCTGTCTCTCATGCCCCTGTTATCCCACTTCCTCCAGAGACCTGGTTTTTTTGGACATCTCCGCTTTCCTTGGTTGAATCGCCCACTTCTCAGCCCGCTCCCTTCCCTCACACATCGTCCTCTTACCTCAGCTTGGACCAATCCTGTGAGCCATCTATGCTCCCCAGTTTGGGCTGCCAAGGGCTGCTGAGAAAGATCACACACAACCCCAGAGATCAGTGCCATTCCAGATTTCAGAACTCCAACCCTGCCACCCTCAGGGCTTGGCCAGCTCTTGCAACTGGGAACTCAGTGACTACTAAGAGTTGCCCCAGACTCCTTACACCACGTGTCAGTCTTCATCCTTCTAACTGTCAGCAAATAACTTCATAATAGGCAATAAGACAAGGTCACCCTCAGGCTCCTCTGCCCCTTGCTCCAAATTTACCCGCTTACTAGCCATCTCTTTTTCTCTTCAGACCCAGAACTCAAGGTGTCTGCTCCCCCAAGTCAAGATCGGGCTTTGTTTTGCCCACTTGGTCTTCCATCAAAGATTCCTTTTTCCTTTTCACCATCTCCTCTTCTGACTCCCATCAGTCAGGTCACACATGCCTCTTTATCTTGAAAAAAACACATCTTCCTTCAACCACACCACCCCTGTCTAGCTGCAACCCACCTTGTTTTCTTATCTTTTCACCAGAACTTCTGAAACAGAGGACCACATCAGCTGTTTGCATTTCTTCACCTCCCATGACCTCCTGAGCAGTGAATCCTGAACATCAGAAATTGTGTGATTTTGCTGAAATCCCTGGTATCCTGACTGCAGCTATCCTCTGCCTCTTCTTGAAACATCTTCCTGTGGCTTCCGTGGTCCTTCTCCCTCCCAGTTCTCAGCTCATCCTTCCTTTCTGGCGATGTTTCCTCCTTCTCCCTCTGGGGCCCCTCTTCTTTGTCTGTTCATTAAATTAGCTCTTTCTCCTCACTAGTGTTTCATCAGCAGCAACCCCCCCCCCCACCTTTTTTTTTCCCCCGCACATTCTCTCCTGGGGATTCCATTCCAAGCTAACAATTCTACTTAGAACTCACGGGCGTGCCTATGCGTGCATGCTCAGTCATTCAGTCGTGTCCGACTCTTTGTGACCCCATGGACTATAGCCCACCAGGCTCCTCTGTCCATGGAATTTTCCAGGCAAGAATACTGGAGTGGGTTGCCATGTCCTCTTCCAGGGGGTCTTCCCAACCCAGGGATCGAACCCGTGTCTCTTGTGTCTCCTGCACTGGCATGGGATTCTTTACCACAAGAGTCACCTGGGAAGCTGTCAAAGATACAGAGATGGAATCAAACCGTTCTGTGAAATGTGAGAAGGAACGAAAGCAGCACTTCAGAGCTAATGTATAATGCTTTACGTTAAGTATGCACGTAGAACCGACTGAATGAGTTCAGTGCCAGGGAAGCCCCAGTCAAGCAGACGTGACGAGCCCGTCCACACCCGCATCTCCAAAAGTCTGTGTATTTGAGCCAGCTAGCTCTTTCATTCGTGGTGGGAAGGTGGGGATTCGCCCCAGATTCAGAGTCAGTGAATATTGGGGCCATGCAAGAGTTTATTAGAATCTTGATTGACTCGAAGGCCTTCCCATGACCCTGTTTCGGCTCTGTGACTATGCATGGTCACCCCCAACACGTACCTTGAATGAAACAAGCTTGAGCTGACCAAGGACACAAAGGAATGTCACAGCCACGGGACTCTGTAAACGTCATGGCTTAGAAGATGCTGAGAAGCCTCTCTGTTTGAACTGATGCATGAATGGTCCAGAAGGCCTCTTGAAAGAACTCCACGAGCAGCCACGGCCTCGTCTTTGGTCACGGGTAGAACTGCTAGACTTGGGTTCTCTTGAGTGGCTGTGTTCGCTGGAACCGAGGATTCTGGATGGAACATTCATACGCTGAAGGCTGTACACTGCTTTTCTTAGTACTCTAGTAACATACCAAAGAAACAGAAGGCATATTTTAGGCTTTTGAGTACTTTATAATTTAACGGAGTTCAAAATGTACAAAAGAATTTTAGTCTCAGAGCCTTGAGATGAGTGTGGAAGTCCGAATATTCCATATGTGTGGAGTAATTATTCAATCCTGAGACTTCCCTGGTGGTCCAGAGGTTAGGCCTTTGTGCTTCCCCTGCAGTAGACACAGGTTTGATCCCTGGTCAGGGAAGTAAGATCCCACAAGCCATGATTCTTTTTTTGTTTTTGTTTTTTTTAATAGTTTTTAAAAATTATTCAGTCCTGACTTGTATAATTCTGGGAAGAATCTTCTAGCTCTTGTGATGGCTCAGTTAACAAAAATAGGAAAAAATGCATGTTTTTGAAAACAGTGAGTGACTTGAGGGCAAGAGAAATAGAGTTTCCAGGGAGAGATGAAAGCCTTTAGGGAAACTTTCATTTCTGAACTCCCACTGAAAACAATCAGGAGATGGGGGAAAAAGAAATTTTTCTGCAGTCACATTCATATTTCAGGTTTAGGTTTGTATATGGCTAGGACTGAAAGAACAAATGCAGGCAGAGATCTGCTGAGAAGAGCTGGTATTTTTAATGGGTATTTTTTCCCCCTTTCTATATTTTCTGGAGTCCAGGCGAGCGAGTACAGAAATAGCCACCGTTTGTAAATTGTTCCTGACATATTTTCTGCTCTTTGAATTCCCTGAGTGCCCTCAACATAATTAGAAAGAAGCAATCTTTTACATCAGTAACAGGGAAAAAAGAACATGGTTTCAGCATGCAAATAAGATGTTACCTAAACAGAAAATTATAGATGCAACCAGCTGATGGTTCTCATCACGAGGACAGAAAGGGGACTGTTGAAGGCAGCGGGGACTATTCCTAGCTCCACTTGCTGACGTTTCTCTCTGCTTCTCAGAGTCATCTACTGCGCACACAGGCATAGGGAAGTGGGTGCAGATGAAAAAGCAAGCCCCCCAGGAGGAGTGTACTTGTCCAGCAGTCGTCATGGACTTGTCCTTCCTGGCTTTAGGCTCCGGGCTTGAAAACGGTTTTTGTTGTGTTTCCTCTGCATAGATCCCCTTCTGATACAGACCAGAAGAGCTAGCCAAGGAGGCAGCTTCTAACTTCATTTGATGATCAGTTGATTGACTGACGGCTCCATTCATTCATCCACTCCCTCAGGGAGCAGCTATTTGGTAACCCCCTGGAGGAGGACATGGTGACCCTCTCCAGTGTCCTTATCTGGAAAATCCCATGGACAGAGGACCCTGGCGGGCTACAGTCCACTAGGTCGCAATGAGTTGGACATGACTTAGCACAAACAACAAGACGAATCCTGGGGCTACATCAGCATGGACACATTTCTCCATCCCCCTTCAGTTCTTTGGGGACAGGTGCAGAGAAGAGGGAGGGTCAACATTAGTTAGGTGCGTGTGTGCAGGGGGTTATGACACAGGGCCGCTGCTGGCTGAGCAGCGAAGGGAGCACACGAGGTGAGTGTCGAAAGCAAAACGGCGGTTGGGCCGCGGGGAAGGAGGTGCCGGCAGGACCAGAGAGTGAGTGAGTCGAGGGTCCGGAAGGAAGGAGCAGGCGTCAGCCATCTGGAAGGCCTAGAATTGAAATTCTGGAGGCAGCTCCTAAAATAGGGTGTAGGACAAGTTCACTGAAGATGAACCATGTAAGGAACCAAATAAGGGGTTGAAACCAAGGTATCGGATGGTTTATCTACATGAATACTGACATCACCAATTATGGAGCTTAAATCTCCAGTTAACGCAGAAGGGTCTAGATGAGAACTTGATCCTTGTGAGAGCTGAGCTCTTAGCTAACAGGGATGTCAAAAGTACTATTAGACGGACCTTCCCTGACAGTCCATTAGTTAAGATTCTGCACTTCCGTTGCAGGGGGTATGGGTTCAGTCCCTGTTTGGGAAGCTAAAATCCCACATGCCATGTGGCACAGCCCCTCCCCCCAAAAGTATGAATAGAGTTAATCCTGCCTTTGGAATAGAGTCATAGCCGCATAGACCCAAAGCTTGATTTGAATAAATATGAAACCTGAGTACCCAGGAAGCGTTGACATTCCAGACCCTGTCATAAGCCCATTTCTAGATAGGCAGTAAGGAAGCAGATGCTGAAGAAAAGCTGGTCTGACAATGTAGAAAGAACCTAGATGTCCATTTTTGAAATCTGAATCCAGTCCACAGGAAATCTTTTCTCTTTAGATAACCTACAAGTATCATCAGAAGGCCTTGAGACAACCGGATAAGAATTGCTATGTTTTGGCAGTGTTCTAGAAACATCCATGCAAAATCATTCGAGTGCTGTGTATAACACCTTTGTTGAAATAGCCTTTTTAAGGTGATGAGAAATCTAAAGAGAGTTAAGTATCCTTCTACAGCAAAAAGATGTCTTAATTATTACTGTTTTATAAAATCCTTAGCAGTGAGTCCCGCCCATTATGAATTTTTCCTTATTTCCAGATGACCCTTAGACTCTCTTTGTTCAGTTTAAAAATTCTACAGCTATTTCGACAGGACAACAGAGGATGAGATGGTTGGATGGCATCACTGACTTGATGGACATGAGTTTGAGCAAGCTCCGGAAGTTAGCAATGGATAGGGAAGCCTGGTGTGCTGCAGTCCATGGGGTCACAGAGTCGGACACGACTGAGTGACTGAACTGAACTGATTTCGACTGGAATTGCGTGAAAGCTATTAATTTGAAAAGAGTTAGTAGCCTTATGGTTTGCAACCGTTCTGTGCAAGAACACAGAATACCTCTTCCTCTATTTCTTATTTTATGTTTCAGTTTGTTTAATGTTTCCCTTTTAAAATCTACCATTTAACAGATGTCCCTGGGGGTCCCAGTGACTAAGAATCTACCTTCCAATGCAGGGGGCCATGGGTTCCATTCCTGAGTGGGGAACTGAGATCCCGCCTGTTGTGGGGCCACAACTTCTGAGTCTGTGCACCCCAACTAAGACCCCACTCTGCCAGAAATAAATAAATATTTATAACAATCCTAAAAAAAAATCAAATCTACCATTCAAGATAGACCCCTGAACTTTCTTGCTTCCATCTCCCACCATAGCAATGTGCTCCGGTCATTAAAATACTGAGGACGATAGTTTAGAACAGAAAGCTACTCGGAAAATCGTAAGCAAGGTACAGCACAGGTAAATGGGCAGGGTGTCTGTGCCTTCATACTGAACTCTAAATGAAGCTCTCGTTTTTGTTCAGTTGCTAAGTTGTGTCCTACTTTTTGCGGCCCCATGGACTGCAGCTCTCCAGGCTTCCCTGTCCTTCATCATCTTCCAGAGTTTGCTCAAACGCATGTCCATTGAGTCGGTGATGCCATCCAACCATCTCATCCTCTGTCATCCCCTTCTCCTGCCTTCAATCTTTCCCGGCATTAGGGTCTTCGCATCAGGTAGCCAAAGTATTGGGGCTTCAACTTCAGCATCAGTCTTTCCAATGAATATTCAGCGTTGATTTTTCAGGATTGACTGGGTTGATCTCCTTGCTGTCCAAGGGACTCTGAAGAGTCTTCACCAACACCACAATACAAAAGCATCAATTCTTTGGCCCTCAGCCTTCTTTATGGTCCAACTCTCCCTTCCATATATGACTGCTGGGAAAACCACAGCTTTGACTGTACAGACTGTTGTCGGCATAGTGGTATCTCTGCTTTTTAATATGCCGTCTAGTTTAGTCATGTCTCTTCTTCCAAGAAGCAAGTGTCTTTTAATTTTCATGGCTACAGTCACCATCCACAGTGATTTTGGAGCCCAAGAAAATAAAGTCTTTCACTGTTTCCGTTTTTCCCCCATCTATTTGCTGTGAAGTGATGGGACCAGATGCCATGATCTTAGTTTTTTGAATGTTGAGTTTTAAGCTAGCATTTTCACTCTCCTCTTTCACCTTCAACAAAAGACTCTTTAGTTCCTCTTCACTTTCTGCCATTAAGGTGGTGTCATCTGCGTATCTGAGGTTATTGGTATTTCTCCTGGCAGTCTTGATTCCAGCTTCTGCTTCATCCAGCCGGCCTGTGTTTCCATTTGAGCCAATCCACCTGAGTGACCCAGAGCTGAGGAATGGACACTCTGCGTGATTCCACTTAAAATCATCCTCTGCCTTGGGCAGGCTGTGCAATCTTTCATCAGGAAAAGCAGGCAACCCAGTCTTATCCAAGTCAGTGTGATTCCTTGCCATGATTAGAGCTCCAGATGAAACTCAGACTACTAGATTAAATGGTGGCTTGAAGGGCCTTGAGAAAGTGGAACAGTGGAGCAGCCTGGCCGGATGATGTGGTTAAAAGGCATCCGTGGAGAGCTGCGGCTGTTGGGGTCAGCCCTGCAGTGCCCAGAGCCACTGGGAGCAGGGCAGAGAAATTTGCAGTACACGATGGCATTCCAAGAGTCCAGAAACATCTTTCTAATCATCCCACTTGGGTTTTCTGAGCTTTTCTCTTCTGCTCATCTCTTGAACTGTGGGTGTGTGTGATGTGTTCCCTTAAAAAGCAGTTGAAAAAGCAATTTTGTTGGCTTCCTTAGAATGCCATTCTCTGCAGTACTCAGATAATTGAGTATTATTATTATTTACAATAACCACCAGCTCCAGCAGATGTCATGGGATGGAGGAGGAAAATACCAATAAATTCTTGACAATGGCTTATTCAGTAGAAACTGAAAAAAGACATAAGCATGATCTGTAGCCGCAAGAAGCTAAAGTAATTCTGCAGCCTTTTAAGCAAAGTGAGCACATTTATTTAGGCATCTGGGATGTTTTCACAGTGTCTGGTGCAGACTTCATGAAATCAAGAACCTCTTTTGTTTGAAGACAATTTAGAGAGGCATCTTCTTGTCATTTGCCACTTAGAAATTTCTAAATCAACGGCAGATTTTGTCCTATTTCCCTAAGTGATCCATGGAATGCCAGCTCCGTGAGAGCTCTCGGTAAAAGAATAAAAGGGGAAAAATCATTCTGTGGAAGCATAAGTTTGGGAAATAACATATATTAGATTCTCTTTTCACAGAGTGATACCTACTTAGCATTTAGAGGCTCTGGAAATCCTGCAGAGGACAAACTCACTTAATATTATTTAACCCAGAATTTTCCAAAGATTTTTAATAGCTTTATCAAGCTACAGTGACGTGTGATAAACTGCACACACTGAAGGGTCCCAGAGATGAATTTCAACACGTGTATACCTGTGAAACCACTGCCATTGAGACAATTCCTTTTATTTTTGTGGGCATATCAAAGTCTCCTCATTTATTGGCAGACATGTAGGTTGTCTCCAGTTTGGGGCTATTTAGAAAGAAAGCTGCAGTGAACGTCTGCATATGAATCTCTGCGTGGACCTGTACTGCCATTTCTTTGGGGTGGGTATCTTGGAGTAGCATGGCTGGTTCATGAGGGGTGTCGTGTAGTCTCTCAGTCGTGTCCAGCACTTTTGCAACCCCGTGGACTGTAGCCCACCAGGCTCCTCTGTCCATGGGGTTCTCCAGGCAAGAATACTGGAGTGGGTTGCCATTCCCTTCTCCAGGGGATCTTCCTGACCCAGGGATCGAACCTGAGTCTCCTGAATTGCAAGCGGAGTCTTTACCCCTGACCACCTGGGAAGCCCTATGATGGGTGTATGATTAACTTTTTAAGAAGCTGCCAAACGCTCTTCCCAAGTGGTTCTGCCGTGTCGTGTTGCCGTCAGCAGTTTACGAGAGGCCCCATCCCTCCACATCCACACCCGCGCTCAGCACGCTCAGTGCTTGTCATCTTAGCTTTGCTGCTGCACAGACACTAAGTCACGTCTGGCTCTTTGCAACCCCACAGACTGTACCCGCCAGGCTCGGTGTGCAATGGCATTTCCTTGTGGTTTTGATTAGCACTGCCCTGGTGCTGAATGGTGTCGAGCATCATTCAGCCTGCTCCCACATCATCCGCTCTGTCTCCTCGACGCCGGGCGTCGCTGGCTTCCAGCCAAGGTCCCTCTGTCCACGTCCTGGAAACTCTCAAGGTGGTGACTTGGTAACATCACAGGGCTCACTTCATTTGTCTCCCTTCTCTCTTACGGTCTTTTTTCACTCATTGCCCGCTTTAAATGGTTGCGTTATGCATTGTGTCTGCTTTGTTCTGGTTGTTTTGGGTGGAAGGTTAGATCCAGTCCCCATTTTCCCATCTTTACTATGAACGGAAGCTTCGAAGCATATTGTGTTGTTTATTTGACTATGAAAGTCAGCTTTTCTTCTTCTCCGTTTTCAATCTCACAGAATTTTCATTCTGGAGCCCATGTTGGCCAAGATGAGATGGTAGTTAATATACTCAGTCAGGGTATGCTTTTAATTAACGCATACCAGATTCATTTGAATTACAGCCCCTGTGACATTTCCTTGCATTTTCATTAAGTGAAAGGCAACATGGCATGCACGCTTCATCTTCACGTGATCAGGCTTGTCGTTGACACAGATGTCAGCGTTTCCATTTGAAAAACGAGGAAAGAATGTCATGCACGTTTTTAATGAACATCTTTCAGGCATTCTGATCCTTAATGAATAGAGGTCTAGAAATATCTTTTTGCCTTTATCCTGCTTATGTCAAAACCTCCGAAGGATGTACCACCAGGTCTCAGGACAAACATGGATTTTCTCTTGCATCCATCTCCTTACCGCTGTGATTGTGAACTTTCTATAAAATGCAGATTGGGTGCACTGGTTTTTCTATTTAGGCTTAAACCTTCTAGCAGTTGTAGGATAAAATCCAATATTCTTAACACAGCCCAGAGCTTTTATCATCTGCCTCTTGTCTGTCTGTGGGGCATGGCCTCTTATTGTCCCCTTCCAACACATGCTGCATTCCAGCCACAAAGGGCTACTTGCAGTTCTAAAAAGAAAACCTTGTCCTTTCCTCACCTCTAGGAAGTGTTCCTTCTGCTCAGAGAACCACTTATCCTTCAAGATGGTTCAGGCATCTCTTTTGATCTTAAGGCTCTTTGACCTTCTGGGCAGGATCATGACTTTGTCTCGCTACCCTAGAGCCTCAGCAAGCTGAGACTAGTGTTGTTATTCTGTATTAAAACTCTCTGTAACCAAAATTCAAAAGATAGTGGGTTGGCCGAAAATTTCGTTTGGGTTTTCTGTACGATGTTCATGGAAAACCCGAACAACCTTCTTGGCTAACTCGATACACGCACCACCACTGCCCCCATGTTCAGAGCAACACTGTTCATGGTGGCCAGGACGTGGAAGCCCCCTGAACGTCCACTGACAGATGATGAATGGATAAAGGATGCGGTACATATCCACAGTGGAGTACCACTCAGCCGTGAAAAGAAGGAAACGGTACCATGTGCAGCAACGTGGATGGGCCTAGAGATTATCATACTACGGGAAGCAAGATGGAGAAAGGCAGAGGCCACGTGGTATCACTTATATGTGGAATCTAAACCAATGACACAAATGTACTTACATACAAAATAGAAACAGACCCCCCCAGAAACAGGAAACAAATTGTGATTACCAGAGGGGAACGGCAGGGGATAAATTAGGAGTTTGGGATTAGCAGATACACACTGAGCTGGGCTGAGTCCCTTCAGTCGTGTCCGAATCTTTGCAACCCCACGGACCGTAGCCCTCCAGGCTCCTCTGTCCATGGGGTTCTCCAGGCAAGAATACTGAAGTGGGTGGCCATGCCCTCCTCCAGGGGACCTTCCTGACCCAGGGATCAAACCTGCGTTTCCTATGTCTCCTGCGTTGGCAGACGGGTTCTTTACCACTAATGACCCCTGGGAGGCCCCAGTAGATACACAGTACTATATATAAAATAGATAACCAACAAGGACCTCCTGTATAGCACGAGAGCTGTACTCAACATTTTATAAAAACCTATAAGGGTAAGTAATCTGAAATATAGATATATTTATGTAGAATCTGATATATATATATCTGTACAGTTGATTTACAACGTCACATTACTTTCAGGTGTACATCAAATTGATTCTTTTTTTTTTTTTTTGGCAAAACCAATACAGAATTGTAAAGTAAAATAAAAAATAAATTAATTTAAAGAGAGAAAAAAAAATGAATCAATTTGATGTACACCTGAAAGTAATGTAACGTTGTAAATCAACTGTACTTCAATTTAAAAAATAAATTAGAAACACTGTCTGTAGTCCCTCCTCCCTTTCCACAAGAGGCACTAGGCAGTGAATTTTTTTTAGGGCAGCAACTGTGGTTCTCTGTGTCTCCAGCGCACCCTCCCACAGTGGCTGGAGTGCAGGGGCGCTCCAGGCGTGAGCCCACTAAGACCATAGTTCTTCCCAGCGCAGACGTTTGTTGAACCAGCGACTGTAGGCAGAGCCTCTTAAGTGGGCCTAACACTGTTAAATGACCATGTAAATTGTAAAACGCCATCCAGGTAGGTCTGTATATCTACTTCGGAGACAGTTCAGTAGTCTCTGCCTTAAGACAGGGCCCGCCTGCAGCTCGGATCAGTTTCTGCCTGGGGTCCCTCACTCAGGCATTCTCGTGTCTCTGCTGCTCTGGACCAGAGCTCTGCCTGTGAGGGTCCCGCGTGTGTCTGTGACCATCTGGGACAGCAGGGCAGCGCCACCCATGTTTCTCAGAGTTGTTTTAAAAGAAGTATTAACTTTGATTATATTTGAATCAGAGAAGGCAATAGCACCCCACTCCAGTACTCTTGCTTGGAAAATCCCATGGGCGGAGGAGCCTGGTGGGCTGCAGTCCGTGGGGTCACGAAGAGTCTGACACAGCTGAGTGACTTCACTTTCACTTTTCACTTTCATGCATTGGAGAAGGAAATGGTAACCCACTCCAGTGTTCTTGCCTGGAGAGTCCCAGGGACGGCAGAGCCTGGTGGGCTGCCATCTATGGGGTCGCACATATTTGAATTTAGCTGAAGCAAAAGAAACTGAAGTGTAGTTAAAGGAATTGCTAAACTTGAAATTTTTTACTTTTATTTTTAACTAAAAAAGACCGTCATTCATAAAAGACCTAGAAAGATAAGAAAAAAAATAGTATGAGGACTGTTAAAAAGATAGGATTGCTATGTCTTAATTTTTAAAATTTAAAATATATGTAAATATTTATACATTACAAAATGATTCCTTGTTACGAAAGTATACCTTTTCCTGCCCCCTTTCTCCCAGCTCCAGAATATATGTTTATATGAGTTTCATTTGACCATGATTAATGTTTACAGTCACTTCCCACTTCCTATTGATTTGCCCTGTATAAAGGCACTCTCTGATTACAACTTCTGTTATGATGGTGTTTCTTTGTTTTGAGTCTTTTTGGAATCAATCCACAGATGAATGGATTTCATCACGAAACAGCCGTCTTTTTGAGAAGGAGCTTTGGTGCCGTTCTTCCTTTCTGGGTTCTTGCATGTTTAGTTTGGGACAGTGTGTGAATAAGGTGTTCCCTAGTGGCTCAGACAGTAAAGAATCCTCCTGCAATTCAGGAGACCCAGGTTCAGTCAGCCCCTGGGTCCCCTGAAGAGGGAATGACTGACCCTCTCCAGTATTCTTGCCTGGAAAATCCCATGGACACGGGAGACTGGCGGGCTCCAGTCCATGGGGTTGCAAAGAGTCAGACACAGCTGAGCGACTAAGCACACACTTATGGACATTTCTGCATACTGTGGGGTACATGTATTTTCATTTGTTTGGGGGAAGTAACAGTGAAACTGCTGGATCATAGAATACATGGATGTTATACTTTAGAAGAGACAGGTGGTTTTCCAAAGCGGTCTTGGCATTTGGCACCCGTGGCCGCTGTGTAGGAGCGTTCCTGTTGGCACCCTTCCAAGGTTTGGGGGTGGTGTTTTGTTAGTTTCAACCATTCTGTCATTGAGTTTGTATCAGTTGGAATCTCCTAGTTTCAGAGTTTCACGTTTCATGTTTCCCTGATGAGAGAAATGTTGAATACATTGCTAAGTTCCTATTGGCTCCTTGTACATTTACTTCTGTGAGGTTCAAGTCTTTTCCCATTATTTTTTAAAGGGTCCTTTGTCTTTTTATTCCTTTTTATTTGTAAACCTCCTTGATGTCTAATGGATACAAGTCCTTTGTTAGATAGTTATATGTATTGTATTTTTTTAACCCATCTGTGGTCTGCATTTTCAATTTTGTTCTTTTTTAATGGCATCTTTTGATGAGAAAAAGCTTTAAAATTTTGATTCAATTGAATCAAATCCTTTTATGGCGTGTGACTTGTGTGTCTTTTCTAGGAAATCTTTGTCTGCCCTCAGGTTTTTGGAGAGACTGCCCTACACTTTTTTCTAGATGCTCTCTAGTTTTAGCATCATATTTAAGCCTATAAGACATCTCATATTGATTTTTGTTGATGGAGTTATGGAGGGGGGTCAGGATTCAACCTTTCCTTCCTTTCCTGCCTCCCACCTCCTTCTTTCTCTTTCTCTTTTCTTTCTCTGTCCCTCCCTCTGTCTCTCCTTCCTCCTTCCTTCCTTAACATACTGAAATTCAGCAGCACTTTTAGAAAGGATTTTTCTTTTCCCGTTGAATTATTTCGGCATCTGCTGACCATCTAAACTTAGGTTGGGCAACAGGTTGGATCTGCAGCTCTAGAAGGGCTGGGCCAAGGGTCCGAGTCTCCTGGGCAGACCACAGGCAGCACTCTGCCTCTTCCCCGGTGGTGTGGCTAGAACCTGGCCGGGACTCGTCTGCTCCTTCCAGCTTCCTCTCAGCCCAGATGCCTCCGAGATGACAGGGAGCGGGGCACAAATGCAGGCTGACAAAGCCTTAGGGGCGGCTCCGAGAGCTCACTGGGCTCCGTGCTTGTGAAGAGTCCTGTCCAGGGTTCACAGGTGTGATCAAAATGCCTCCACCCTGAACTTGGATACCCTGTCCTGAGAGCTGAGAAGGGCGTTCACTGTCCGCTCGTGTTCCCCGTCTTTGGGCATCTTGTCCCTGTGACCCCTGTAAACTCCGTGCAGAGTGGAGGTTCTCTGCCTCTGAGAGCCCGTCACTCGAGGGGCCTGATCACAGGGTGATGCCTGACCGTGAAGGAAAGGACCCGAAGGAGGAGAGGTGTGAGTTCAGTGTCTCGCCACCCTACCTGCCTTTGGGCATCCTTGTTCCTCCATCTGGATGTTGTTTTATCAGTCAAACCAGATCTGCCGGGTCGCTTCCTGTCTTTCAGAGCAGCCGTGAGCTGGGGGTTTGGGAGGTGTTGAGTTAGAGGGGCAGGCTTTTTAGAAATAAAGTGGGGTCATTTTCAATATTTGCAGCTTTTCTCCAAATTCTCTGCCCAGCAGCTAAGTTAGCATTTCTGATAATTGATTGTTGAAGTTGCACAACGGGACAGACTCTGAGAACCCCTGAGAAGTGGCTTTACTTGGTTGATAATTTATTTCTTCTCTTCTCTTGTATTCGTTTGCCTGTCTTTCTGATACCATACCTATATGCTGCAGCCAAGAGTGTCAGACCAGGGCCAGAAGGCGAGCCCTGGATTTCTGGGTAGGATTTCTGGATAACTCTGGGCTTCCCTGATAGCTCAGTTGGTAAAGAATCTGCCTGTGATGCAGGAGACCCAGGTCCGATTCCTGGGTCAGGAGGATCCCCTGGAGAAGGGAAAGGCTACTCACTCCAGTATTCTGGCCTGGAGAATTCCATGGACTGTATAGTCCATGGGGTTGCAAAGAGTCAGACACGACTGAGTGACTTTCACTTGAACTGGAACTAGCTGGGCAGAAAGGCGAGCAGAGCAGGGCTGCCTGAGGACAGGGACTTCCGTTCCTTTGCTGGATGCCACGAGGTTTCAAGGGGAGTTGGAGGGTTTTCTTTTTAACTTGGAAGTAAGAGCTGTACAAAAATGCAACACAGTGACATCATTCTCTTTGGTTTTCCCATTCTCTGTGTAGATGCTGACCTAGTTTTTAAAAATCTGGGTATCTCTGAGAGTGGGCCCTCGCTATCTGAGGTTCTTCCATATCTGCAGTCCAGCCGACCACAGGTGGAATCGTACTGCAGTGTTTATGACCGAAGAGAATATGTGTACAGATGGAGCTGCGCAGATTAGACCCATGTTGTTCAAGGGTCAGCTGTACAGGCTGGCTTTTCCCCTGAAATCTCCAAAAGAAGTGACACCCTTTCCACAGGATGGAGTTACTAGTTTTCCCAGAGCTTTGCTTCTGGTCAGGGAGCCACCCTGGTTCAGGAGAGAAGGGACCCGCTTGTGCCATTTTCAAAATGAAAACAAAGTCCCATCCATCCAATCACTTGCCTTCTGCTTGGAAACATGAGCCCAGCACGAAGCAGAATAAAGCACGCTCGTCGTGAGGGTCTGTCCGAATGTGTCACGACTCCCCCCAGCAGCGGGTCTGATGGGCTGTCTGTAGGGGCATCCAGGACCCAGCGGCTGGAAAAGTCTCTCTCATCGAAAATCACCTACCATTTTCCTCCGTGCCCAGCTGCAGATTTTCCTTCCACCCTAATTGCCTTTCATGAATAATTGGGGAAAAAAAATAATTGGTGGGTTTCAATGAGCATCGTACGCCAATTACCGATGAAAGGTTTGGCGCCCGCTCTTCTCCCAGTCTCCTCATTTTAACATGACACTGAGCGGAGTGGAAATAATTATCTTCGAGGGTCTAATTGCCTGCCCTTCAAAGGAGTCAGGGAAATGGGCCTGATGGTAAAGCCACCGATAATTTTGCTGTGCGCATTACCGTTCAAGGGCCCAGCGTGATAGCAGATCTCAGAGTGCCAGTTCTAGGTGGCGGGGGCTGGAGGAGAGGGAGACCAGCTAGGAGAGAGGCCAGGGAGGAGACACAGTTACACTGGGACAACGTGAAAGACCTCGAATTCTTTCCCTGCATTTCCCCTCCAAAGCACGCCCCGCCACACCCCCACTTTTCTCAGGATAACGTGAGACTGACAGGTGTTTCTCAAATACGCACAGCGCTCTTTCGAGGCATGCGTGTTGCGGCCCTTCTCGATGGAGATGCTGATGCTTTTGAATCCTTTCACGCGATGCCGTGTAATTAGGGTTCATCTAATCCAGGTGGTGCTGCAGGAAGGGGGACCCCTCCCAGCGCCCGAAGGGGCTCTGGTCTAACACTCAGAAGTGAGTTGTCCGAGGAGACACACGTGCTGGCGAAGCCAGAGGCTTTGTTGGGAAGGGTCTCCCCGGTGGAGAGCCATGGGGTGAGGGAAGCCGGCAGGACTGCCCTGCCACGTGGCTGCAAGCCCCAGGTTTTATGGTGGCAGAGTTAGTTTCCGGGTTGTCTCTGGGCAGTCACTCTGATTCAGGGTCCTTCCTGGTGGCCCGTGCACCGGTCAGCCAAGATGGGTTCTGGGAGGTTGGTAGGACAAATGGGCCGGGACCTCCTCTCTCCTTTTGATCTTCTCTGAATTCTTCCAGTTGGTGGTGGCTTGTTAGTTCCACATTCCTTACTGGGACCTCCTGTCGTAAAGTAACTCATGCAAGTAGTTACTATGGCGCCCAGGTGAGCGGTTTCGGTGTTTCCCCCTAACGACGGGATACTAGCTCACATGATGCGCTTCCTCTTGGCCACCTCATCACTGAGGACCGGCTTGTGCTGGGTGCCCGGGTGAGGCCTCGGGGCTCGTGTCATGGCTGGGGACACAGGGAGATGGCAAAACTCCCAATAGACCTGAAGAGGCGGGCGGGCTGCAGTCCACGGAGTCGCCCAGAGCTGGACACGGCTGAGCGGCTAACACTCCCTTTCGCTGTGGGATCAGCCCCCTGGTGGGAAGCGTTGGCAGCTGCCCTCTGTGAGTGGTCCTCGGAGGAGGGACCACTCCTCTGTGTAAGGGGTTCACGGTGGCTTTGTTTTCATTTATTCAACCATCACAATCCAGCCTTTATTTCCACCCACTGGGCTGGAGGCTTCTGGACACGGCAGACGTCTGTGTCCGTGGTGGTGTCTGAGGATGGAAAGGAAAAAATTCAGGTTTAACTGTGCAGGAGTCGCTAACACAGAAGCCTTGAAAGTGCTCTAGGAGGGAACCTCCCTGGCAGTCCAGTGGGTAAGAATCTGCCTTCCACTGCAGGGGACTCCAGTTGATCCCCGGTCAGGGAACAAACATCACACATGCCTCAGGGCAGCTAAGCCTGTGCCCCACAGTGCTAAAGAGGAAGGAATCAGGTTAGGAGAGAAATCCTGATTCTGGGATAGATAAGCATGGATGAATGCGCACACACAAATGGGGTGATCAATACGGGTCATGTGAACATAGGAGTACAGACGCATGAATGGTGCCGGGCGTGTGTGTGTGTGTGTGTGTGTCTGTCTGTCTGTCTGAAGGAAGGATGGATGGATTATGGAGCATTTGGCATCGATGGATTTGAATAACATTCCATAAAGCTCTGCCTCGTTTTACAAGTTCACCAGCATAGCCTGGACCACCTCGGGGTCTCCAGGATCCTGCTCCCCTTCCAGGGACCTCCTCCATCCTCCTAGGAACCCTTCCACCTTCGCAGGGACTCCTCCATCTTCCCAGGGACTCCTCCGCCCTCCCAGAGAGTCCTCTGGGGGTGGCGGCTGCTTTCAGAAAGGTGCCTGTCACCCAGGATGTTAGAAAAACCTCATCTTTCTCTTTAGGCAGCTCTTGGGGACATGAAAAAATGCTCTGCTCCCCGCCTGGGTGTAATTGAACCTTGGGCTGAAGTTGCACCCTGCAGCTTTGCTGGCAAATCCAGTAATGATAAATTAAGTGGAATATTCACAGGGTTGATGTGAACAGGATTTAAAATAATACAGTTCACTTAATTATGTTCCTTGTGACTTCCCCACCCCCACCCTTCAAAATATTATTCCAGTCTCCAGTCTAATGGCAGCACCACTTTCCTTTCTCAAAATACCCACCTCACTGTGTCCCCCTCTCCTCTCTCTGCAGTGATTTGCTGTGTCTTTCCTTCTTTCGGTTTTTGTTTAAATAAATGTTTATTTACTTGGCTATGTGGGGCCTTCGTCGCAGCGTGAGGGATCTCTACTGAGGTGTCCGCCGTCTTGCGTGGCAGCGCAGGGACCCTCTAGTTGCGGCATGAGGGCTCACACGCACGTTCCGCTCCGGGGAATGAGGGCTCTTAGTTCCCTGACCGGGGTTCAAACTCATGTCCCTGCATTGCAAGGCGTATTCTTTTTTCTTCTTTTGAGCTTTTCTGTTTTGTGTTGGGGCATGGCCAATTAACAACCCTGTGATGGTTTCAGGTGCAGGGCAGAGGGACTCAGACGCACACACGTGTGTATGCACGCTTCCTGGAAGCGGATTCTTAATCCCTGGGCCGCCAGAGAAGGCCCCTGTGCCCCTCTCTCCTACTGTGTTTGAGACACAGGCACCCGCCTGGGTGTTTAGGGTGTGGGGTTTCTTCGTCCCCCGGTTTATGTAAACTGGAGCCTCTGTGCCATCCCTTAGCGTCATGTGAGGGATAAAACGATTAGGCCACATTTTTAGGGGAAAGAATGAGCTGGGCTTGGACCCAAGCCTTGCCGTCCGTGTCCTGCTCGCTTCCTCCGCTGTTGGGTGGGAGACCGTGGCTGCCCTCTTCCTCCTCGGGGAGGGGGACGGGCTGGGGCCCCTACCCCATGTGGCCGGTATAGACAGCACTCTGTGTGGTCACCACATGCCGCCCCCCCGCCCGCACCGCCCCGTCAAGAGCTCTTCTGCTCACGTGTCGGCAGCTCCGTCTTTCCCTCTGATTTGTCCCCGGCAGTTTCTCTGGGAGCAAAGCTCTGAAGGTGAAAGCAGGGGACAAACACCCAAGTTAGCTGGTTTGTTTTTTTGTTTTTTATTTTTCCTGGCTTGATCACTTCTGCTCCTCTGTCAGAGATTTACTGGAGCTGGAATTACCAAGCAGCAAGTCTTCCCCTTTCTCCTGGCATGAGGTCTGTTGAGCATTCCAGTCAGCCTTGGAAACAGATGCCCGATCCCTTCCTGCTCTGAGCATCCGGCCTTGCTGGGGAGGGGCCCCTCCCCAGATCTGGTCTGGGGCTGGAAGCGGGCTGGGGAGGGCAGCAAGCAGGGGTGGCCCGGCATCCGTCAGGGCAGGAGGAGTGGACTCAGGATTCTTCTTTTTGCTTAGGAGCAGACGTCAGCCATGCTCAGTCTCTCCCAGAGGCAAACATTTCAGTGGTTGTTTCCCACCTACTGTTCTCTTGTTCCACCGTCAGCCGTCAAGACTTTATCGCAACTGTGGCTTTTGTCTTGATTTAAAAAGAGAGCTTGCAGTTGAAAGGAGGGAAATCCATTTCAGAAGAGGCAAAGGGATAAGAGGGAACGCATTTTTAGGCATAGAGTCCACACGCCAGGCAATCGGTGGGCCTTGTGGCTGCTGGACCCGGGGGTGCAGAGCTGTTTCCTTGCTGTTTAGTCACTAAGTCGTGTCCTACTGTACAGCGGCGCCATGAACTGTGGCCCCCAGGCTCCTCTGTCCGTGGGGTTCTCCAGGCAAGAATGCTGGAGTGGGCTGCCGTGCCCTTCCCGAGGTGGTCTTTCCAAGCTAGGGACTGACCCCGCGTCTCCTGCGTTGCGGGCAGATTCTTCACCGTGAGCCACCAGGAAGCAGGGCTAATGGTCCGCGTTTATTTGTTCTGCCTCTCATTTCCATTTTCCTTCTGCTTTCTCCTCTCTGCAAACCTGCTTTGCCAGCAGCGTTACAGCAAGGTGAGGGCTACCCCACAGCTCCCAGGGTATGTGTCCTCCGTTCAGGAGGACGGTTGAGCCTGAGAAGCTGCCAGGATGGATGAGTTATACCTGCTTGGTCCAGATGACCACCCCTAGGGACACGGTGAAGCAGGCCTGTATCCCAGCGTCTCCCACTTGGGGGAAAAGCTGCCTCGGAGGATGTGGCTGAGGTGTGGGTGGGGATCTGGGGACCCACCCCGAAAGACCTGTCAGTTTCAGACTATGGGTCTCAGCTTCCAGCCCCCCTTCCCCTCCAGGACTCTGTCCTCTGCGGGGGCCTCACCTGCCTCCTTCCTGCCCCCAGCACTCGGACAGAAGCAAAACCACCGCTATTGCTCGTCTCCCACCGCAGACCTCCTTGTGGTAGGCATCCTGTCTGCAGCCAGGGTAGGTGGATTGCCGGGGAATTTTGGAAATAACTAGGTAAAGGATCCTTGGAGTAGGAAATGGCTTCCCTCTCCAGTATTCTTGCCTGGGAAATCCCATGGACAGAGGAGCCTGGTGTGCCGGAGTCCATGGGGTCCCAGAGAGTCAGACACGACTGAGCGATCGAGCATGCCACGCGGGTAAAGGATATCATAGGCGCATTAGCAGGCAGACCTTTTCCAATTAAAAGATCCGTGAGACTGCAAAGTGATCCTTGGGATCAATCAATAGCAGCATTATCTTTGGACCCACTTAACAGGCAACCTTGAATCTGCAGGAAGTGTGGCCCCTGGAGGAGTGGGGGCTCTCTCTGCATCTGGAGAGCCTCTGGCTGTGTAGAAAGGGCCGCCTCTTGGCTGCTTACCTTTGCTTTGGCTTCGAACCAAAACTGGAAATGGATGAGTGGTGATTCAGTAGTCTAACCGTGATGCTTTGCAAGTGCACAGATTGGTTCTCAGAGGCGAAGCCAGGAATAATTTCCTGCTTTGGAGCCATCTGACCCCCCAGCAGTTATCGCAAGACCCTCACAGGTGGACGAATGGAGTCTGGACAGGAATATTTACCCACCTGCACTGTGAGAGCAGTGCATAAATGCAGGCCATTCAGAGATAATTCCAGGATGCTTCTTAGGGAGAAGTGAA
The DNA here is from genome assembly GCF_014754425.2 of Oryx dammah. Taxonomy (NCBI): domain Eukaryota; kingdom Metazoa; phylum Chordata; class Mammalia; order Artiodactyla; family Bovidae; genus Oryx; species Oryx dammah. The sequence goes on along the minus strand of NW_024070192.1, from coordinate 4,967,386 downwards.
GGGCATCTCCAAGCCTGTGCGTGGATTGACGTTGAAAGCAGACAGACTTCGTCGTGGTGTCAGGGTTTCTCAGCATGCCCTGCTGACCCCTGCACGTCAGTATCACCTAAAACACTGAAAACGTGATTTCTTCTCTGTTTTAAATCTACCTAAGGACAAAGTTCGGAGAAGGCAATGGAACCCCACTCCAGTACTCTTGCCTGGAAAATCCCACGGATGGAGGAGCTTGGTAGGCTGCGTCCATGGGGTTGCTCAGGGTCAGACATGACTGAGCAACTTCACTTTCACTTTTCACTTTCATGCACTGGAGAAGGAAATGGCAACCCACTCCAGTGTTCTTGCCTGGAGAATCCCAGGGACGGGGGAGCCTGGTGGGCTGCCGTCTATGGGGTCACACAAAGTCGGACACGACTGAAGTGACTTAGCAGTAGTAGCAGCAGCAAGGACAAAGTTATGACCAACCTAGATAGCATATTGAAAAGCAGAGACATTCCTTTGCTGACTAAGGTCCGTCTAGTCAAGGCTACGGTTTTTGCTGTGGTCATGTATGGATGTGAGAGTTGGACTGTGAAGAAAGCTGAGCGCCGAAGAATTGATGCTTTTGAACTGTGGTGTTGGAGAAGACTCTTGAGAATCCCATGGACTGCAAGGAGATCCAACCCATCCATCCTAAAGGAGATCAGCCCTGGGTGTTCTTTGGAAGGAATGATGCTAAAGCTGAAACTCCAGTACTTTGGCCACCTCATGTGAAGAGTTCACTCATTGGAAAGGACTCTAATGCCGGGAGAGATTGGGGGCAGGAGAAGGGGACGACAGGGGATGAGATGGCTGGATGGCATCACCGACTCAATGGATGTGAGTCTGAGTGAACTCTGGGAGTTGGTGATGGACAGGGAGGCCTGGCATGCTGCGATTCATGGGGTCGCAAAGAGTCTGAGCGACTGAACTGAACCGAACTGAACTGAAGAACAAAGTAGGTTTTTTAAGTGCAGGTTTGGAAAAAATTTCCGGTTTATTTAAAGAAAAAAAAAAAAAAAAAAAGCAAACTACAAAACGGGATGGGTAGGAAAAAGGACTGTTAAACAGGACAGTAATCCTGGTATTAGTCTAATTTTTTCTGTGATTCCTGATACCTAGGGAAGAGGGACTCCTGGTTTCCATTTCAACCTTTCCTGTCGTCCACTTAAAAAGTAGTCACAACCTAAAAGCCGAGAGGTGTGTGTTGTTTTTTTTTTTTTAAATATTTATTTATTTGGCTACAACAGGTCTTCACTGCGGCACGTGGATCTAGCTCCCTGACCAGGGATTGAACTCAGGCTCCCTGTATTGGGAGTGTGGCATCTTACCCACTGGACCACCAGGGAAGTCCCAAGAGTTATGTTTTATTCAGTGGGAATTTTTAAGACTTCATCTCAGAGGACAGCATCTCAGGTGACCCCGAGATAACTGCTCTGAGGAGGCGAGGGGAGGAGCCAGGTTATATAGAAGTTTTGCAACAAAGGGCAGGTAGTCCAAAGATCAAACGTTTATTGTTAATTAAAGAAGACCAGATAGCCCTGGTGAAGGACCGTAGCGCTTTTCTGTGTATGGGAAGATGTGAGAGTCTGGGCTCACTGGAATCATTCCTTCCATGCGCATCTCCGCTCTCCTGGGCAAGTATCCTGTGTTTCTTCACGTCCTGAGCTCCCCCGGGCTCACCGCAGGGAATGGCTGCAGTCTGATGGCTGGTAGAAGGCAGGTATTTCTCTCCTTCCTGAGTGCCATTAGGCTCACATTGGAGGGCTGGACTAGCTGATGGCTGTGACGTGCTTGTTCACTGAAATATTTCACTTCTCACTGTTCTGCTTGTCTTTCTAACCACGTATCTCTAGTTTATGCTTTGGAATGTCAGCAGGGATTATCTGGGCAGTGGGATTACATTACCATTTTCTTTTCTTCTTTATGCTCTTTTCCGATTAAGAAAAAATCAATTTTAAAAACTGCCATTTAAAAACAGGAATCTGCCTTTGGCTTTCAGAACCAGCTTCCCTGGGGGAAGAAGCCCAGGGTTGCATATTTAACATGTACACCAGTCTTTGAGAATGTGGAGGAGGAGAGCATGCCCCCCCAAAATATGTCCCTTGGGTGTATTGATTCTTTGGAGCTGAAATGGCAGATGCAGGAAGGGCTCTTGGACCTCCCTCTTTCTACCTAAGAAACAGGACATAAAATTGCCCGTGAGAAAGAGGCCTTAGGAGGTGCAGAAGGACTCTGCCTCCAGAGACAAGTTTAGAGCTCATCTGCCCAGAGGAGGCACCACAGAATCTGTAACAGGCCTTCCCCAAACCACCGTTTTCTCCCATTAGTTCCCCCATGTATTGCCTCTCCCAGTGTGTCCTTTCTAAAAGCCTAACTCTCTCTTCCTTTGTCTTGTCCTTTCTCTCCAGGTGTGTTATTCTTCGATAAGATGCTACAGCAGCCCCATGTTCTACGCACCCCTTTGAGTTACTTGTGTGTGAGTGCTGCACATGTTGATAAGCTCTGTTTGGTTTTTTCTTGTTAGTGTGTCTTTGTTGGCTTAATTTACAGGCCTTAGGCACAGAACCTAAGTGGGTATAGGATTTTTTTCTCCCCCTTCCCTACGAGAACCTGGCTCTTCCAGATACTTCCAAATGGACTTCTTGACCAGTGCCAGAGCCTGCCCCATCAGCAGGTGCTGTTTGCTGCTGGCTTGTGACTTTCATTGCTTCCACGCTTCCATGAATGCTTCTTCATTTGGGATCCATGAAGGGAAAAAGCTTAGTCTTCTCTAAAAATACCTTTATTTTGCTCTGACTCTTGAAAGGGAAAATTGAGTTGCATTTAAATTTCTAGGTTGACAGAAATGTTTATTTCCTTTAGCACTTTGACAGTATTATTCCGAATTATTCCAGTCAGACAGCTTTCATCAAACTGGAATTCTGTTATATGTTGTATGTTCTCTGCGGGCATCATAAAAATCCATACGACAGCAGCCTCATTTCTGGTTTATGTCTGCTTATGTATTTTTCACTTGTTTTGGTGTCTTTTATTTTTAGGATGTTAGTATCTCTGTTTTGTCTTCGTTACACGTGCTGCTCTTCGGTGGTTTTAATTTCTTCTCTTACGGCTTCCATCAAGTGGCATGTGTGTGTGCTAAGTCACTTCAGTTGTGACTGACTCTTCTGTGACCCCATGGACTGTAGCCCACCAGGCTCCTCTGTCCATGCGATTCTCCAGGCAAGAACACTGGAGTGGGCTGCCAGGCCCTCCTCCAGGGGATCTTCCTGACCCAGGGATCGGAACTGCATCTCTTATCCTCTCTTGCATTGGTAGGTAGGTTCTTTGCCACTAGCGCCGCCTGGGAAGCCCTTTTATCCAGTCCACTTCAGTTCAGTTCAGTTGCTCAGTCGTGTCCGACTCTTTGTGACCCCGTGAATCGCAGCACGCCAGGCCTCTCTGTTCATCACCATCTTCCGGAGTTCACTCAGACTCACGTCCATCGAGTCCGTGATGCCATCCAGCCATCTCATCCTCGGTTGTCCCCTTCTCCTCCTGCCCCCAATCCCTCCCAGCATCAGAGTCAACTGTTTGCATGAGGTGGCCAAAGTACTGGAGCTTCAGCTTTAGCATCATTCCTTCCAAAGAAATCCCAGGGCTGATCTCCTTCAGAATGGACTGGTTGGATCTCCTTGCAGTCCAAGGGACTCGCAAGAGTTTTCTCCAACACCACAGTTCAAAAGCATCGATTATTCGGCACTCAGCCTTCTTCACAGTCCAACTCTCACATCCATACATGATCACAGGAAAAACCATAGCCTTGACTAGGACCTTAGTCAACAAAGTAATGTCTCTGCTTTTGAATAGGCTATCTAGGTTGGTCATAACTTTTCTTCTAAGAAGTATGCGTCTTTTAATTTCATGGCTGCAGTCACCATCTGCAGTGATTTTGGAGCCCAAAAAAATAAAGTCTGACCCTGTTTCCACTGTTTCCCCATCTATTTCCCATGAAGTGACGGGACCAGATGCCATGATCTTCGTTTTCTGAATGTTGAGCTTTAGGCCAACTTTTTCACTCTCCTCTTTCACTTTCATCAAGAGGCTTTGTAGCTCCTCTTCACTTTCTGCCATAAGGGTGGTGTCATCTGCATATCTGAGGTTATTGATATTTCTACCGGCAATCTTGATTCCAACTTGTGTTTCTTCCAGTCCAGCATTTCTCATGATGTACTCTGCATAGAAGTTAAATAAGCAGTTAAATATACAGCCTTGACGCACTCCTTTTCCTATTTGGAACCAGTCTGTTGTTCCATGTCCAGTTCTAACTCTTGCTTCCTGACCTGCATACAGATTTCTCAAGAGGCAGGTCAGGTGGTCTGGTATTCCCATCTCTTTCAGAATTTTCCACAGTTTATTGTGATCCACACAGTCAAAGGCTTTGGCATAGTCAATAAAGCAGAAATAGATGTTTTTCTGGAACTCTCTTGCTTTTTCGATGATCCAGTGGATGTTGCCAATTTGATCTCTGGTTCCTCTGCCTTTTCTAAAACCAGCTTGAACATCAGGGAGTTCATGGTTCATGTGATGCTGAAGCCTGGCTTGGAGAATTTTGAGCATTACTTTACTAGCATGTGAGATGAGTGCAATTGTGCGGGAGTTTGAGCATTCTTTGGCATTTCCTTTCTTTGGAATTGGAACGAAAACTGACCTTTTCCAGTCCTGTGGCCACTGCTGAGTTTTCCAAATTTGCTGGCATATTGAGTGCAGCACTTTCACAGCATCATCTTTCAGGATTTGAAACAGCTCGACTGGAATTCCATCACCTCCACTAGCTTTGTTCGTAGTGATGCTTTCTAAGGCCCACTTGACTTCACTTTCCAAGATGTCTGGCTCTAGATTTGTGATCACGTCATCATGATTATCTGGGTCGTGAAGATCTTTTTTGTACAGTTCTTCCATGTTTTCTTGCCACCTCTTCTTAATATCTTCTGCTTCTGTTAGGTCCAGACCATTTCTGTCCTTTATCGAGCCCATCTTTGCATGAAATGTTCCCTTGGTATCTCTAATTTTCTTGAAGAGATCTCTAGTCTTTCCCATTGTGTTGTTTTCCTCGATTTCTTTGCATTGATCACTGAGGAAGGTTTTCTTATCTCTTCTTTCTATTCTTTGGAACTCTGCATTCAGATGCTTATATCTTTCCTTTTTTCCTTTGCTTTTAGCCTCTCTTCTTTTCACAGCTATTTGTAAGGCCTCCCCAGACAGCCATTTTGCTTTTTTGCATTTCTTTTCCATGGGGATGGTCTTGATCCCTGTCTCCTGTACAATGTCACGAACCTCATTCCATAGTTCATCAGGCACTCTATCAGATCTAGGCCCTTAAATCTATTTCTCACTTCCACTGTATAATCCTAAGGGATTTGATTTAGGTCATACCTGAATGGTCTAGCGGTTTTCCCTATTTTCTTCAATTTGAGTCTGAATTTGGTAATAAGGAGTTCATGATCTGAGCCACAGTCAGCTCCTGGTCTTGTTTTTGTTGACTGTATACAGCTTCTCCATCTTTGGCTGCATAGTATACTATCAATCTGATTTCAGTGTTGACCATCTGGTGATGTCCATGTGTAGAGTCTTCTCTTGTGTTGTTGCAAGAGGGTGTTTGCTATGACCAGTGCATTTTCTTGGCAAAACTCTATTAGTCTTTGCCCTGCTTCATTCCGCACAAGACCTTTTAGAACTAACACCCAAAAAAGATGTCCTTTATCCAGTTAGGCATATATATATGTACATATGTGAGGCATAGTCGATGTGTAATATTCCCTTTTGGTGTTGCAAGCTCAGATATGCATTTGAAACCTTTTTGGTTTGTTTATTTCATGCATATTTCTAGGTGTTTGTGGAGGGAGAGTTCGGTTTTATGTTAATCCTTAGTCTTGCTGGAAACCTACCTATCTCCAGCAGAAACTTATGTCTGCAAAGCAATGCTGCTTGCATCTGGTGCTCAGTGCTTGGCCGGGTCCTTTGTGTCCCAGGTTCTGCCAGGCAGCCGGTCATCCTTCAGCCTCACTTCCTGGAGTTTCATGAACTTGTGTCTTTTTCAAGACTTGTGATTGGACATTTCCATACATTGGACAAGGAAACAAACATATGAACAGACGTTCACTATCCTCAAGACGGACCCATGAGCCGTGTTCGTACTTCTGTTAAGCTGGTAGGCTGGGAGGGAATTTTTGAGTGGGGGGACTCACATTGAAAGCAGTGAGTTCATCCATGAATATTTCTGGGTTCCAATCATCTTTGTTTTTTTGTGTCTTGAAGAAGGCATGTCTTGATGGTGAAGATCCTGGGAGGTGTTTTCCGGGGGGTCCAGCACATTCAGAACATGTGTTAGGGAGCCCCCAGAGAGGCGGCAGGGGGGTTCTGCTGTTAACCCTTTCACCCTCTGCGGCTCATCTGGTAGGCGAGAGGCCAGGACATGTCCAGCTTGAGCTGAGCCCCGCCTGCCCCATGGCGGACAGTGCTGTGGGAGAAGCCCACACCCGTTGGGTTACGTTTCTCATGGGGTGAAACTTGTTCTCTTTATATTAAGATTCCTTGGGAGCTCGAAAAAGATCTACCACAGTCAGCCCTCCTGGGATGGGGAACCTGCCTTTGAGAATTCTCCGAGTGATTCTCACTCATATTACAGAGTGAGAACGCCTGTCCTGTCCTGGGTTCCTGCCGTAAGGAAGTGATGGGAGAACGCATGAGATCCTAAGGATCTTTCGGGCAAACAGAATTTCCTCTGGGATAGAGAAGTGATAGACAGAGAAAACTGGAGCTCGCAGGCCGCTCTGTGCCCGGCTGTGGTGACGGGGAGGGGAGATTCGGTTCGGTGGATTTTCAGAAACCTCATCTTTAGGGGTGATTGTGGAGGGGAGTGTGGAGGGAGGCAGTGGTTTAAAGCCACTTGCTGCAAGAGAAGACAGCAGGGAAAGAGGACAAGAGAAAGTCTACCCGAGCATTAACTTTCTCGGCGTTTGAGTTAAAACGTTGCCTGGGTTTCAATTAGCTGAGCACCTTCTTCCCCATCCCTGGTTAATCGCCAGTTGCCATGGCAGCAGGCTCCCTGCTTTCCGAAGCCCCCCACCCCCACCCTGCTACCTGGCGCCAGCGGTCCCGCAGGCTTGGCTGACTCCTCTGCAGGCTCGGGGCTGCAGGGGCATAATCGGGGACAGATTTTGGTGGGCAGGGGAAAACTCACCACTTCAGGAATTTAGGCTGGATAAATGCTCCATTCTGATAATGTCAAGAAAAGCGCCAGGTAGCCCTTTCTGGGTTGGATATTCGTTTCTCGCTCATGTACTTTGAACTAGGTTCAGAAATGGTTGTGAAGGGCCTGGCAGGTTACCCTGTGGGCAGAGTGCATGACCCTGCCTCCTCCCCTCCGCGCTCCCCGCCCCCTGCCCCCCTGCCAGCATCCCTCCCTGGGTTTCCCTGGGCTCCTCTCGGAACAGGGTTTCTCAGCGTGGGTTCCTTGGGTTTTCTGTACTGACGCTTGCTCCCATGTTCCTCATTTGGTAAGTGAGGGTGATTACAGAATCTGTCATCCAAAGAGCAATTGCGAGAGGAGGAACGCATTTGAGGTGTAAGGTGACGTGTTCTATTTAGTACAGAGTGAGCAGAATGACAAGAAGACCCCCAAGTGAAGAGGCCCAGTGGACAGCTGGTGAGGGATCTGGGCTGGACGTAGCAAGCTTGGGCGTCCGTTCTTTCTAATACATATTTTATTTATTTTTGGCTGTGCTGGTCTTAGCTGCGGCATGTGGGATCTAGTTCCTCGACCAGGGATCGAACCCAGGCTGCCTTCGTTGTGAGCACAAAGTCTTAGCCCCTGGACCACCAGCAAAACCCCTGGGATTCCATTCTTAATGGGTTTTCATTGTGTTTTCCTGGATCCTTCTTTCTCCCCGAAGCTTTGTTTTCTAGAATGCCTGTCATACCTGCAGAGTCCTACCCAGGTCTACCATGAGTTCCGAGAATCTGAACTTAAAGTTTTATTTTAAAGTATAATTTTTATAGAAGTTATTTAGGTGTCACTTCTTTTTAAATGTTATTTTATTATGGTAAGAATACTTCACGTGAGATCTATTCCCCCTTGCCAGATTTTTAAATGTAGGACACGTTAGTGTTGACTGTTGGTGCAACAGGTCTGTCGTGCTTAACTGAAATTTTATGCCCTTTGATGCTGAGGACAGAATGTCACCTGCCAGATCAGTAAACAAAGGATGCTGGGGGCCATCAAGCCGTCTGCCACTGTAGCCGCCCTGGGCTGCGTTCCCTGAGGGGGATGCAGGACGGAGAAAAACAGGATCCTGGCCCTAGACAGTGAAGGTGCATTTCGAAGGCATGATTTCAATGAGCCAGACTCTTGCATCTTCCGATACAGGGGAAAGCGCTGAATTCATTAACTTGAGATATCTGTTTTTTTCTTTTGCCCTTTCCTTCTCCAGTGCAAGAAAAGTGAAAGTGAAGTCGCTCGGTCGTGTCCAACCCTCAGCGACCCCATGGACTGCAGCCTTCCAGGCTCCTCCATCCATGGGATTTTCCAGGCAAGAGTGCTGGAGTGGGGTGCCATTGCCTTCTCCGTTTCTTTAATTAACAGTAGTCTTTTGATGTTCTGACTACCTGTTTTTGTTTAGTTTTGTTTTCAAAAACTTCTGTGTATCCTGACTTCTCCCTTACCTCTTCAGAGCAGTCCCTCAGAGCTGCATGGACAGAGGAGCCTGGCAAGATTCAGTCCATGGGGTCACAGAGAGTTGGACACGACTTAGCAACTAAACGACAATAACAACAAAATATTTACATATATAATGAAATTAAATCTGAAAATGGAAATATAATGGTTTAATGAAATAGCATCAGAATAGTATTTATTTATATTACATAGATCACATGCATATTTATATATGTGTGTCTGCCTGTCTGAGGCTTCCCTGATAGCTCAGTTGGTAAAGAATCTGCCTGCAATGCAGGAGACCCCGGTTCGATTCCTGGGTCAGGAAGATCTACTGGGGAAGGGATAGGCTCCCCACTCCAGTATTCTTGGGCTTCCCTTGTGACTCAGCTGGTAAAGAATCTGCCTGCAATGTGGGAGACCTGGGTTTGATCCCTGGGTTGGGAAGATCCCCTGGAGAAGGGAAAGGCTACCCACTCCAGTATAATGGCCTGGAGAATCCCATGGACTGTATAGTCTATGGCGTCGAAAAGAGTCGGACACGACGAGCGATGTTCACTTTCACTTCACTTTCACTTCTGCCTGTCTAGCTATCTGTCTATATCTGTCTGTCTGTCTACATATTATAGCTTTCTCTGGATCATAAAAGCAGGTATGCTAGTGACGTACTTTGCTCCCATCTCCTTGATTATCATATATTTTTTTAGGAAGTGAAAACTGGTATCACTGTTAACCTAAGTAAACTGCATTAGATCAGTAACTATTTTTTTTTAAATGAAAGAAAAAAGATGTTGCTTTGTAGTTCCAAGAAAGATTGACGGTATCTTAAAGGGCACCGGCCTGCTCCTTTTATTGATGGAAAGTTCCTCTTGTCTTTAGAGGCACGTGGTCCTTCCTGAAAGTTGAAAATGTCAACGCAACTGTGGAATTTTGAAATGTTCATATTACAGTCGTGGCCTGCCTCTGCTTTGTGGGTGTGGGGTGTTGGGATTGGACGGTGCTTGAAAATTCTGCACCGAGTTCGATCATAGTCTAATTTTTTCCTCCTTCACTATGAACCTCCTGCTTTTGGCGATTTAAGTGAAGAATGGACTAGGTATGCTAGCCACGCCATTCACCTTTCTTTCATGTTTTTATAAATGGAATACCTGTTCACCGTGGGAGCTGCTGTGATGGATGGGTTTTGCGTTGTAGTTGCTGTGTGCCCGTGGGGGGCCCCATACCCGTCTCCTCTCACCTGAACTTCGGGGCGGGCAGCATTAGCATCCCCATGTGGAGATGGAGACTGAGGTCCCCGGGTACCGAGCAACGTCCCTGAAGGTGTAGAACCAGGACATGGTGGGACCGGGATGAGAACTTGGGTGGCCCAGGAACCGGCTCCTTGAAAGCAAGTGAGCCGAATCTCATCTGGTTCTCCAGCCCCGCTCCTCTCGTGTCCTCCGTGCCCAGTGACGCCGAGAGTCCTCTGTGTCATTAGCTCAGAGAAGAAGGGGCAGAGAGAAGCCTGGAGGGGCAAGAAAAGAGGAGAATGCTGGAGCGCCTGCTATGGGCGCACCCCCCCTGCCGTCTTGTCTCCCTGGTAGGCGGCTCCTGGAGGCCTGGGCGCCTTCGGCCAGCGACTCAGCCTGTGTCCGCCACATCCCCGGCTGCCCACACCCACCATGCGTTCTTTTCTTTGGTTGACAGTTCCCTAAGACAGGGGTCCCCACCCTCCGGGATCTGAAGCCCGATGAGCTGAGGGCGAGCTGCTGTCATAATGATAGGAATGCAGAGCACAGTAAATGTGATGCATTCGAATCATGCTGCAACCATCCCCCCTACCCGCACCCCAGGGTCAGTGGAAAAGTCGTCTTCCATGAAAGTGGTCCCTGGTGCGAGAAAGGATGGGGACCACTCGCTGCCCTAAGGACTGAGAGAGACTGTTAGAGCGCCTCGGAGCAAAACCATGGTGCTCATCTGGGGTGAGCACACTGCTGTCTCTCTTTCTCTCTCACACATGGGCACACCCCTGGGCACACCTCCCCTACCCCCCCCCCACGGACACACACAGGTGCATATGCTGAAAAGGAGAGTCCAGAGGACCCACAGCCCTGGTAGCTTTCTTCCCCAATCATCCCGGCCGAGAAACAGGCAGCTCGTGCGTCCCGGTCACTTTTGCTGATCTGGAGAGTGGGGAGGCGATGACGGCACTCGCAAACTCACACCAGATCAGCCAGGAGCGTCCCCCTCGCGCCTCCCCAGCCATGCCGGCAGGTTTTTCTTTCCATGGTCCACCCTCCACCCGCAAGTCAAACTTTGCAGAACTCCGCTGTTACACAACGTGCCCTGCAAACACCCAGGGTGGGAGAGTGGGACCCTGATCTTGGGAGACTTGTTTTCTTTTTCCTAACAGCATGGGTAGCTGTGCTGAAGTTTACCCCTGCCCTCTGTCTGAAATGTTTCTTGAGCAGATTAATAGCATGGAAATTCTGCTGGGGAAATATTTACCTGATTAGAAAAACAAGACCTTTAGAGACAGACATTTAGCTGCGTTTCCATAATGTGTAAATTATGTGCCTCTCAATGTAATGCTAATTGCTAAGCCCATGCTGATTGGAAATGAGCCCAACTAACCCACGGATGTCCAACAGGCCTTGATACGGCTTCACCCTTCCAGCCTCATAGGTTACGCCGGCACAGGGGCCCTTCTCTGCCCAGAAGAGTGCAGGGGCTTCTGCCCCATGCAGGCTCTCCGTGGGAGGATATTCTTTGTGATGACCTACATCCTCTTCCCCAGGAAAGGGACTTTGTCTGCTGATCTAGTGCCGTTGGCTTCCAGTATGTCCATCGTCTCCTGGAATTTCCTCCTGGTTAGTAAACTCCTCTGTTGAGAGGCTGCTCAACCCCTAGTCCGAACCCCCCTCATAATTCCTTGTTATCCTTTTTTTAGTTAAGTTTTATTTTTGATGTGGACCATTTTTAAAGTCCTTATTGAATTTTCTACAACACTGCTTCAGTTTTATGGGGGTTTTTTTGGCCAAGAGGCACGTGGGATCCCAACCTGGGATCAAAACCGCACCCCTTGCATTGGAAGGCAAAGTCTTAACCACGGGACCACCAGCAAAGTCCCTAAACCATTCATGTTTGGAACGCCGTCTGTATCAGAATTACGCTGGGGTGAGCCTGGAGGGGCCGTGTGGCTTGTGCAATGCAGACTCCTGGGCCCTTCTCCCAGCGGCTCTAATTCAGTAGCTACCAGGAGGGGGTCCTGGAGTCATCTTTTAAGAGCCGCCCCCATACACAGCTATGGATGGTGTTCATTCCGCACTTGGAGGTACAGTGATCTTGGCTAGGAGTCTTTATTCTCAGAGTTAGAGGGGATGGCAGAGCAGCCTTCTGTCAAAGGTGAAAGGGAGCCTAGTGACTATGAAGCTCACACTAGCAGTTGAACACAAGCCCTGAAATAGATGCTGTGCATTTGGATGCCTCCTCCTAGACCTGGTAATTTATAACCACGTAAGACTGGCAACCCACTCCAGTGTTCTTGCCTGGAGAATCCAGGGACGGGGGAGCTTGGTGGGTTGCCGTCTCTGGGGTCGCACAGAGTCGGACACGACTGAAGTGACTTAGCAGCAGCAGCAGCAAGACCAGGGAGGAGCCACCGTCTTTCCCAGAGAGGCTGAGGGTCCTTTGCAGAGCTCTCCTAAACCTTCTTCTCCAAGATGCCCAAAGTTCTCCAAAATGCCCTTTCTCTAATGTGGTGTTAGTCGCTAGCTGTGTCCGACTCTTTGTGATCCCATGGACTGTAGACCGCCAGGCTCCTCTGTCCTTGGAATTCTCCAGGCAAGAATACTGGAGTGGGTAGCCATTCCCTTCTCCAGGGGATCTTCCTGACCCAGGGATCCAACCCGGGTCTGCCACATTGTAGGCAGATTCTTTACCATCCAAGCCACTAGGGAAGCCCTTCTCCAAAGAGGTGTCTGGAGCTCTTTGGAATCAAATGTCTCCTTGTTGATGGATCCTCCAAAAGCCATGACGGTCCTTTCCCCACCAGGGACTTTGCCCTGAACACAGGGTGTTGGGTCAACTACAGAGAAGGAGCGATGGCTCTGGAGCCCACTTGGGGTTTATTTTTTAGCGAACAGTTAATTCACCAGAGATGAGCTCATGTTGATGAAACAGTCATCTGTCCCTTTATGAAACAGAGGAGCTGACCTGGTAGGTGGACATTTTAATCTTATTGGAGATCCAAGCTCCACTGACGCAGAGTAGAAGTTTTTATCATACTTAGCAATTTGGAACAAGCAGTGTTTTAGTGGGTGGTTTGCTTAATAGGATGAGAAATCTTTAGCTAATAGAGAACCCATTTCTTCTTCTGATGTACATTTAATTTTTTACCAATTATGCAGACCTATTTGTTTCCCCGTTGTAGCAAAGCAATTGCTTATTCATAAGCATCAAAGCTAAGGCATGGATGACTTCCAGTGCCTGGAAAAATGTGCAAACTTAAAAGACAAGGGGATCTAGTCAGCCTTCTTACACAGCACAGAGCCTCTGACGCTCCTGTGGACTGTGGGTTATTAGAATGATAAATGGAGATATATCTATTATAGTTACTAAGGTTGTAAATAAGGTTTTTCTCAGTCGTGTCTGACTCTTTGCAACTCTATGGACTATAGCCTTCCAGGCTCCTTCTGTCCATGAAATTCTCCAGGCAAGAATATTGGAGTGGGGTGCCATTCCTTTCTTCAGGGGATCTTCCTGACCCAGGGATAGAACCCGGGTATCCCACATTGCAGGTGGATTCTTTACCATCTGAGCCCCGATTACGGTTTTCACCATGCTTCTTAAACTCCAGATGTATCTCTGCCTAAAGGTTAGTAACTAAGCATAATAAATACTTCAGTGATCTTTCCATGAAGCTTCCTTGGTCTCTCATGGAATCTTTTCCTATCCTGACTTATACACGACCCACGTAGCACATCCTTGAAAGATTTCTCACTGAGACAAACATATGGCCGCTTTCAGAGGAGGGTGCAGTCACAGTTGGCCCAATTTCTCCCTGACCTGGAACTCAGGCCCGAAATCGGGCACAGATAGGACTGTAGGTTAAAATACAGGATACCCAGTCAAAATCAACTTTCAGATCAACAATGAGAACTTTTTAGCATAAGTATACCCCCTACAGTATTTGGGATATACTTATACTGAAAGGTTTTGTTTTATCTGAAATTCATTTGCAGCTGAGCAGCACCCTTTTTATTTGCTAAATCCAGAAGCTCTCGAAAGGGTCCTGTCCACACTAGATATTCTTGCTGTGCAGGAAGACCTTGCTTTATTGCACTTTGTTTATTGAACTTTGCAGATACTGCCTTTAAAAAAAAAAAAATTGAAGGTTTGTGGCAACCCAATAAAAATGTTCACATTGCACCCAAATCTTGGAGAAGGAAATGGCAACCCACTCCCGTATTCTTGCCTGGAGAATCCCAGGGACGGAGGATCCTGGTGGGCTGCTGTCTATGGGGCCGCACAGTTAGACACGACTGAAGTGACTTAGGCAGCAGCGGCACCCAAAGCTGTGCTAGAACGTTGCTAGCAGCCTCTTTAAACTGTTTGTTGTTAAGGTACAGTTGATTTACAGTGTTGTGTTTAATTTCTGCTGAACAGCAAAGTGGTTCAGTTAAACATATGTATGCATATGTGTCCTTTTGCATATTTTTCCATTTTATTTTATCATAGGTTACTGAATACAGTTCCTTGTGCTCTGCAGTAGGATTTTGTTGTTTGTCCATTCTCTGTATAATAGTCTCCACTTGCTAATCCCAAGTCCCTAATACATCTGCCCGCCGCACCACCACCCTGGCAACCACTAGTCTGCTCTCTCATGCCTGGGAGTCTGGTTCTGTTTCATAAGAACGTTTGTTTGTGTCCTGGTTTAGATTCCACACATTCGTGATACCATGTGCTGTTTGTCTTTCTCTGTCTGACTTCACTCGGGATGATGATCTCTAGGTCTGTCTGTGTTGCCGCAAATGGCTTTATTTCGTTCTTTTTAACGACTGCGTAATATTCCATCACATATATGCGCCACACCCTCTGTATCCATTCCTCCGCTGATGGGCGTTCCGGTGGTTTCCGTGTCCTGGCTATTGTGACTAGTTTCGCTGTGAGCATAGAGGTGCATGTATTTTGCTGGACTGTGGTTTTGCCCAGCACTTTTTCTGAAGGGCACTTTTCTGTCCTGAGGAATGTCAAAAAGGAATTTAGTAAGTGGAGGCTGAAATTTCAACGTGACCAACTGGATCCTTTTGTCTAATTTATAATAATACCCGCTGCTCCCAACTCCATCCCATTGCTCACTGACACGCATAAGTGGATCACAGGAAAATTACTTATGTCTCTAAGGAATTGTCTAATCCTATTCACATTCCTTAAAGAGACCTCATCTGAGCAGAGGACCTTGCACAAAGGAGGAAAGTAATATGCCTGGAGCTATAAGAAACGTCCACTTTTATTTGTAGTCAGAGGGGAAATGTCATTTCCCCCATAAATGGATACATTTATTTTTAAATGAAAAATACTCAGGCTGACTGAAAAAAACGGCATGATGAAAACTTGCAGACCCTGCTCAGAGGACTATGAATGGAGTGGCCTTTCCGGAAATTAGTTAGACCAACCCGTCAGGGCCCTTGGATCAGCAGTTCAGCTTCTGGGAATTTGGTTCAAATTGCTGATTGTTTATATAGGTTAAAGATTCTGCAGTGATATTTTTAGGGAAAAGAACAATTTAGGAATCGCCTAAATGCCCAGTGGTTTGAGAAGATGAACAGTAATTTGTACCACTGGAAATACTTCTAAGGGTTTTTAATCATATGGGGGAAATGTTTGTGTTGTGTTCAGTGGGAATAAAAATAGTCTGCGGTTGTATAATGTGATCATCCCAGTTACGTCAAACCACTTGAAAAAGTGTGGAAGGAAATACAGCAAACTCAAAAAAAATTTTTTTCAGCGGATGTGATTTCAGTTTTCTTCTGTATTCTTGTAGGTTTTCCAAGGTTGCTTAAGACTACATTTGTCTCTAGAAATGAGGTTATTGGGAGGAGGGTTTGTACTGGGGGGTCCTTGCCCAATGGCAGGATGGATTGAATGGCTAACCAGCCCTGCCTTGACTAGTTAAAACCATTAAACGTATTAAATTGATGACATCCTGGTTTTACGCTGGGACTTTACATTTGCAGCCGATGTGACGCTATTTCCGTGGGGTTCTGGGCGACCTAAAGACAGTCCTGGGTGAGTGAGCGTGTAAGGAGTTTCTTCCAGGAAAGGCATGAGCATCTTTTTTCCTTCCGTTCCCTCTTGTCTCTTGATCAGCGATAGACTGCGTTCTGTCACCCACCTGCAGCACACCCACCTTCCCCTTTCCTCACACAGCTGAGTCACCTTTCAGGTGCCCGACAGGCTCCAAAGACGGCTCTGAAGGCGAAATGTTGAAGGGTCAAAATCTTCCTCTGCATTTGAAAATCCTTTTTCTCTCCCTGAAACCACCAGGACTTTCTTCCTCCCCGCCACGATCAAAAGCCAGGAATGAGTCTGATTGGTTTATCGCTCCATCTCCAAGGCCGTCTCTCCTTTCTTTGGAAATGGAAGCAGAAGTTAGCCTGAAGAGGTAGTACTTACTGAAACATGGAGAGGGAGCCCTGGGTCAGTGAAAGGAATCTTCTCTGGTTTATTTTCAAATGCATCTCTCTTGCATTTGCGTTTGTGGAAGGCATATGACACATCGCATCTCCGTTGCAGTTCAATTTCAGTTGCAGTTCAATTTCAGGAAACCAGTTGTTGGCCAGGAGTAATTTATGAGCAAGTGAGTAAGCACCGGAATGTTTAAGGATCTTTTGCATAGAGATTCCCCACCTCCCACCATTTGCAGTAGGAGTTGCTGTTGTTGTTTTTTAATATCTTTTATTTTATTTATTTATTTATTTGGCTGAACCAGGTCTTAGTTGCAGCGTGTGGGATCCAGTTCCCTGACCAGGGATTGAACCCGGACCCCTTGCATTGGGAGCCGGAGTGTTAACCCGCTGGACCGCCAGGGAAGTCCCAGCAGTAGGAGCTTTTCCTCACTTGCTCTGCCTCCTGGGGTAGGCCAGCCCTTTAACGTGGTCCAGGGGTATGTATGAATCGTGAAGCTGGAAAAGAGAGTTAGTGTCTGCAGTGAAGGAGGAACTTTCCCGGGGTGGATGGAAGGGAGCTGAAGGAGTCCGCCCCCATGTGGCGAGAGAGAAGCACTGCGCCTTTTAACATCCGGGAAACAAAAGAGCAATGACTCAAACTTAAATAAAAAAGAAAAGGATAGACTTGGGACTAAACAAAAATGCCCTGGAGCCATTAAAAACTAGAGTCCCAGAGGCTAAGGCATTTAGAAAATATTTCTGAGGTTTTAAATGAAACAAGTGGAATATGAAACTGTCTACTAATATGGGTAAGCCACATACACACTGCTGTATTTAAAATGGACAACCCACGAGGGCTTCTCCGGTGGGTCAGCGGTAAAGAATCCACCCGCCAATGCAGGAGACGCGGTTCAGTCCCTGGGTGGGGAAGATCCTCAGGAGAAGGAAATGGCAGAGCACTCCAGTGTTATTACCTGGAAAATCCCGTGGACAGCGGAGCCTGGCGGGCTACAGGCCACAGTGTTGCAGAGTCGGACATGACTGAGCACAGGCATAGCACGGCAAGGATTTAGGGAGAAGGAGTTTCTTCCAGGGACCTGAAGCTTTCTGTGTTTAGCGGACGAGAATTTGCCTACTTGTGCTAATTCAATCAGATCATCTCCAGTAATATCTTAGGGACATTTCTAAAGCTCTTGTGGCTGTTGATCAATTAATTAGTGTTCCTTTTATTCTGTGGTGGCCTGAACGTCCATCTCTGGGCCTATTATTGACGGATTTGGTCAGTTACATCATCACAGGGGCGGCAAACATCCTGTTCCCGCTGAGTCTGGGCCCATGGGGGACGAAACGAAGGTTACCATGGCATTTATCTAGCAAGATGAAGTCTGTCTGAAGGCCTTGAATCCATAAGGACTCATTGTTCCAAAATCATCCTTGTATTTTTCTTTCTTTTTTTTTTTTTTACTGGAAAGACGATAGAAAGCCCCACCTTAGTTTCTAAAGCATCGCTGATGGAAAGTGATTCAGAGCCTGTGATCTGAGGACATCAGGCCCTTTCACGGCGGAGGAGGTCACACCCCAAGGGGAGGGGGCTTATCTCCTCTCCCCCCAACTTCCCCGGCTTGTGCCCACCAGACGCGGCTCTGTTTTTTACTGTACAGTATGGTGTGTTGGTACAAGCATCACGTCCCTTGTTTGGGGGAGAAGAAAGCAGGGGACGAAATGTGTGCTATAAAGTCACCTCGTGATTCAGCTGGAAAAGGGAGCCTTGGTCTGGTCTGTCTGTTCCCTGTGGCCCTCATTCTCACATTTAGCAATGGGGTGCCTCCCCCAGAAGGATGAAGAGCAGGGCGGCAGGCTGAGCCCCGGCCTTGGGCCCCTTCTCGATGTGGATGCGTAGATGCCCGAGTTTAAATTTTTAAAACAATGGGTTTTGATGATGGGCAACTTTGAAGTCTTTCCACCTTCCTTAAAGGATTCTAACCCAGTGTCCCTGGCTTGGTGTTAATAAATATATCCTACGGACAGCAGCTTTATACTTAAAACAGTAGATCTAACGGGCTAAGAAATAGTGTCTTCACGGTTTCAGGTTTGTCGACGACGAGCGGGAGTGATTATAGATGTGAGGTTTCCATGGAGCCTTTTCTGCCGCTGGTGATGCAAGCTCACTGGGTCTCTCTGAACTTAAGTGTCTTGGATTTCAAGTTCCTAAATGTCAGTGCGGTGACTGGCTTTGCTATGCTTTTGGGTTTCCATGGTGGCTCAGATGGTAAAGAATCTGCCTGTAATGCAGGAGACCCAGGTTCGATCCCTGGGTCGGGAAGATCCCCTGGAGAAGGGAATGGCAACCCACTCCAGTATTCTTGGCTGGAGAATCCCAGGGACAGAGGAGCCTGGGGGCAGGCTGCGGTCCATGGGGTCACAAAGAGTCGGACGTGACTGAGCGACTAACACACACTCTTGCGAGCGAAGGGGTAGGTCACCACGCCACCCCCGACTGCCAGTCAACCGCAGGGCCCTGGTTAAGAGGTGGCTTCTGGAGGCAAAGGACCCAGCTTGACTCCTGCATCCAAGATGGACTCAGGACTTGGAATTCAGGACTGTGACTTGGAACCAGTTGCTCTACCTCTCTGTTCTTTAAGTTCCTCGTTTGTTGAAGGGGATCGTCTCTACCTCATGGGGCTTTTTGAAGGAAGGAGGATTTGTTGAGACTAAGTTTTCAGTATCACCCCCCATGTCACTGGTGAGGTTTTTCATTCCTAAACCCGACATTGGCTGTTTCTTCCGCAAAATGTCCTTCCCCTTTGCCGAATCCGGCTTGAAAAGTGCCCAGACCTCTCCCCTCCCAGGAAATCTCATAGGTCGACCCCTAATCTCATGCTGGGCTCAGCTGTTGCCTCTGTTAAGGGATCACCCTTCATCTGCGGTGCTGGCATCTTACTAGACAGAGTGTGAAGATTTAACCAGCCTTCCCAGGAGAGGCGAGAACATTCACAGCTGGGGACGCACCCTTCCTCTCGGCGATGATTTATCTGGACTAATGTTCCTCGTTGCAGGCTCATTAGCGGCTGTTATCAAATGCTGGCTTATTTACCTTTCCCAGCACATCAGGCGCTCGCACCCTCCCGTTTCCCACCAAGGAGAGGCAGCCACAGCTGCGCTTACACTTCGGCGAGGACCCCGAGGCGAGGCGCACATCCTCGTCTTGGTTCATCAGACTTTACACCTCTCGACGTTCCTGTTACACGCGTGTCTGGCGCTGGAATTTGCTCACAAGGCCCCCGGCTCCGTTGCTGTCTGTGCGCCCCTTGCAGGAGACCCAGAGTCGGATCCTTCTGTGACGGTGACAGGAATGAGCGTGCCCCGCCCCGTGCTTGTTTGGGACAGTGCACTTCTGTCCCTTTGATTCGAGGGCATGATCCGTGTCCAACCGTCTGTCCTTCCTGAAGTTATGAAAATCCCAAAGGGAAGAGTTATTTGCTTTATTTCGTCTCTATCAACTCCCACCAGCGAGCATCCCTGTTGGGGCTGTGTGTGCAGAGGGGAGTCCGGGCGTCCGGGGTGTCAACTGACCGGCCCCAGAGACAGCTGAGTGCCCCCCATCACTGCATAGCTTCCTCTTTGCCCTGCACTCAGGTCTGGTTGCTTGTGCCTTTGGTGTTTATGGACTTAAAATCCCACGTGTTTTGTTCAGTTCCACGACAAGCCTCTGTAGCCTGAGTTATCAGACATTGTCAACAATTGAAAAAAAAAAAAAGGAGGTGTGCTGAGAAGCACACACCTGTGCATACACACACAAAGACAATCTAATATCGGAGGCAAGAAAGATGGTACTAGACTTCCCCAGTGGAGCAGTGGATAAGAATCTGCCTGCCAGTGCAGGGGACTCGGGTTCGATCAAAACTGGGCTGTTGGGCCTCCCTGCTCACGGTGGACATCCCAACGACAGGACCTGATGGCCTGTCTGCGTCATCCGTGTCAGGGTCTGCAGGCTCAGATGATGGAGAGACTCTCCTTTGCATTTGTGCCACTGCGGGTGTAAGATTTGATCAAGACCCTCCTCCTCCAGGAAGCCTCCCTGATAGGTAAGGGGCTGCGAACCGCAGCCTGTATTCTCTGTTTCCATCTTGCTCTCCCGTATTTCAGAGCCGGGCAGTTTGCCTCCATTAGGAATCAGATAAATCACCCATGGATATTTGGAATAATCTGGGCATTTGGGAAACCATGAGTATTTGGGATAATCTGACCCTAAGAACAGAGTAATGAATGAAGGCATGGAGGACCAGATGGCTGCATGTACAGACCATTAGGAAGTTAGGAAATAGACCTCGTCCGGTAGTGCAAGCTCCCCCTCGCCGCCGCTTGTCCGAATCCTGACGTGCCTTCTTTCTAACGGCTCTCTCTTTATGTCCCTCTCTTTCTGCTCAGACAAGAGTGAGAACGGCGAGGCGTATCAGAGGAAGAGGGCCGTGGCCGCCGACCTCGCAGGGGGCCCCGCCGCCGCCGGGCCGCCTCGGGGCAGTGCGGCGCAGCCCGGCGGCAGCAGCTGGCGGCGGATCGCGCTGCTCATCCTGGCCATCACCATCCACAATATCCCAGGTGAGAGCCCGCCCGAGCGTCCGCAGGGAGAGCATCTCTGTCGGCTCGGCGACTTGAAGAGGGGCTTGGGCAGCTGTGGTGCGGGTCCTTTCTCCAGTGGTCCCCAGCCTTCTGGGCACCTGGGACGGGTTTAGCGGAAGACCATTCTTCCGTGGAGTGGGGCTGTGGGGATGGTTTGCGGATGATTCGAGTGCGTTGCGTTTCTTGTGCACTTTATGTCTAATCTTGTGCTGCGCTGATCTGACGGCAGATGCCCGTCTGTGGCCGGAGGCTGGGACCCCTGCTCCAGGGGGCTGTCGGGGAGGGGGCGCCAGTCTTTCCTGAGTTTATCTTTTGGGTTGCTGGCTCTGGATTGGTCATCGTATGTTCCAACTTCCTGTTGCAGTTACTGCAATTTCACTCTCGTGTTCACCTCTGAGTTCCTTTCTTCACATATTTGATACCAAGTTATTTGGGCACAGATTCATTAGCTGTTGCCTCTCGTAAACATGGAATATCTCTGGCTTTTCTTAAAGCTTAAAAAAATTGTTTTTAATGTTTATTTCTGACTGCACTGGGTCTTAGTTGTGGCACGCGGGCTTAGGGATCAAACCCACATCCTCTGCATTGAAGGGCAGGTTCTTAACCACCGGACCACGAGGCAGGTCCCCCTGATGCTCTGTTAAAGTATTGAATTCAGTATCGGTTTACAGTGATGTTTGTCTTACCTGCTTCCTTCCTGGGGGCATCTTTCGGAGATATCCCTGTCGTTACCAAGTCTAAGTTTGTACTGCTCACTGCACGGCAGGTCAATGAATCAAGAGGTGAGTTGTTGGGACAAGGAATAGCACCTTTATTCGGGAAGCCAGCAAACCAGGAGGATGGTGGACTCATGTCCCAAAGAACCATCTTGCCTGAGTTAGAATTCAGGCTTCTTTTATACTGAAAGGGGAGCGAGTAAGGGCGAGCATTTGTTTCCTGGTTCTGGTCAGCCTCCAGGGGGATGTGTCCCTTTCTCCTCCTTGCAGTCGTTCACAGGTGAGCCTGGTCAGGATGCTCATCACCTGAGACACAGGGCTCCCAGCGATGGGCCAGGCAGATTAATAACCTGCACCCCCTGCAGAGGAAGCTCAGAATCTTAACCGCTGGGCCATCAGAAAAGTCCTGTGTTACGTATGATGTAAGTCTACAGGCACATCCCTTTAGTGACCTACTTAGAATACAGAGGTTCCTTCCGATTGCATTGCGATCCTTTCCTTTTTAGCATTTTGAACCAACCTGTTTCATGTCTTTGGATTTATTTTAATTGGGAAAAAAAAACTTGTTGGTGTTCTATTTAAAAAATAATATGTTCTATATAGAATAACTAGAAAAGACCGATAAACATACAGAAGATGTTAAAAGCCAGATTGAGGGATGCTGGGGAATCCCTGTGTTACATTTTAGAATTCCATCTCTACTGCTTACTAAATAGCTTATATTGACAAATGGCTTGAGCTCTCTGAACCTTGGTGTTCTCATCTATAAAGTGGAGATAATGCTATGACTGAGATGACTGGGCTGTTCTTTACAAAGTGAACTACACTAATTTTGATAAATAAATAAGATTATATGTGTATATACACAGTATATACAGTATTTGGGCCGTCTGAGCATGTGAAAGTGGAAGCTGTTATTAGCGTTAATAATTCTCCTGATTCCTTCAATCTTTTTAAAACAGTATTAAAATTTAACTTCGTTTCTGGTTGTGCCAGGTCTGGGTTGCAGCGTAGGTGCAGTAGTTTCTGGCGCATGGGCTTAGTTGCCCCAAGGTGTGTGGGATCTTCATACCCTGAGAGTGGATTCTAAACCACTGGACCTCCAGGGAAGTCCCCTCACTCCTTCAGTCTTGAATTCTGAAACGTTCTGATTCATCTTTCGTAGTTTCGAAGCTCAAGTTTGAGTGATAACCTTGTTCAGGGAGCAGCCCCAGGTGGTATATTACCTGAGTCCCGGCCAAGTTCATAATGTCACCCTGTTACCCCAACACAGGAGGGAAGGCTGCTCTGGGCAGAGCTTGCCAGGGGCACGTATTTCTCCTTGAAGCCCTTGTGAATACTGTTATCTTCTGGCTTCAGTCTGTGGGAGAAAAGGCCACAGCCAAACCGAGTTTATCCCTCCGTGGGTAACTTGAAATTCTTTTGCTTGTGCAATGAAGATTTTCTGGGGACATTTTTAAAGAAGGCAAAATTTCAATATCTTATGTATTCCACTATATATACACACACACACACACACACACACATGCGCACACACATATGTGTGTATATGTGTATGTGTGTGCTCAGTCACTCAGTCGTGTCCGACTCTTTGCGACCCCATGGACTGTAGCCCCCCAGGCTCCTCTGCCCATGGGATTTCCCAAGCAAGAATACTGGAGTGTGTTGCCATGCCCTCCAGGAGATCTTCCCAACCAAGGATCAAACCTGTGTCTCCTCCATTGGCAGGTAAATTCTTACCACTGCGCCACTTGGGAAAACCTTATGTGTGTGTGTGTTTGTCTCTCTGTATACATATATCTGTGTGTGTATAGACATGAAATGTGTTGAAAGACTAAGTGTCTAATTACTTTTTAGGCTCAGGCTTTCCTCTAGACAAGAAGTATTTCCCTCAAGTATTTCTGTCCTGATCTTAGGAATGTCTATCCTATGACCATATAGGCTGATTGGCCTCCTTTTATTTTCAGCCTCTGTTTCCCTCTCATTTCCCTCTTGGCTTTTTCCCTTTGGGTAGGAGTCAAGATTTTGCTCCAAAACAGTCAGCTATTTTGATTGTTTTCCTGGAGCTTGCTATTCAGTATGGATTGAGATGATATCTTACGTGGGACCCCCCAGGCACAAATCTGACCAAAGTGGGTTTGCCCCCATGGAAAGAGCTGGTCACACTCACCCCTAGTATTTTTTTAATTAATTAATTTTAAAATTAATTTATTTATTTGGCTGTGCCAGGTCTTAATTTCAGCTTGCAGGATCCTTAGTTACAGAATGTAGGATCTAGTTCCCTGACCAGGGACCGAACCTGGCTTCTCTGCTTCGGGCATGCACAGTCGTAGCCACTGGACCTCTGAGGAAGTCCCACACCCCCAGTATGTTGACGAGCCCCCTGGGAGACTGAGGGCTCTGCAGAGGGCAGTGCCCGAACCTCCATAGACATGTTCAACCTGTTAACTGCAGGTTGGAGTTAACAGGTTGAACACGTTATTGGAGGAGAGCATTACGGGTTCACGTCTCAATCCTTGGAGAAGAGAATCATGCTTATGCTGTCTTTGCAGTGTCACAATAGTGAGTGGCTTTCTTTCTGCCACGTAAGATTCCTTGTTTAACCAGTTGAAAAAGAATAAAGATCTAAATATAAATAGATGTGCTTCCCAAGACTCCAGTGGGGCCCAATCCCAGAGTCTCAAGCTCCTGACTTCAGTCCAAAGGAAAGTTCACACACCCACCAGGACCTTCTGGCAGCTTCATCCCCTTTGATGAGCACCGTCTCAAGAGCTTCTCTGTCACCAACCTACCTTTGAAAAGGTCCCTTCTTTAACACTTGCCTTCGTGGCTTATTAAAAATTTAACTAGAGCTTTGATGTTCCCGGAGACTCTGGGTTTTAAGATAGATTTTCACAGTGACTAAATGGATAATTGATTTTTTTTGAAGTTTTTTTGTCTTGGCTGATTCAGTTTTACGTGTCCTGGGGATGACATTTTGTTTTTAAAAATTATTTTTTTAAATGTGGCCATCGAAAGTTTGTTAGCCTGTGTGCTGTCTCCCAGAGGTTCCTGGAGCTTGAGAACACACACAGGTTTGTGAGCGCACACCCAGGGCACTTGGGTTCATATTTAAGACACAAGTGCAAGGATAAAAGCATCCTTAAACATCCGTGGCTCACAGTCCCGCGAAGACTCTGCTAAGAGCTGTGGACCCTCTTGTAAGAGATGGTTGCACGCAAACCTGTTTGCAGGCAGTTTGGGATGTGCACAGGCTTCCCTGGTGGCTCAAACAGTAAAGAATCCGCCTGCAATGCAGGAGACCTGGGTTCGATCCCTGAGTTTGGAAGATTCCCTGGAGAAGGGAGTGGCTACCCACTCCAGTATTCTTGCCTGGAGAATCCCACGGACAGGGAAGCCTGGTGGGCTACAGTCCCTAAGGTCACAGAGAGTCAGACATGACTGAGGGACTAACACTTCCAGTTCCTTTGGGTGTTCACAGACCTCACGAAGGCCACCCACAGCTCCAGAGTAGGAAGGACCCCCTGCTTTAGAGAAACAAACTGTCCAGCTGGGCAGGCGCTTGAAATGTTTCTGGAGTAAAGGGTGATGACTGATGGAGGCCAGTAGACCTGAGCCCTGCCGGCCCAAGGCGGGGATGCAGAGACTCCCGAGGGGAGGGGTGTCTCCGCACTTCTCAGTCCGTCTCTGGCTCAGCCTGGGGAGCTGAGTCCTTTGGAAAATGATCTCCCAAGGAAACCGGCACGTTTTCTGTGAACGCGGTCCCACTCTGTAGCCTCGGGAGCTCCCTGTGTCTTAACGGGCTTTTCCTGCAGTACTGGGTACACTCCAGGGCTCAGAGCCTTTCAGAGATTTCCAGGCCTTCGGAAAACAGGCTGCCGTTCTGTGTCAGAGTGGAATTAAAAATCAGCCAGCCATTGAGTTTCTATTAATCTCTTTTCATGAGTAGCTTATGGTCTTTGTACTGAGAAAGTTAAATTTAGAGCTTAAAGGGATTCTAGAAGTTATCTCATTCAAGCACTGCTCCGTTTGAAAATTTGGTGGTTGGCGGAGGGAGGGGGTGCTAAGTGATCACGGTGGTTCTTTCCAGCACTGGCCTTGAACGAGTCAGTGAAAAATAAGTAGCATTAATACTTGATTATTTTTGTTTAGTCGCTCAGTCATCTCTGACTCTGCAACCCCATGGACTGTGGCCCACCAGGCCTCTCTGTTCATGGGACTTCCCGGCAAGAATACTGGAATGGGCTGCCACTTCCTTCTCCAGGGATCTTCCTGACCCAGGGGTCGAACGTGCCTCTCCTGCACTGGCGGGCAGGTTCTTTACTCGGAGCCACCAGGGAAGCCCAGCCCATTACTAGTCCCGTTTATTTCACGGTGTTCACCGCTCCTTTCTGGGTGACACCCCTCCCTCCCACATCCTGCATCTGCTCCTGTCTTGATGGTTATTGCTCTCGATGGCAGTTATTTATATGTATTTATTTCCCCCACGTAAATGGAGCTTCTTAAAAGAAGGCCTGTATCATCTTCTCTTTTTTTCAGAAGCAAAGGAAAATATTTTTACTTTTTTAAACTTTATATTTTATGTTGGGGTAGACAATTAACAATGTTGTGATCGTCTCAGGTGAACAGCGAAGGGACTCAGCCATACACACACGTTTCCATTCTCACCCAAACTCCCCTCCCATCCAGGCTGCCACGTAACACTGAGCAGAGTTCCCTGTGCTGTACAATAGGACCTCGTTGGTTATCCACTTAAAATAGCCATCCCAAACTCCCTAACTGTCCTTCCCCTGATCTTCCCCCGCCCCCGCTCAGCAACCATAAGTCTGTGAGTGCTTCTGTTTTGTAAATAAGTCCATCTCCTTTTCGGAGCCGTATTGAATACAGTTCGTACTGAAGCGCATTATCTATTCGGCTGGGGGTGGCTGGCACCTTCGGGGACCTGCCCTCCTTCCCAGCAGGGGACCCGAGTATCCCAGCTTCCTCTCCACCTCGGCCACCAAGTGGGCTGAGGGATGCATTTACGCTCTGTGTGTCTCCAGGATACACTGGACTCGCCTTGCTGTCTGGCCTGACCTGGAAAGGTCCTTGGAAGAAGTGGCTGGGTGAGTCACCTGCTTTATGCAGTTTCTGCGCATCAGAGCCGAGAGTTGAGGCTGCTTGCTGGCTATTAACATGACACCCACAGAGCTGGAGGTCACTCTCCGTGTCTCTAGAACAGCACGACCGCTGCTTTGAATTATGTGACTCGTTTCCCTTCACGGCTCCTAACAGACCCCATTTCATGGCTTTAAACCAGATGCTTGGCGTTTTCATCAGAAGTGATTTTGTTTCAGGGAACAAAACCGCACAGATTTATTCCTGCTTATGTTAGCACTGGTTGGTTATCTTGGGATCATGGAGTTAGCAGATTACAGCTGATGGTTTGTTCCCTTCATGTTTTTGTGAGAGTCATAACTCAGCTCTTCTATAATGAATATTTGTGATTCGTGTAAGCAGGTAAAATGGTCTTTTTTTAAAAAATTACAGTTGATTTACAGTGTTGTATTGATTTCTGCTGTTCAGTTATACATTCTTTTCAAAAAGTACATTTTTCTGTTGTGATTTATCCTCGGATTTTGAATCCAGTTCTCTGGTTATCCGGTAGGACTTCGTGGTCTCTCCCTCCTACGTATAGTAGCTTGTATCTGCTGACCCCCAAAATGCTCTCCACCACCTAACCACCTCAATATCCCTCATCTCTCCCCAACATACACAAAAAGTATGAAAGTAAAGTTATTCCTTTATGCTTGAGAGACTCCTATTGGAGTTGTTTGAATTACTGGTGGGAGACACAATGAAGGATTGTATTAGCTTCCAATGGAACAAATTCTCCCAAACCTAGTGGCTTCAAGCAGCCCAGATTTCTTCTTTACGGGCCTGCAGGCCAGGAATCCACATGTTGGCAGGGCTGTGCCACCACTGGAACTGGCCTCTTGCAGCTCCTGGGGGTCACTGGCTTTCCTGGCCTTGCAGCCACATGGCTCTAGTCTCTGCCTCCGTGATCACACTGCGTCCCCTTCTGTACCTTTTCTCCCCTTGCCTCGTTCTTATAAAGACCTCAGTGACTGCAGTTCAGGCCCCACCCAGGTAGTCTGCGGGCGTTACCCCATCCCCAGATAATCCAGGATCATCACGTCTGCAGAGTCTCCTTGGCCAGGAAAGATGCCATCCCCGGGCCCCAGCACTCACTCTGTCCTCCTGTGATCTCCACCTGCTGCCCGGGAGGCTTTGCAGGGGCAGCCGTGAGTAGGTGCAGGAAGGAGCCAACAGCCGGAAAGAAGAGCTCATTGAGTCTTCATTTTCCTGGGGCAAAGAAAGAGTAGAGACTTCTGCTGTTACACGTGGACCTTTCCAGGAAAACCTTGATGCAGGAGCCGCTGATTCTGCAGTGATCTATGTGTGTGCGCTCACTTATGTCCGACTCTTTGTGACCCCGTAGACTGTTGCCCACCAGGCTCCTCTGTTCATGGAATTTTCCCAGCAAGAATACTGGGGTGGGTTCTCATTTCGTTCTCCAGGGGATCTTCCCAACCCAGGGATCGAATCTGCGTGTATGGCGTCTTCTGCATCGGTAGGTAGAGTCTTTAGCGCCACCTCACCGATCTATGCTCCCAGAAACCGGAGGGATAGTTTCTGCAGCCAGAGACCCAGGCTCAGTCAGTGGGTAGACTGAACCCTACTCAAAACTACAAATCACTGATGCTAGAGGCCACCACTTCCTGAGGCCATCCAAGATTTCACACATCCAGTGTTCCACTAGACAATGTAGATATTTGAGACCCTGGTTTACACTTTAGAAACTGAGACCCAGAGAGGTTAAAGACCAAGGTACGGGCACAGAGCAGGTCCTGGTAGAGTGAGGTTCACACACGCCTCCCCTGTTATATGTGCACACTCAGGTGTGTCCGTGTCTGACTCTTTGTGGCCCCATGGACTGCAGCCCACCAGGCTCTTCTGTTCATGGGATTCTCCAGGCAAGAATGCTGGAGTGGGTTTTGCCATTCCCTTCTCCAGGGGGTCTTTCTGACCCAGGGAGCATTGCAGGCAGATTCTTTCCTGTCTGAGCACCAGGGAAGTCCACGTGCCACCTGCATCGGCCCCTTGAACCTTAATGAGCTCCGTCCCTTTTCTTCCAGTGGATCACAGAGCTTTTTAGCAACAGTTCCAGAAATGATCAGAAAATGCTTCTCACGCTTTGGAGCTTGCCACATCAGATGTGAATGGCAGCAGCATCACATCGGCGTGTTGGTGTGGGTGCACTCCTGGTGCCTCAGGCTCTGTCCAGCAAGGAGATCTTGGCAGAGGAAGCCTCATCCTCGCCCAGCGCACCTGCTGCTGTGGGCTCTGCAGACATGTGTGTGGATGGGGCACCGTGCAACCCCCACAGCCCCCTCCACTGTCGAGTGGGGACGATCGGGACCCAGGCAGACAGTCACCTCTTTAACCACATCAAGGAAGGAGGCTAGCACAGGATTTAGAGACAGAAAGGCCAGGGCTGGGATCCTGGAGCCACCAGATGCTCTGCTAGCTGAGGATCCTTAGGTGAGATTATGGCAGTCTCAGTTTTCCCAGCTGCATAATGGGAATAATATCTGTCTTGTGGTTCAGTGTCCAGTGAGATGGCAGCCAGCAAAGCCACGCCCCGTGTTGCCTGCCGTGGAGTGCGGATCACCATGGCCAGGACACAGTAGGACCTGAACAAGGCTGATTTCTCTCCACCTCCTCCCGGCCCCTCACGTCCCTCCCTCCCCCCACTTTCAGCTTCCCTTTGCTCCTCAAAGATCGTTTGGTTCTGGTCTTGGTGGTCTCGAGAGGGACCGTCTCAGATATCACTTTTCGTTTCCTCTCCCAGAGGTTACAGGTGAAGATAACATTTACTCCAGGCGTCTGGAAACATTGTAATGTTCTCCTTTAATTATCTGGTTCTCAGTGGGAAGCCTGACAGGATAATTAGCGCGGGCTCCTGTCTGGGGCGACATTCCACCCCAAGCTCCGTGCTCCTGTGTGTGAACTGCAGCAGAAGCTCCTAGCTCGCTCCCAGATCAGGCCGTGGGGCTGCAAGGTGAGAACTGGCACAAACTCCTAAAGAGTGAAATCGCAGCTCTCGGATCCCTGTGTCACTGCTCAAAAGCGACAGGAATTCACTATCAGCTCTGGCCTCAAGGCTCAAGACACACAGATGCCCAAGTGCTAATCTTAGGCCATCGGATCAAGAAGTCTCTGTTCAAAGGCTGCACCAGAATGAGGGTTGATATCAAGACCCATTTATACACCTCCTGGGTTACATCACCCTGCTACCTATTATGTAAATTGAAGGGGAAAAAAGTTAAAGCAAGAGAATGCAAACCTATTTTTGTATTAGGACTCAAAGCTTCCTGTGACTTCTAGTCTTTCTACAATTGCCAGGGAGATATACCGGGGTCCTCAACCTCTAGGATCTAATGCCTGTTGAGCTGAAGTAGAGCTGATGTAATAATGATAGAAATAAAGTGTACAATAAGTGCAGTGAGATTGAATCATCCTGAAACCATTCCCCCGAGTCAGTGGAAAAATCGTCTTCCACAAACCCGATCCCTGGTGCCAAAAAGTTGGGGGGCCCCCTGGATGGTTAGTGTGAAGCCTTTCAGAGCCCAGCTAAGTACACTCCCATGTGGACAAGGCCAGGGCTGGAATCCCGGAGCCACCAGATGTTCCTTTATTGATCAGAATGAAATAAAACTCAGAATCCAGATCCTCGGTGGTACTTCGCCACATGTCAGTTGCGAGAGAGCTGCGTGCGGCTGGAGCTGCCTTATTGGACAGCCGGCCAAGGACAGCGCCGCGCTCACAGGAGGTTCTGCTGGACGGCACCGCTGGTGTGTGGACCACGTAGAGATGTCCCTTCACCAGTTATTCAGAGTGTGCTGGCCGCTGCCGCCCTCCTTAATCAAAGGTATGATCGTGTTGCTAAATAAAAAGCCCAGAGTCCCCACTGGCTTTACAGCGATCTTCGACAAGAGCTTCATTTGTCCTTGCCTCACTGTGAAGAGAATGGTGGCCCCTCTCAAATGTTGGTTGATAAAAATACCCGGCACCCTTGCTCGCCTGATAACCCCCCAGAGAACCATGTTGCATCTTCTGGTGGGTCTGTCTCTCTCCTGTTGAGTGACCTCGTTTGTCCAGAAGCTGTGGCACCTAGCAAGTTTAATCAATTGGTGACATTTGAGGTGCAGTTTAATCAATTGATAACGTCTGAGCTGCGTGCTTTATAATGGTCCCAGCTCATTCATATTCATGTGGGCTAATCTTAGCACCCATTAATTATGTCCCCAATAAGCCCCTGTTTATTCTGTTTGTCTCCATTCCCTTGTTAGCTTTTATGATGTGGAGTTAAAGATAATTAAAATGTTACTCATGTTCTGCAAATAACAATTAACCAAGGATGAATTCTGAACTTCTGAAATCAGAATTCCATTTTCTGTCCCCCTTCTTTGACTGAGTGCAGTGAGGGAAACGACACCTAAATGTAAGTAGTGATCCGTTCCTGGTCAGCTCCAGGGAGAATGAACAGGGACACGAATCTCAGATCAGTCACATTAGTGGGCTATCAGAAAAAAAAATTAATTAGAAGATAATTCACAGTTCCTGGGGACAATAAAACTTGGAGATTACATTTGCATTATAGCAATTTAGACAAGCCAAATTCCCCCTTACTATGGATAAGTAAGAGTTAGGAGTCAGTCTCTCATTTCCATCCTATTTGAAAATTACTGACCGTGCGATTGTTATATATGATAGCTTTCCAAGTTGAAGGAAGGAAGGTGAATAATTCAGGCTGCACCCCGCTCTTCACAGGGGTGAAGAGAATGAGAATGAAGTACGATCTCTGGTAGCAGACGAGCCTGCCTGAGGCATAAAGGTACCAGACAAACAACCGTGATCCTGATGACCGGACCCGGCCGTTGAATTTTTGGCATCTTCGCCATCCAAATTGCCTTCCCTTTCAACTTCCGAGCTTTGCACTCATCAACTCTCTTCTCTTGCTGTTTTTAACATTCAAAACTGTCATCTCCAGAGGTCTTGCTCATTTGCTCCTCTTCTGTATATTCTCAGAAATCCTCCCTGCTCTGCGATGCTGGGGAAGAGGTGGGGGCATGATGGCTAGGAAGAGAGAAAGATCTCTGAATCCTGTTTGGAGGCGCAAACGAAGTCTTCTTAGATGTCAGTATAGCAAAATAGTCATTTTTTCCTCCTCCTCTTTTAATAAAACACTTTTTTATTTGTTTACAAAAACCACTAAGTCGCTGTGGCAGCATCTTAGGTTTCCATTTTGTGCCCCATGCTCTGGGGTCAGCCTGTTTCACACGAGGGCCACGTAGGGCCTTTCTGTGTGCAGGGGGACATGTGTGGGAAGTCAGCTGATGAACTGATAGAGGACAGAGGTAAGCCAGGGCGGAGAGTGGAGACTTGGAATTCCAAGCACTCAGTAGTTGGAGAAGGAAATGGCAACCCACTCCAGTGTTCTTGCCTGGAGAATCCCAGGGACAGAGGAGCCTGGTGGGCTGCCGTCTATGGGGTTGCACAGGGTCAGACACGACTAAAGCGATTTAGCAGCAGCAGCAGCAGTCGGGGAGGATGGATGCCAGGGTATCTTTGGGGTCTGGTGAGGACATCTGGAGCAGGCACCTTCCCATGCTCCTGGGGTCCTGCCCTAATATGCTTGCTCCTCAAAGACTCCGGATAAGTACCAAGTTTTACCTCCCAGTAAGTCTGAAGAGTGCCTTGTTGCTTAGAGACAGGAGATGGTGCCTGGAGTGAAGATAAGGTTGTCAAGGAAACCAAGCCACAAATTCCCTTGTTTTCCTTCTTGCTGGCCGGAAGAGTAAAAGGATTTTTGCTCTGACACCTGGAAGAAGAGACGCGGCTTCTTTTGCTATGTGTATTTTCAACAAATTGATCTGTTGTCCAAGACGTAGCTGAGCTGACAAATAGGGAGTTGAGTTTTGCATTGCTGTTGGTTATCAGTGAGTGCTTTCTGATACCAACAGAATCAAGCAATGATTTTAATCCTGACTTCTTTTTAGATGTGTAGACCCAGGACCCAACCCCACTCTGTTATACAACTTGACTCTTGAATTCTGAGTTTTCAATTATTGTCTCAATAAATTAGATTATATTTGGCTTAGATTCATGTTACCTCCCTTTTTTTTTAAAGGCAGAGGAGATATCCTTTGTCTCATCTTTCTGAATGGAGGGTGTTATGGACTGAACTGTGTCCCCAAAACCTATACATTGAGGTCCTGACCCCTGGGACCTCAGAATGTGACCTTAATGGAAAATACGGTTGTTGCAGATCCATTGGCTAAGATGAGGGCACACTGGAATAGGGTTTGGCCCTAATCCAACATGCCTGGTTTTTCTCTTTCCATGGGGCTGAAATGTCCCTTTTTGGATATTCATGGTGGCAGAAGCGTCCCATTTTCCATTCTCCACCTTTGAATTATTTGCAAGTTTCAGATAGTGGTCATCAACAAATCTGGACATCTTCCTCTTAACTCTGGTGCTCACGACTCAGAAAAACATTCCGAGGGCCATCCTGAAGGGATTCGTTGTTGAAGCCACACAAGTTCACATCTGCGTCCTGCTGTGGCGTGAGCGGATGAAGCACTGAGGCAGGCTTCGTCCAGGGCTGGCACCCAGCTGCTCCCTTCCCCTGCCCCGGGGGCGTTTACGGCACAGAGGGTCTTCGTATCTCAGAGGAAACAGTTGTAGCTGAGAGGGACCCCAGGCTGGCTGGTTCCTCCCCTTCCCCAGGCTGGCTGGTTCCTCCCCTTCTGTGTTGGTTTCCTAAGGCTGCTCAACAAAGTGCCAGAAACTGAGGGCTTCAAGAGCAGGCAGTTGTTGCCTCCCAGACCCGGAGGCTGGGTGTCCACCGTCACGGTGTCGGCGGGGTGGTTCCTTCTCAGCAGGCAGGGAAGGGTCTGGTCCAGGCTCCTCCCTGGGCTTGTAGAGGGCCATCTTCTCCTTGTGTCTCATCAGTTGTCTTCCCTCTTTAAGCATCTGCTTCAGAAGGAGAGCGGTCATATTGCATTAGGGACAAGCCCTATTCCAGCGTGCCCTCGTCTTAGCTAATGGGTCTGCAACAACCGTATTTCCAAATACGGTCACATTCTGAGGTCCCGGGGGTCAGGACTTCAACATATGGGTTTTGGGGACACAATTCAGTCCATAACACCCTACATTTCAGAAAGACAAGACAAAGGATATCTCCTCTGCCTTAAGGAAAAAAAAAAAACAAACAGGAACATGAATCTAAGCTGACTATAATCTAATTAATCACTCAGATGGGCACACTGATGGCACACCAATTAATCTGGAGCTGACACAAGGTTGGAGGGACAGGTAATTTGAGGGATGGCTAAGTCATTAAACTGCAAGGTCCCAGCGTGCTGGAATTCCAACGGGCTCTATCGAGGTGAAAAATGAACAAACTCTGAGGGACCCAAGTAGAGTCCTCAAATTACATCCCTCAAACATGTGATACAGGCATACTCAGGAGCAAGAAAAGGAATTGGGGCTTTAATTCAACAAGATACATAATCATTCATTTGGTCGTTTATTGGTTTAAATATTCATTGCTTACCTCTTCTCTGGGAGTTGGTGATGGACAGGGAGGCCTGGCGTGCTGCGATTCATGGGGTCGCAAAGAGTCAGACACGACTGAGCGACTGAACTGAACTGAACTGAACTGAACTACCTCTTCTCCACTGAGGGAGCCCTGGGAAGATAAGTCAGCCCTAAAAGTGGTTTCCCTCGGGACTCCTGCACCAACTGCCCCCTCCTCCAGGTGCCCAAGGGTAGAAGACGTTTACACATCCATGGACCTACAGATGAGCATCCCCACCACGCTGGGCTGGAAACTCAAAGACGGAAGTGGAGGCTGCAATGACTGGGCATTTTAGGCTGGAGAAAGCAGATGTAGGTGACAGAATCTACTTTACAACTTGGAGGGAGCACCATGGGGAAAAGAGGCTGGGTTCATCCTGTGTTCTCTTCCAGCCAAGCAGTGGAAGGCACAGGGGTACAAATGTCAGCACAGCTGAAGGAACAGTCTTTTCAGTTACAGCCATCTAAGGATGAAATCTCCTGGCTTGCTTTGGGAGGTGATGGCGATGTCATAGGCAGCATCCATTGAGTGCCTACCATGTGCCTACGTGCTCTTAACATTTTCTTGGAAAACGAAGCCCGGGATCCGCTCTAGTCAGCCATTCCTACATCTGCTATGGCACAACTGGCTCCCGAGAACCACTGAAGTCAGAAAATGCTCATGATCAAGACCACACCCTCCTTCCCCAGACCACAGAGTTTAGAAGGCGCCTTCCTTGTCTGTGGGTGAACAGTTGTTGTTGTTTGGTCAGTAAGTCACGTCCAGCTCTCTGCGACCCCATGGACTGCAGCACGCCAGGCTCCTCTGCCCTCCACTGTCTCCCAGAGTTTGCTCAGATTCATGTCTGTTGAGTCGGTGATGCCATCCAACCACCTCATCCTCTGCCACCCCCTTCTCCTCCTGCCCTCAATCTTTCCCAGCGTCAGGGTCTTTTCCACTGAGTCAGCTCTTTGCCATCAGGTGGCCAAAGTATTGGAGCTTGAGTTTCGGCATCAGTCCTTCAGATGAATATTCAAGGTTGATTTCCCTTTAGGACTGACTGGTTGGATCTCCTTTCAGTTCAAGGGACTCTCAAGAGTCTCTTTCTTGAGAGTGCATGAGAAGTAAATTTTTCTTTTGGAAAAGGAACTCTGTCCTTCACATCTCTCGGCTTCAGCTCAGGCTGAAACGTATGAAAGCTCACCTCCACTATCAGGAAGTGATTGCTTATTTGAACGCTTCCCTAAAATCTATTAGGCCTTCTGCTGTGTTAGTTTGGGAGGATAGATTTCCTAGCTGTGCTATTGGCTGCTTGTGTTTTTTTTTTTTTTAATTTCGCGCGAGCCCTTCTCCCTGCGTGGCCAGCAAAGAGTGAAGGGATTAGGGGCCTCCCTACTGGCCATGATTGACAGGCACTCTGCGGGTGTGGATCACCCTGTCCACTAGCCTGGAACATGTGCCCTGACCCCCATTGGTTTCCTTAATATGCGCGCTTTGCGCTCCTGCATAATTTGCAAATGCTTTTCAAGCAACTGTGCCATCGCTTTCCAAATGTTTTGCTTCTAATTAAGAAAGGGAATTAGGTGTACTCTTGCCTGGTTCATTTTTTTTTTCTCCCTGGCACGGGGATAAGGGTAGGAAGAAAGAGCAAAAGAAATAGCTAAGATGTTTTAGAAAATAACTCCTTAGTGCCACTGATGATCAAAGCTGTGTCTAGGAGTTTGTGCCTGTAAGAGGTGTAGGGATCCCCAAGTTCAAGTCCAAACTGAGAAATATGGTCATGGAAAAGTGCCTACACTGTACGATTGGGCAACTACCTTCAGGAACTTTTCTCAACTCACAGAAATGTCAGCAAGATGCTTCTGAAGGAGGCATGTGGGACTTTGATGACCAGTGTATATAATCTCTCCAATTACCTCTTTCTGATTTCCCAGTTAGGATAACGGGTTGGCCGCCTGCACAGAAAACCTTTCTTCTCTCCTTGAAAGAATCCTGGAAACAGGCTTGGGTATGGCAAATACAGAACAAATCCAGAGACATAGGCATTTTCCAGTTTTTGGCTTGGCATATGGCTTTAAGGTTGCCTCATCGTCCGAGATCGCCACTGGAGCTCCAGTCATCACTCCTAACTCCTCTGCTGGTCTTCCTTGCCCCACCCCTGGATGCTTTCTGGGCAGACACTGACATTTTTCAGGAAATTTTGGGTTGGTGAGGACTCTCACTGTCACATTCAGTGCTGACAAGCCAGACCGATGTAACTTCAGTCCCATTCGGTGTACTGTTCCTCCTCTCTACAAGCAGCTCCTGGTCTGATTAACCTTAGAAGCCTGCAGTGGGTCAGAGGTGGGCAGTCTCTCTTTTCTTTGTGTGTTTTAAAATCCCCATATTTTGCTCATCTTGCTGGCTCCTTGGGCTTGAAGGAAGGAAGAAGGAAGCGGTTGTAGGGAGGGGGACTGTGTCCGGGTGGCGGCTCCCGAAAGGTTAGGTTTGTGATTTAGTCGCGGGTGCCTTCAGCGCAGCATCTTCTCCAGGGTGGACCCTTCATCTCCTGGGGTCCACACCTCCTCATGGGAGTACCCACTAGTGGGGACAGGGCTTCTCGTGACGACCCCTCAGGAGTCCCCTGTCTCCGCTGGATGGTCCTCTCTGCACAAATTCTGTGAAGGTCAGTGTGCCCTTGTAGGTAGACCTCTGAGGGGTGAAGCCTTTCAGATTGTATCAAGTCACCTTCCCAAATGTCCCCTTGGCCCCTTGCCCTCTGGAGATGCAGGCTGCCTCCAGGACAGCCCCCTCTCATCCTTCAGCCACCGCAGTTCTTGCAGCCACCTTCTCCCGCTGGGACTCTTTCAGGAGATGAGCAGAGAGCAGTTCTCCAGGGAGGCAGGCCAAGCTCTGCAAGCATTTTCCTTGGAGTGGTCCCTCACTGGGCTACAGTAACAAGTTCCTCCATCCTCACTCCGATAACTGTCTTCAAGGGGGTCCTTGATGTGGTTGGCCTCCTTGCTCACCCACTCTCGGTGGGGCCGCTGGGAAGCAGCCTCTGTGGGAGGGGCTACTCCTCACTGAGACCTGCACAGAGGTCAGGCCCTCTAATCTATACTGTCCAGCAGAGCTTCCTATGACGACGGTAATCGTCAGTGTCTGCACTGGCCAGTATGGTACATGCTAGCTGCCGTATTGGATATGTGGATAGTATTATTTCATTTTTGTTAATTCAAATTCACATGGCCACACGTGGCTGCTGTATTAGATGACGCCATTTTGGAACCAGAGGGTAATGCTGGCCGCTCTTCTCAGCCAGGGTTCTGACACCAGGTCAGCCCCGTTATATGGCTTGCTCTATCCTTTCAAGAAAGTCATCCTCAAAGTCTCATAACCAGCCATCCCCAACCATAAATAAGTAGCGTTGTCTGACAAGCTTTCAGTGTGGGTTCCCAAAAGCCACAGGATCAGGGAGGAGGACTCTAGTCTGTGAATGGTGTGCAGGTGTCCTTCTTCAAAGTCTCCCCACTGCCCCATTCCGCCCTCCTCTGCTGTGCTGTGCTGAGTCATGTCCGACTGTTTGTGACCCATGGACTGTAGCCCATGAGGCTCCTCTGTCCGTGGGATTCTCCAGGCAAGAATACTGGAGCGGGTGGCCATTTCCTCCTCCAGGGGATCTTCCCAACCCAGGGATGGGACGAACTCACATCTCTTGCGTCTCCTGCATTGGCAGGCAGGGCCTTTACCACTAGCACCGCCTGAGTGGCCCGCTCTGCCCTGATGGTCAGCACTGTACTCTTTCTAAAGTACTGTTGAAATTCACAGCTCTGGCACAGCTTTGGACCACCTGCTAAAAAGAAGCTCATTGCTTTCCTGTCAGAAGAACTCCCAGTAGGGCCATCATAGGCTTTTGGCTGAGTGATCAGCTTCTGTTCTCTCTCCAGGCAATGCTTGGTGGATTGGATGCTGCCAGGAGTTGCAAAGGATTCTGGTGATATCCATGATTATAGAGGAGGACAGAACTAATTCCATGGTTTGATACTTGGAAGGCAGTCGACCTTAGCT
The DNA here is from genome assembly GCF_014754425.2 of Oryx dammah. Classification (NCBI taxonomy): domain Eukaryota; kingdom Metazoa; phylum Chordata; class Mammalia; order Artiodactyla; family Bovidae; genus Oryx; species Oryx dammah. Next base: position 4,928,977 of record NW_024070192.1, on the reverse strand, counting down.
GAGGTTCAGCATGATAAAGAACCAGGCTATTTCACCAAGTTAATCTTAGTATATTATCAGTAGCAGAAAATTAAGTTTATGACCCAGAATGTGCAGTAGCTCCAGTTATCCTAGTTAAAAAGAAAGGATGTCTTATTAGATTTTGCAATTTCATTTTTTAGGGTATTTTTTTTTAAATGAATTCAATTCTGTTATTTCTAAAGATAATTTAAAGTCCCACAACAGATCAGAAAAGAGTTCTGTGTCAGTGACTTCCCTGGTGGTCCAGTGGTAAAGAATCTGCCAGCCAATGCAGGCTACGTTGGTTCAATCCTTGGTCCAGGAAGATTCCATAACTAAGCTCGTGAGCCACAGCTGCCAAGCCCAAGCTGTAGGGCCCACATGCTGCAGCTGCTGAGCCCTCGCGTGTAGAGGTTGCACCACAACTGAGTAACCCTTACTCATCGCAACCAGAGAGAAGCTTGCTCACAGCAATGAAGACCCGGAGAAATCATAGATAAATAACTTTTAAAAAAGGATATTCTATCAGGAGTTTTGTGTCAGCTAGGATTCTTTGGTTGCGTGCAACAGAGGTCAGCTCTGGCCAGCTTAATCATACCAAGAAGTTTCTCAGAGAGATAAGGAGTAACTCAGAGAATCAAAAGGAAAACAGAATATCCAGGTTTTGGAGGGCCAGTAGCAAAGCCTGCCAAGATCTGTGATGATGGATGTGTGCTGGTGGACAGTCTCTGTAAAGGGCTGACCCCAGGATGACTCAGAAACAACTCTTTTCTGCCCCTGTTACCATCATCTCAGTTTTCGAATCTGAGAAAAGAAAATCTGATTGCCCTAGTCAGGTGGGGGTTTCTCAAAATCAGAGTGCTGTCTCCAAAAAAGAAGAGGTAGTGATTCTGAGCATGTGAGCCCCGCCCAGACACAAACCCTCTTTAAAGACTATCAAAATATTTACTGACGCAGGAGGACGTTGTAAGAGCAGACTTTGTGTTTATCTTTGCAATCTTCATCTATGTATCGTGTAATAGTAAAGCTCCTCATGTAAAGGGGACTTTGGAAATCACTTAATTTATCCTGATGTGCCCATTTCACAAATGAAGAAACTGGATGAACTTGTCCAAGTTTTCACAGCCAGGTGGTGGCAGAGATGGGACCCAAAGCAGGTCTCTTGAGCTGTTGGATGGTCCTGCCCCGTTCCACTCTGCCTCGCTCACTGGCAAATGCCTTTAAGTTACTTGAAAGCATGCTGCCTTCTGTGCGTTCAGCCATTCCTTCCGCAGTCTTCCAGTTTCAGTTGAATTGCTTTAGGCGTCTTTGTGATGCGTGTATCCCTGCCTAGACTCTAGATGTTAAATCACTCAGGTTCACATTGCTTTTTATTGTTGCTCTGATTTCAAATAGCAACCTAAATGCCTAGGATACAATGGTGCTGATTCTTACACTTGACTCTGGGGGAAAGATCCAGTGAAAGAAAAAGGCTGCCAGCCCATCAGTCTGAATGCCCAGCTATTTGTCTGCCTGCAGAAATGATCTCTAATTAACATGACCTTGGGGAGTAGCTTTCTCCTCAAACATCATATGTTTAGTTTTTCTTGTTTCCAGCCAAAGGAAATACAGTATCTTTTTTTGTGTGTGTGTGTGACCAAAGCCAAGTTTGGGGGAGGGGCACAAGGCAGTTTATTCATGGGTCCATTAAGCTGGCTGGTAGAAACAGTTACCCTTTCTAAAACCTTGTATTGTTAGACTGCTTGGCTGACAGAATTTTTATTTCGAATGTGTCAGCTTTATTGTGGCTGTCATAGCCTTTATAGATATAAGGCTTTGCTTCAGATCCAATATACTTCATGGCAAAATAGTGCTCTTTCATCTAACAGTGTCTATTGTATTCATCTCACTGAGCTAGTTAGCCGAGTGCAGAAGAAGAGGGCAGTGTGGTCTCCGAACCCCGAGAGCTTCTCAGCCAGCCAGGGGTGGGAGGATGAGGGCAAGGAAATTGTGTCTGGTTGCAAAAGAGGAAAGAGAGCGAAGACTCCTTTGTTAAAAAAAAAAAAAAATCCCACCTTTTACCCAATGGTCAAAGAATTTAGAATTGAAACCAACCTCAAAGATAAGGTAGGTCGTGGCTGAAGCTTGTGACTTGCCAAGGATTGCACTGCTGAAGGCAGAGCTGGAGAAGGAAGGAGAATTAAGCTGTATGTTTCAGTTACAGCATCTCAGTGACCACACCTCTGATCTTCAAAGGTGCCAGACCTATCCCCTTACTTCTGAGATCCATGTGGGTTTCTAAAAATATAATGTATTTTTTTTTCCTGTCAGAAAATCTTCCCCACAAAGCTTTCAAATTACAATTATCTTTTCCTTTTTTAAAAAAATCAAGTTATAACATATGCACAGAAAAACAAATCTTTCTTCTTCTTTTTTTCTAAATTAAAAAAAAATAAATTTGGGGGGCACACTGCTCAACTCGTGGGATCTTAGTTCCCCAACCAGGGATCGAACCACCAGGAAGTCCCGAAAGACAGATCTTAGAGAATTTTTACGAGTGTCTGCATCCCTGTGACCACTGTTCAGATCAAATCAAAGCATTTCTAACAGCATGGAAGACGTCCTGGTATTCATTCCCAGGCAAGATACAGAAGAGAACATGGAGTAGCATTCCATTCAATGATATTCAATAACAGGCAAAATCTCTCTATGGTTATTGAATGGTAGCTATCTGTTAATAGTAGTTGTCTCTCACCTGCTGTTCTAAGGTCCTTTACTATAGATAGACACTGCCTGTTCTTTGGTATCACTCAGTGCGGTTATGCTGCATGCTCTCTTCTGTGCCTGGCTTCTTCCGCCTTGAGATTCATCCATGAGCACGTTGCAGTAGACGGTGATGATGATTATCATTGTTTTCCTGAAGAGGAGTCCATTGCATTTTTAAACTGCCAACTGTCCATTCTGCTGTGGCTGAATCCATGGGTGCTTGAGGGCTATTAGAAGAACCACAATGGATGTTTTGTACACGTATTTTGGTGGACATGTACACTCATTTCTCATGTATATGCCTAGGCATGGAATTGCTGGGTGATAGAGTAGGTATACGGAGAAGGCAATGGCACCCCACTCCAGTACTCTTGCCTGGAAAATCCCATAGACGGAGGAGCCTGGTGGGCTGCAGTCCATGGGGTCACTAAGAGTTGGACACGACTGAGCGACTTCACTTTCACTTTTCACTTTCATGCATTGGAGAAGGAACTGGCAACCCACTCCAGTGTTCTTGCCTGGAGAATCCCAGGGACGGGGGAGCCTGGTGGGCTGCCGTCTATGGGGTCACACAGAGTCGGAGATGACTGAAGCGACTGAGCAGCGGCAGCAGCAGAGTAGGTATACGTTTAGTTTCAGTAGACTAACCATTGCTATTTTACAATTGGAAGTACATTTTCTTACAATACTAGTCCATGATTATTGTCACTAGTGTTTTCTCCATTTTAAAAGTTAAAAAAAAAAACCCAGAGACTTCAGATAGTTAAGCGAACTTCTTTTATTTATTTATTTTAAAATCTGTGCTTTTATTTATTCATCTGACTGTGTCGGGTCTTAGTTGTGGCACGTGGGATTTTTTTTTTTAATTTTAATTTTAAAAATTAATTCATTTTTACTTGGAGGATAGTTGCTTTACAGTGTTGCGCTGGTTTTTGCCGCACATCAGCACGACTCAGACACCTGCATCCCCTCGCTCTTGAGCCTCCCTCCCGCCTCCCGCCCCATCCCCCGCCCTTGGTTGTCAGGGAGCTCTCTTTGAGCTCCCTGAGCCATGTAGCACATCTCGACCGGCTGTCTGATTGCAGACATGGTAATGCGCATGTTTTAATGCTGCTCTCTCGATTCGTCCCCACCCGTGGGGTCTCTGATCTTTGTTGCAGCATGTGGGATCTTTTAGCTGCAGCACGCGAACTCTTAGTTGCAACGTGCGGGGTCTAGTTCCCCGACCAGGGATCGAACCCAGGCCCCCTGCATTGGGAGCGCAGAGTCTTAGCCACTGGACATAGCCACTGGCAAGTCCCAAGCAAACGTCCTTCAAAGATGGCACCTTTAGTGCACACATCTCTGCTGCTTCCCCAAATCCCACTAAAACAATGTGTACAGGACCTCGTGAACAGCTTGCTCCTTCTGATCGTCAAAAGGATGGTCAGTTGTAACTGGACCCGGTGTCTCTCCTGATATCTGTGCTTTAAAAGGCTGATGGGCAGCGAAGTTTGACACAAGTCAGCACTGAGTCCCAATACCTGGTCCCCACTGCTGGGGTCTCAAGTTGATCTGGGAGCCCACCAGACATTCCCAAGTGAGCCGATGAGGTCACATTCAAATCCAAGGCTACAAACTGAAGGAAGGCAGGCTTGAGACGGTGCCTCACAATCTGCATTCCACACACCTTTGGCTCCTTTCTCCAGCATTTCCTGAAATAAATAGAACCTCCCACTCTGAGCACCCACCCTTGAAATATCTTGTCTAATTCTGTCTCCTTCTTGCCTGATCACCTTGGCGGAAGGGAAGGAGAAAGAAGGAGAGACACTGAAGTCTTCTCTACTGCCAGCAGCAGCCTTATTCCTTATTGCAGTCAATGCTCACAAACCCATTCTGCAGATGTGGAAACTGAGTCTTGTGGAGGCTCCAGCAGTACAGTAGATTCTTATTATCATTCACAGTAGTATCTGTGACCCACACGCTGCCTGGATCACAAGTATGGAGGCACTTGTGAACCTCAGGCCCTCTACTGGATCGTAAATTCCTGGCCGGCAGGTCCTTGCCTTGCATCTGGCTGTCACAGCCTCCTATGCTTGGAAAGCAGCTCAGGCTTCTCACACACAGGAAGGGACTCAGGCCTGGGCACTGTTCTCCATTTGGGAGTAGTCTTTCCTGAAGCGCAGCAGGAATTCAGGACATTTCCGCCCTGACTCCTGCAGGAACTCTCCCAACTGCCTCAGCCCTGTAGACAGCTCTGATCTGACAGCTCCTATGTGAATGGCTTATTTAGCCTGTGGCACCTGCCACCTTGCATTATATTGCCATTTACCCTTTCTCTCTGTGTGTGCTGTTTTCCTAAGCAGCTTTGAACATCAGGGACTGGGGTGCTGTCTTTTGTATACGGAGCCCTTCAGTATCTTGCATGCAGTCAGTGCTGAGTCAGTCAAGTCCGAGGCTGTGACATCCTTGGAGCTAAGCGTGTTTGCCGTGGACACGGTGTTTCCTCTCCTGGGCCTGCGTTCCATTTCCCCAGCCTCTTCCTGGGGAACCGTTGTCTCCATCTGTCCCTCTCCCTACCTCTCCCCTCCTGCCCCCACCCGCCATCTGACATTTCCCTGGGAGCAGCGGGAGGGCTGTGCTGGCAGAAACCATGGCTCAGGCTGCCGTCTAATTGGTCATGACAGCCCAGAGCCACAGGGAGGGTGTTCTTCCAGGAATCTGGAGCAGGGGTGCTGGGAACCGCAGGGCAAGGAACCCTCATACGTGTGGGGTGACCCTGCGGGAAGGAGGCAGGGCAGACTGGCCAGCTGGCTCCCTGGGTGCTGCTGGCGGGAGCAGGTGGATTTGAAGCCCGTTACTACCGGGAGGACGAGGAGGGAAGCCTCATTTAACAAAGGAGATGTGACTTCTAGGCTCCTCTGCTTCGTATATTAGGAAATAGGTCTTCTCTTGTGACCAGAGGCCTGCTGAGCTCATCTAAGGAGTTCCCTGCCGCCTGCCCAAGGCATCCTCATAACTTAGAGCCCCTGGGCTGCAGTCAAAAGAAAGGGAGGCTGATTGGCAGGCTGCTCTGAATGGGATTTGCATTTCATTATGTTAACATGGCCCTGTATATACATATAAAAAGCTCCGACTTCTTTCCTGTCCTCATTTCTGTATCCTGCTCCCCCCCATCTTTCTTCTCTCTCCCGTTTGTTCTCGTTCATTCGTCTTGTCCTTTCATTTGATCCTTTCATCCAACAAATGTGTGTTCAGCCCCTATTATGTACCCAGCTCTGTGCTGCCCACCAGTTAGGCTACAGTCCTTGCCTTCGTGGAGTCTTGAATTTAGACAGACAGACCGGCAGCCTGCTACACGTGGTGCATGCCTGCCGTCGCGACGGGCCTTAAGAAGCAGAAGCGTGGCCTGCCGTCGCTTAGGAGGGCCCTCCCCTTCAGGTGGCCGCGGGGCGCTGAGTAGACTCGCTGTGCTGTGTTCCAGGTTCTCGCTGACCGTCTGTTTTATGCACGGTGTCAGTACTGTTCGTATGTCAGTCCCAGCCTCCCAGTTCATCTGCACACCATCCCCTCTGGAGTCCACCACACATTTGCTCTCCACGTCTGAATTTCCTACTTCTGGGTAAAAGGCGGCGCCGGGACCTGCCGTGAGCATGGTGACTATTTCCAGGAGTTATCATCAGCTCCAGGGTGCCATCTCCTTTCCCTGGGATGGTGGGACTGCTCTGGGGAGAGAATGCCACGAGTCTCGGGCACCGCTGGGTGCTAACCGTGCCCTAGATTTGAAGGCTGCTGTTTGCTTTGATTTGAAGGAGCTTGAGACCCACAGTCTTGTTCTCAGCTGGAGACGGGACTGGGGGTCTCAGGTTCCCAGCATGAAAACTCTGTCTGTTCCCTGAGTGCTCACCTGGGGGCGGGGGTGTGGTTTGGGGAGCCCAGAGCTCTGGTTTGCGACTCAGAGCGGGACCGTGGGGCTCCTACTAACAGTGCCAAGAAGGGGGAAAGGTGGACCCTGCAGCCTCATCTCAGAGAAGCAGAGCTTGTTTACCATCATCACGGCTTATCCTTTTCTGTCCCCAACTGCCGTTAATCCAGACACAACAGTGCACGTATTAAGTAACACTTACCCCTTAAAAGCTTGCAAGCTATTATCTTTAATCCTTTTCCTCCCTTATCTGTCCATTCCTCTGATCCATACGATGCATTCCGTCATCAAATCCTATGTATTATATTAAAGAAAAAAGATCTGTCCAGTTCAGATAAATCGCCCAGGAGATCAGGCAGTTTGTACGGAAGGCAGGCCAGCTGGTAAAAGACAGTGGGGAGGTGTGGGACCTGAGGCTAGCTGAGGAATGCTTTCCCAGCCACGGGACTTCTCCTTTTTTCCTTTTAAAGAGATAGGCTCACAGAAGTTACATAACTTGCCCAAGTTCAGGTAGAACCAAGATTTGAGCTAAGTCTTGATGACTCTACCACACTCTGGGCCTCTCCCTCTTTTTAAAGAATTTTCTTCCTGTATTTTGGCTGCGCCAGGCCTTTGCTGCAGGCCTTTCTCTGGTTTTGGGGAGCAGGGGCCGCTCTCTGATTGCAGGGCTCAGGCTTCTCGTTGTGGTGGCGTCCCTTGTTGCAGACCTCAGGCTCTAGGCCCGCAGGCGTCAGTAGTTGGCGGCGTGTAGCCTCGGTGGTTGCAGCTCCTGGGCTCCAGAGCGCAGGCTCAGTAGTTATGGAGCACAGGCTTAGTCGCTGCACGGCACGTGGGATCTTCCTGGACCAGGGATCGAACCTGCGTCTCCTGCATTGACAGGCAGATTCTGTCCCACTGAACCATCGGGGAAGCCCCTACGGAACTTCTTAAAATATGCTCCCGTTGGGCTGCAACCCAGGAACCCGTGATACATAATCCTACCTATGAACTTTGCATGGCAATGTGACGCGAGTTTCAGAATTGCTTCCTTGGAAAGATACACTTTCTTCCCATAATCCCACTCCTTGGAGATGTGGTGTCAGGCCTCCTCTCCCTGCTGTGAAGAACGTCCAGTCAAGGGAAATACACGACCACCCTCCATCTTTGTAGCTCTGCAGACGGAGTCCGTCGTGGAGCAGGACTGCCCGCTCCCGTGCTGGGCTCTGTTCGTCCAGGTCACTTGATTTGTATTTCGGATGTTTGTTTGTTTGTGAGAACTTGCCCGTGGGCAGCCAGGATGGAATCTTTTCTGAGGTCAGAAAACCTCTGGGGTTAGCCTAGCCTGCAGACCTGGATGTGCTGGTCTGCTCTCCTAGAGGAACAAGAAAACTTCGACACTAAGTGACACCTTATCTACAGGAAAAGACAAACAAATGGATATTCTGCCCGGTCTGCCATCCCCAAGTCCCCGTTGTGCAGGGGCAGACGACCAGTTTCCTCTCCTACTTTAGAAGCTGCTGTAACATCTCTGCATCCTAGGTGGTGAGTGGATTCGATTTTTCAGAGCATCCTGGCAGCTCTGACTCCCCCTAGCTCACTCTTCTGTCCTCAGGGGGAAGTCAGAAAGCTAAATTTAAGTTAAATTCCTAGCACTAACATCTCCAGGTTTGCCAGACCAGATAAAGAAAATGAAGCTTGACCATGCTCATAATTTATGTATCCATCATGGCGGGCAGTCTCTACCTATCAAAATATTTCCCCTTTTCCAATAAAAAACCTCCCAGCCTGGACTTTTGGATGGCGAGGCCTCTAAATTGCCCCAGAGCATGAGGTTCTAAAGGCTCCTTCATCTTGAAAAAGCACTTTCTTAGAACTAACACAGAAGCTTCAGAGATAGATGGCCTTGAGCCGGTTTGCTATTTTCTGCCTCTAGGCTTCCCAAGGGATTGAACCTGTGTCTCTTGTATCTCTTCCATTGGCCGGCAGATTCTTTACCACCAGGTCCCCTGGAGGAGGCAATGGCAACCCACTCCATTAGTCTTGCCTGGAAAATTTCATGAACAAGAAGAGCCTGGCGGGCTACAGTCCATGGCGTCACAAAGAGTTGGCCATGACTGAGCACACACACACATACACATACACGCTCCTCTAGAGCCTGCCGTCTCCTCTGCACAAGGGGTGGCTGAGGCCTGTTCACTGAAGTCAACTGAAAGGCGGGATCGCCTTTCATGTAACAGGCCTGTTTCCCATCTTGGGGACAGTTGACCTGCGTTCACAGCCAGTCCCAAAGCTATCCTACGTTTCACACGCCCTTTGCCCCAACGAATTCTTCCTTGACTTGAGTTTCCAGGTCAACAACCCAGCCTCTCTTGTTGTTCTCGGTGGGCCCAAGTCCTGATGCAAGTGCAGAGTTAGTAAGAAAGACATGAAGGTTGTTTGGCGTGGAGTGAAGTAAAGTGCTGCTGTCTTCAAAGTCTCTGTCTTCATCCACGGCTGGGAGGGGACTTGGAATGCTGACCTCTGAGGTCATGGTGCTCAGGTGCATGAAGATGACACCATCAATGCAGAGAACAGAAAACATGCTGGGATGCTGTAGCCGGGCCCCTCCCTGACCTGATGCTCTGTGAGCACCTTTCACCACGTGGTGTCTGGAGGCTGCCACCTTTCACACCTGCTATGCCCAGTCTTGACACACAGCACCCCCCAGTGTTTGGGGCTGGGGTTTTGGGCCTGGGGACTCTACCTCTGAGGTTGTGCAAGACGTCTGTTCCAGTGCGGGGGCATTCCTTCTTCAGTAGGTGCTGCTGACTCACTCCTTGTCATCAGTTTTCAGATGGGGCTGTTGTTTGGCTGTGAATGGGCCTTGCTGTCTGTCGAAATTATGTGCTTTCTTCTTTTTTTTTTTCCCCTTCTGCTATCATCACAAATTATGTTTAGTGATTTATTTTACTTTTAAAAGATTTTATTGGGCTATAGTGGCTTTACATTGCAGGGTTAGTTTCAGATGTAAAGCAAACTGATTCAGTTATGCGTGTACAGATGATACGTACACGTTTATTACCGTGTGCAAACTGGCTCAGCTATGCGTGCACAGATATGCACACGTTTATTACCGTGTGCAAACTGGCTCAGCCATGCGTGCATATATACGTACATGTTTATTACCATATGCAAACTGATTCAGTTATACGTGTATACATACGTACACGTTTATTACCATATGCAAACTTTTTGTTCTTTTTTTAAAAATGGGAGTATACTTGCTTTACAGTGTTGTTGCTTTCTGCTGCTCAATGAAGTGAGTCAGTTTTCTGTAGACATATACCCCCTCTCTTTTGAACCTCCCTCCCACCCCTGACTCCCCACCCCACCAGGTCAACACGGAGCACGGACCTGAGCTCCCGGCACCACACCGCTGCTTCCCACCAGCATCTGTTTTACACACGGTGGGGAATGTATGTTGATGCTACTCTCTCAGTTTGCTCCACCCTCTCCCTACCCAACTTGTGGATGTATTCATTCTCTATGCCTGCATCTCTATTCCTGCCTTGCAAATAGGTTCATCTGTACCATTTCTCTAGATTCCACATATATGCATTAGTATATGATATTTGTTTTTCTCTTTCTAACTTACTTCACTCTGTATGACAGATTCTAGGTCCATCCACATCTCTAAAAGTGACCCAATTCCTTTCCTTTTTATGGTTGAGTAATATTCCATTGTCTAGCTCCTCTGCTAGCATCCATCTGCATCAAGCTCTCCGATCGCTCTCTTGCTATCACTTCTTCTGGCTGAATTCACTTCCCCCCATTTCTCTGTGTTAACAGTTTTCTCTAATGATCTCTCTCATCTGAGAAGAGATGTCTTCTTGCTTTTTGACATATCTTCCTTTTTGACATTCTTCTCCATTTATAGGTTATTATAAGATGTTGAGTATAGGTCCCTGTGCTATTTACAGTAGGTCCTTGCTGGTTATCTATTTAAATAAAGTAGCATATCTGTTAACCCCAAACTCCTAATTTATCCCTCCACCACAAAAACATGTGTATTATTCTTATACTTCCTTTTCTGGGGTCAAGTTATTGAGCATGCCTAATGAAAATTTGGTTTTGAGAAAGTCATATAGCAAAAACCGCTGAAAAATTAAGGAAAGGAAAGCACAGACGGCTGACTGGGTTGTGTGAAGTCAGTCAACGTCCTTAACGTTGCTTTTTTTTCTTCTGTGTGAAAGAGAACGGATAAACGCGAACTAATCTTCAGAAATTCTCCAGATGCGAATGCGGGGTTGTTGTCAGATGAGAGAGATCATTAGAGAAAACTGTTAACACAGAGAAATGGGGGGAAGTGAATTCAGCCAGAAGTGAGGGCAGGAGAGCGATCGGTGAGGCTGATGCCGGTGGATGCTGGCAGAGGAGCTAGATGAAGACCAGGCTGATTGGAGGATCCAGGAAGTGAGGAGGAAATAGCCTCGGGTGCTAATTTGGGTTTAATCAGTGGGGAAATGACCTGTCTCCCCAGGCCCAGAGGATGCAATTAAAGGCTGTGTGACCGGCTAAATGCTGGGAAAACAATGATTAATAAATTAAAGGCTGCTTGAACTGCCTGGTGTTGGGGATACAACGGTTAATAAAACATGCTGTTCTTGCCCTCCTGTGGCCCACGGGGAAAGAGGACGTTAATTAAAGAATTACACAAATAAATGTGAAACTTCAACCCTGATGGATCTGCCTACAGCAGAGGGATGTGGTGCCACAGGGGCCCGTGATAACCAGGCTGGCCCAGGGAACGGGTCCAGAGAGGGAGAAGAATCAACCAGGGTGGACAGTGCCTCCTAGCAGGGGAAGAGAACGGGCCAGAGACCAGGAGGGCACGGTGACTTAGAATGTGGCAGAAATATGGCTGCGAAGTTGAGTTGAACCAACCAGAGGTGGATTCTCTGTGTCCCACTTGACTTTTGTTCCCTTAAAAATTACCAAGGGTAGATGGGTTCAGAGTTGCAGAGTGAAGTCAGTCAGCAAAACAAATATCATGTATTAACACGTATATATAGAATCTAGAAGGAAATGGTAACCCACTCCAGTATTCTTGCCTAGAGAATCCCATGGATAGAGGAACCTGGCAGACTATAGTCCATGGGATTGCAAGAGTCGGACACGACTTAGCGACTAAACTGCCACCACCATAGAATGTAGAAAGGTGGTTCAGAGGATCCTATTTGCAGAGCAGCAATGGAGACGCTTCCCTGGCGGCTCAGACGGTAAAGAATCTGCCTGCAGTGCAGGGGACCCAGGCTCAATCCCTGGGTTGGGAAGAGCCCCTTGAGAAGGGAGTGGCAACCCACTCCAGTATTCTTGCCTGGAGAATTCCATGGACAGAGGATCCTGGCGGGCTACAGTCCCTGAGGTCGCAGAGAGTCAGGCCTGACTGAGCGACTAACGCTTTCAATGGAGACGCACACGTAGAGAACAGACTTACGGACACGGCGGGTGGCGGCTGGTAGGGAGAAGGTGGTACGAATGAGAGGGCAGCATGGAAAATAGATAGCCAGTGGGAATTTGCTCTGTGACTCAGGGAACTCAAATCGGGGCTCTGTGACAACCTAGAGGGGTGGGATGGGATGGGAGGTGGGAGGGAGGCCCACAAGGGAGGGGACATATGTATTCCTATGACTGATCCATGTTGATCTATGGCAGAAACCAACACAATATTATAATGATCCTTCCATTAAAAATAAATGAACGAAAAGAAAAAAAACAGGAGTGAGTTAGTGAACGCTGACCCCCTCCCCAGCTGGGGTTGGTGCCCGGCCCTCCTGCTGCAGAAGCCCGTGAGCTTTCCTAGCCAGTCCCAGGAAGGGGAGCGCTGCTTATTTTTATATTGTGTGTATTTTGTCTGCTCTGCTGATTCCTTGTTTCAATGAGAATCACACTTATGTCCGTGTGTGTGCTGTGCTGAGTTGCTCAGTTGTGTCCGACTCTTTATGACCCCGTGGACCGTAGCCTGCCAGGCTCCTCTGTCCATGGGATTCTCCAGGTGAGAATACTGGAGTGGGTTGCCATGCCCGCTGCCAGGGGCTCTTCCCCACCCAGGGATCAAACCCAGGTCTCCTGCATTGCAGGCAGATTCTTTACCGTCTGAGCCACCAGGGAGCCCCCACTTCACATCAGTAGTTAGTTCTAGTTTATGTGTCAGATAATTTTTTAAAAGAGCTTTTTGAAAAGCTTTTTGATCTTTGGAGATCTACAGATTTATTTCCATATGAACCAGTTATTTTGTATAAAGTATGGTCTTAAAATAGAAAAAAAAATTATCTTTACTCCCCAAGGGTCAATAGACATTGGCTGAGAGCACGATAGTCTGAATTATTAGAAGGAAGGACTCCGAGGAAAGGGGAAGGAACTATAGAACCCCACTATTTCAGCTTTTAAAAGGAGAGTTGCCTTGAAAGCTTGGTGTTTCAAAAGGGACAAATCTTGGATGTTTCAGAGCCTCTTGAAGAGTGCTTGTCCCAATAAGCTTGCACCGGGTCCCCTGTCCTGTGTCTTAAAGGTACAGGATTGCGGCTTTGCTTGAGGCACCCTGGAGGACCCTGGTTCATTCCATCTCTCATAGCACTGCTTCCAGCATCCCCAGCCCTTAATCTCTCTGCCCATCATTTATAGATCTCACCTCCTACCCAAATAGAAGCAGAGGAACGAGTGTTTAAGACGGTTCGAGAAGTCTCTGTGGATACTCCCTGGTCATCGAGGAATAGCCCGGGTGTGTTCTCATCTCAAAAAAATATCCCAGAACTCATCCTGCAATCTTTTGTTCTAACAGGTTGAGCATTTTTAGGCCTGGGAGGGGAGTTTATTTTGGTATCTAGGACTCCTTTCTCCATCTTGATGGAAAGGCAAGATGTATAAAATAAGACATATATGTGGGAGGGTGGATAGAGCATTTGCCTTTGAAATTGGGTTATTTACAGTGAGACAGGAAGATAAATGTAAAGACGGTGCTAGCACAGGCTGTAGGCCAGTTGTCTGGGAGAGCCAGCATCGCAGGCGTCTGTAGTTACAGTATTAACCGAGGACAGGACTTCCCACTGGCTCCTCGGGTACACTCAGAGCCTGAACCACAGCTCCCACGCGTGTGTAGGCAGGGCAGGGTAGGTGTCCGTCAGATTCCAGCTGGGTGCTCAGGCCCTTGTGCCTGCGTTCCTGTCCAGTGAATTCCTAAAACCCGACTCAGTGGACGTGAGTTTGAGTAAACTCCAGGAGTTGGTGATGGACAGGGAGGCCTGGCGTGCTGCAGTCCATGGGGTGGCAAAGAGTCGGACACGACTGAGCGACTGAACTGTACTGAACTGAAGGTTGTACCACAAGACCTCAGCATGTGCTCAGGCCCCTTTGAGGCTGTTTCCAGACTTCTTGTAGGTGTCTGGTCTTTTGCCCCATCGTGACCCCTGGGTGATGTGACAAGTTAGAAAAGATGAATATTCAGCGATCTGAACGATGAGCTTTGACCAGTCCAATGAAACTTGTTTTTGAGCATAGAAGAGCATTTCTAGTCAAGCCAATATATTGTTATAGTGTATATAACTGTCAGCCAATTCCCAGGTGGCTCAGTGGCAGAGAACCCACCTGCCAATGCAGGAGACGTGGGTTCAATCCCTGGGTCGGGAAGATCCCTTGGAGAAGGAAATGGCAGCCCACTCCGGTGTTCTCACCTGGAGAATTCTATGGACAGAGGAGCCTGACGAGCTACAGTCCTTGGGGTCACAAAGGGTCGGACTTGACTGAGTATACAGGCACAACAAATATCTATTGACCCTTGGGACCCCAGTCTGAGCCGGGCGCCTCCTGTCTCTGACTGTTCCCTCTCCCGTCCCTTTGCAGGCCTGTCTGCTGCCTTTTAGAAGTTGTTGTTCCCTTTGAGGTGCTCTGTAGTTCTCTGGGCCCACTGTCTTGTCCCGGTCACCTTTCCCTACCGTTCTAGCTGCAGACTGCATGTACGTTGACAACATCATATCAATATCTACCATTCAGACTTCTCTCCTTTGCTGCAGGGCGTTTGGCTTACTGCCCACCCACCGTCTGGCTGGGTAGATTCATCTGAACATTCTATAAGCGTCAAACTGAACATGTTAAAACCTTGAGCCTGTATCATTGGCTGTAATCTCGTTGTATGTTAATATCACAGCAGTTCCTTTCCCCAAGAAACCACCGCGGTGTCCTTGATCTGCTTTCGCTTGTGTGCAGCATCTGGCTGGCGTGCAGATGCTCTGCATCGTAACCGTCTAAAAACGCCTCGGTCCGTCTTCTACCTGCCATCCATGCTGACCATTTCCTCCAGTTAAAACCAGCAGAACAAATGTTTACTGGGTTCCACTCAGAACTTTTGTTACAAAGGCTTGTTAAAATGTGCTGCCTGTGCTTTAGGAAAGACTCTCCCGGACCGACTGATGATTTCCAAACAGCGTGACTGGTGTTAGTGTGGAGTGACTAAGATATGTGGAGGGCTTAGAGGATGGGTGTGCGAAGGTCAGAGAGGAGCTCCTGCAGGTGGGACGTCTGTGCTGGGTGTTAAAGAGGATGAAAGCGGGTACAGAAGGAGAGTATCCCTGGAGTGGTGAGTGGGGTGGACAGTGAGAGCTGTTCTGCCAGCTCTGAGGATGCTCAAGCTCATTCCACATCCACCAGCAGTTCAGACTTCCCTAGGGATGTTGTCCGATTGAAATCCAGCCCAGAGGGGGCTTCCTCTTGCAGGCGGGGGCGGGGGAAGGCCTCTTCCACACACACTTGACCTAGATCACTTTGGCGGTGTCGTGGCAAACACAGAGGGGAAGCAAGAGGTGCGAAGCTGGTTGAAGGGCGACTTCAGTAATCCAAGCAGCTCATCAGCGCCCGTGCTGTCTGGGTCCCGGTGTAGTGTTTGTCGCAGACCTGAATACAGTGGCTCGTGTGGACCAGAAGCGTCCTTGGGTCATGATGGTATCTCCCAGCCGTGGGGCAGACTAGAGGTAAATGGCTTGACAGCCCTGTGCCCGGCAGAGACTGTGTTACTGGGCAAGGAGGAAGGATGGGTTAGAGGGAGTGGAGTCCGTCTCCCGCTGTAACGAGGCAGGGGAGGGAGGTCTGCTGGGGTGGGATCAGCATCTCCTGGGCTTGGGGGTGATCAGCACTGGCAAGAGGGAGTGACTGCCAGGAGCCCCTGTGTCTGGCTCCAGAGAGACAGGAAGTCCAGGGAGGGAGCGAAGCCGAGAGGAGAGAGGGGCCATTCTGGTGGGAAGTGTTGACTTTGACCTTCCTGTGGCTACTCTAGGGGGCTTCCCCGGTGACTAGTGGTAAAGAATCCACCTGCCAGTGCAGGAGACCTGGGCTCAGCCCTTGGGTCGGGAAGATCCCCTGGAAGAAGAAATGGCAACCCACTCCAGTGTTCTTGCCTGGAGAAGCCCACGGACGGAGGAGCCTGGCGGGCTGCAGTCCACGGGCGGGCTGCAGTCCACGGGGTCACAGAGAGTCGGACACGACTGAGCGACTAAACGAAACAAACAGAGCTCCTGTCGGGGCAGATGGCGCTCTCTTCAATGCGTTACACTACTGACCCTGAGCTCAGGTCTGGCCAGAGAGATGGACAGACAGACAAGAGGGTGTTCTGTCCTGGCACCCCAGCCCCCCGGCTCTAGCCACACCCAACTGCTCACTGTCCCGTCCACCTCCCAAGGCCGCAGTTCACTCTCTCTCTAAGGTTTTTCCCCTCTTTGCTCCCTGCCAAACCCCTATACCCCCTCTAACATCCAACTCAAAAGCCACCTCCTCCATGAAGGCTTCAGATGGGCACAGCCCTAAGTCAAGGTCAGCACCTCTCCGACCTCTCCGAGCTCCTACATCGAGTCCTCCGTGGGTCCCAAGGCTCAGCTCCGAGGTGGATGAGCGGAAGAAGTGGGCTGAACTAGACGAGGCCCTCCCTGTGAGGGTCGCGCGCTCCCCTCTGGCCCCCTCTCCCTGCACGGCTGCCTACTCACTGACACTTGCGCACTTACCTGCTTGCCTCCCTCCCTAGGCTGCCCGATCCTGCTGAGCAGGCCTGGCTCTGATTCATCTTTTCATCGCTGGGCCCTGCCTGGGGCCCGGTCCAGATCTGTGAAACAGTTAATGAAAGGACGTGTGAGACATGCTGACTTTCCCATTAGGACAGCTTGGCGACGGAAAGGTGACTGAGATGCCTAGAGTTTTTGTTTTCATTTTATTTTTTTAGTTGAAGTATAGATGGTTGTTTATTTTTGGCTGTCTGGGCCTTGGTTGCTGTGCCCTGGCTTTCTCTAGCTGCAGCCATCTGGGGCTTCTCATCTTGGGGGCCTCTCTGGCTGTGGACCACTGGCTCTAGGGCGCTTGGACTTCAGCAGTGGGGCCCACGGGCTTAGTCACCCCGTGGCATATGGGATCTTCCCGGACGAGGGATCAAACCTGTGAGCCCTGCCTTGACAGGCAGATTATTAATCACTGGACCACCAGGGAAAGTCCTGAAGTATAGTTGATGTACAATTTTATACAAGTTACAGGCGTGCAGTATAGTGATTCAGAATTTTTAAAGGTTATACTCCGTTTATAGTTATTAGAAAATGCTGGTTCTGTTCCCTGTGTTGTACAGCACGTCCTTATAGCTTATTTAACACATAGTAGTTGCTGCTGCTGTTGCTGTTGCTAAGTCGCTTCAGTCGTGTCCAACTCTGTGTGACCCCATAGACAGCAGCCCACCAGGCTCCCCTGTCCCTGGGGTTCTCCAGGCAAGAACACTGGAGTGGGTTGCCATTTCCTTCTCCAGTGCATGAAAGTGAAAAGTGAAAGTGAAGTCACTCAGTCATGTCCAACTCTTTGCGACCCCATGGACTGCAGCCCACCAGGCTCCTCCGTCCACGGGATTTTCCAGGCAAGAGTGCTGGAGTGGGCTGCCATTGCCCTCTCCAGTTGGTTTCATAAACCTTGACTCCTGTCTTGCCCCTCCTCGCTTCCCTGTCCCCGGTGGTGAGCCTGCTTCCTTTTTGCTACATTCGCTAGTCTGTTGTATCTGAATCGGCCTCTTGGGTAGAAGTGGGATTGAGAACATGACCTTGGAATGTGTGTGGGGTCCTTGTCAAGGGGTGGGGAGAGTGTCAGGGCCGGGGAAACAGTGGACACAAAGGCACAGAAGCAGGGATGTGTGCTCGCGTCAGGAGGGGGCCCTCGGGCGGGCCGGGAACAGAGGAGGGAGGCCGGTTTCACGTCGGTTTGCAGGGTGGTCAGGGCAGGCCTGAGCATCCAAGGAGGAGAGGAGGCGGGGGCAGCTTCCCGCAGAAGGATGTGATTAGAGTGTCACTTTCCAGAGACAAGAGATAACCGAGAAGCTGTTTAAATCATTCCAGAAAGAGGGGGCAGGGATCTGGGCTGGGACTGGGTGGGGGTAAACAGAGGAAGGAGGGAGCCCAAAAGACATTTGTAAGAACAGACAGTCGTGGCGACGTCTCGCTTTGGAGGCTGAAAAGGGAGAGAAGACTGGTTTGAGTTTTCTGTGTCGTTTCGGTAGCGAACAGGGTTGTTTTGGGAGGGAGCGGCGACCTGTGGCTGTGGTGCACGAACTCAGTTGCTCCATGGAATCGGGGGTCCTTCCAGACCAGGCGGATTCTTAACCACTGGCCCACAGGAAAGTCCCCAGTGGCCATCTGCATTATAGCTGGGGCGGGAGGGGCTGAGGCTGGGGTGGGAGGGGCTGAGGCTGGGGCGATGTCCTGGCTCTTTAGCCATCTCCTCTGAAGCCCTTCTCTTCCCTGCCTGGCAAAACAGCAGCTTCAGATTCTGTCCCTGCAAAGTGCACATCAGAGGGCTCAGCCAAGTGTCTTAGTTTTCTGTAACACAGCACCACACACCAGGTGGCTTCAGGCTCATAGTTCTGGAGGCAGAATGTCCAAAATCAAAGTGTTGGTGAGGCTGGTTCCCTGGTGGCTCGCAGGGGGAATCTATCCAGGCCTCTCTCTCTGCACCCCGTGGCTGCTGGTGGTCTTGGCTTTTCTTACTGTGTAGACGCCTCACCCCGGTCTCTGCCTCCATCTTCAAATCGTCTCCCCCTTGGTATTTCTCTGTCTGTTTCCCCTTTCTGCACTTACAAGGACTTGCCTTTGGATGAAAAGTGAAAGTGAAAATCGCTCGGTTGTGTCTGACTCTTTGCAACCCCATGGACTGTATAGTCCATGGAATTCTCCCGGCCAGAATACTGGAGTGGGTAGCCTTTCTGTTCTCCAGGGGATCATCCCAACCCTGGGATCGAACCCAGGTCTCCCACACTGTGGGAGATTCTTTACCAGCTGAGCTACCAAGGAAGCCCTTTAGATATAAGGTCCATCCCAATCCAGGACGCTGTCATCTGAGATCCCAACCTTAATTACATCTGTCAAGAGCCCATTTCCAAATAAGGCCGTGTTTACAAGTACAGAGGCCAGGATTTAGACAGATATTTTTTTGGAGGAGGTGAAACGCAGTCCAGCCCACTGCAGTGCCGCAGTGCGTCTTAAGGAATAGAATATTTGGGTTTTTTCCCCCAGTGGTGATGATGGAAAGTCAGGGTATCTTCTCAGAACCAAATGCACTGGGCACGTGTCCTTTAAAGGCCAGTGTCCTGGATCTGCTCCTTTCCAAGAGTGCTGGTCGTATCACCTCCACTTCCTCCCTGCCCCCAATTTAAGGGTGGATTAAAAATGAGATAACATAAACCGGTGGAAACTTCAGAGCATTTTCCGAGATGTGGGGTGAGAGGATGGAGTTTAATCTCCCCTCGAAAGTTTCTGGGGAAGGGTGTTCTCTGCAGTGGATTTCCTGGGCATGGGGACTGGGTATGGACCAGACTTGGGGAGCCTGGTCCTCGGCCTGGGGAAGGGGGGGTGGACCAGAGAAGAGCTCAGGAAGTGGTTGGACAGTGGGAAATGCTCGTGGAGCTTTGGAACTTTCTTAGGGATGATGCTTATTTTGGTGATGGAGTTACATGTGAATCACGGGAAAGAAGATGCCAAACCCGTTTGGTGATGAGAGCTCAGGCTGAGATGATGAGTGTGGCCTAGAAAGAGAGAAGTGAATTTAGGAGCTCCTTTAAAGAAGACACTGAATGCTGACCTAATGCATCGCAGAGAGCAAAAGGAAAGAACGGTTCCTGTCTGCATGGAGGGATGAACCTGTGAAGTCTGAGGACATTTCTGTGCCCCGTGACCCCTCGTACCGTGCAGGCTCTATAGGCTGCATGTAATCAGTTCAGTTCAGTTCATTTCAGTCGCTCAGTCGTGTCCGACTCTTTGCGACCCCATGAATCGCAGCACATCAGGCCTCCCTGTCCATCACCATCTCCCGGAGTTCACTCAAACTCATATCCATCGAGTCAGTGATGCCATCCAGCCATCTCATCCTCTGTTGTCCCCTTCTCCTCCTGCCCCCAATCCCCCCCCTGCATCAGAGTCTTTTCCAATGAGTCAACTCTTCACATGAGGTGGCCGAAGTACTGGAGTTTCAGCTTTAGCATCATTCCTTCCAAAGAAATCCCAGGGCTGATCTCCTTTAGAATGGACTGGTTGGATCTCCTTGCATGTAGTAAATCCCCACAAATTGAAGACTGCCCCTTTCATCCTAATTTATGTTCCAGGATCTTTGGAAAACTCTAAGCCAGCCCCCTAAATGCCTTCTAAAGACCGGCTTGCCAACTGGAGGAAAAAAATAGATGGACACTAAGTGGACGTCTGTGTGTGTGTCTGTGTGTGTGTGTGCATGCGCGATACAAACCTGATTAACTCATTGGTTCCTTCGCAGCCCCCAGAAACTGAGTGTTTCTACAGTTCAGCAAGGTCAGGGCAAATGGTAAAGATCTCTTTCAGGGAGAGTGCAGCTGGGTAACAGGAAGCCAAGGTAAAAGGCTCTGCTTCCCAAGAGAAAGATCAGAAAAATCCTGAAGCATGTGAATTTGATGCACAAAAGAATGGGCACATACCTGGAAAAGATGAAAACTCTAATCCGAAAAGATACACCCCCCCCCCCCCCGGCTGCCGTGTTCCTGCAGCGCTGTTTATAATAGCCAAGTGTGAAAGCTTGTCCATCAGCAGATGAGTTACTTAAAGAAGTTGTGTTATATGTATGCAATGGAATATTCCTCAACTATAAAAAGAATGCAGTAGTGCCATTTGCAGCAACGTGAATGGGCCTGGAGATGCTCATAAGAAATGAAGTCAGTCAGAGGAAGGTGATCACTTGCATGTGAAATCTAAAAAAAAATACGACAGACGCACTTACCTACGAAACAGAAACAGACTCAGAGAAGAAACTTCTGATCACCAGCGGGGAAAGAGGGACAGCATAATTCAAGAGTTTAGGATTTAGAAGACGCACACTGCTGTATAGAGAATGGACAACACTTACCATATGGCACTGGGAACTATACTCAGTATCTTGTCCAAACCTATGATGGATAAGGATCTGAAAAGGAACATATCTGTATCTATTTATGTTGATATACCTGGATCACTTTGTGGTGCATCAGAAACTATCAAGATACTGTAAATCGCCTGTACTTCAATGAAAGAAAAGATTGCCTTAGTCCAGAATACTGCTTACCCTTAGTCTCTGACCAAGTCTAAGCAATTTAGTTATCTTCTTCCCAAAGCTTCATTAGATGAGGAAGAAATTTTAAATGAAATGTGAAAGAGAAAGGTCTATCTCTGCAGGCCTCCCGACAGCCAGGAGATAAGAAAGTAAAAGTCCTAACGACAAGGACTGGGACATGGGATTGATGACAGCGTGCCGCTCACACAGATGCCACCTTCATCAGCAGACCAGCCAGGTGGCTCTAACGAGGACCTGGCATCCCCTCCCACGTTCAGATGCCCGAGGCCATCGCGTCTCTCGTCCTCACATGGTAATGAGTGTTTCCGAGCCGATTCTGAGTCATCGGTGCAGATATGAAATTCAATTAAATGAAGGATGCAGGAAGATGAGTTGTTTTGTGAGAGTAGCTTCTATCAAAATGAAGGAAAACAGCCGTGCTTAAGGGTGGACCCTCAGCTGCAGGAAAAACCCTGTTAGTTAGATTGTTCGAGGTGACTTCACGACCCTGGACCCCTACAAGCTTGGCACCTGTAGGATGGAATGTGTGTGTCTGTGTTAGTCACTCGGTTGTATCCGAGTCTGCAACCCCACGGACTGTAGCCCACCAGGCTCCTCTGTCCCTGGGATTCTCCAGGCAAGAATACTGGAGTGAGTTGCAATTTCTTCCTCCAGGGGATCTTCCCAACCCAGGGCTTTAATCTGTGTCTTCTGCGACTCCGGCATTGCAGGTGGATTCTTTACCGCTAAGCTGCCAGGGAGGTCTGTAGGATCGGGTGGATGACGTCTTCTTTGAAATCAACAGCCTGTCCCTAGGTTTTGCCTAATGCCTGCCCTGCACAATCCCAGGACGGTTTGCATCTGGGAAATGTTAGGGGCACCGACGTTGGCTGGAGGGAGAAAGAATGGAGGTGGGTCCCTGCAGAGTCCAAGCATCTGTCTGGGATGGGCACCAAGTGGATTTCCCGGGGTGGGGGGTGGGGGTGTGCATGACTGCACTCTGCCATCTGGCGCTTGCGCACGCATGCCCCAGTCCCACTGTCTGTAATCACGTCTCCCCTATCTGCACCTCCCCGCTCTTCCTGGATGAGCCTGATCCACAGAGATGTAACACGTGGCAGCTATGTGGGATCTGCCTGGAAAAGAAGCTTTCATGGATAACTCAGAGCCACAGGGGACCTGGGGAGGCCTGGTGGGGGAGTTCTGTGAAAACCTTCGGTCATTCAGAAGTCAGTGCAGATAGAGCGCTGGCGGGCACCAAACTCTCCTCAGCAGCTGAAGAGCAGGACTGAAAATCTCATCCCTGGGGACTTCCCTCATGGTCCAGTGGTTCAGAATCTACCTTGCAATGCAGGGGACTCAGGTTCGATCCCTGGTCTGGGAGCTAAGATCCCCCCTTCCATGGAACAGCTAAGTCCGTGTGCCTCAATTACCAAGCCCACTTGCTCCGGAGCCCCCCAGCCGCCACCAGTGAGCCTGCATGCCACCACTAGAGAGTCTGTGTCCGCGTGGAAAAGACCCCGCCTGCCTGCATCTGAGACCTGGCAGAGCCAGCCCCGCTCCAGAGAAGGACAATAGCCTGCTTCTTCAAGGCAGACCAGAATGCATGCCTTGAGGTTTAAAGCCTAGCCTTGGGCTCAGGGCAGGGCAGTTCCTGAGTGATGAGGCTTGAGGATCACTCACCGAAATTGGCTGGTTCCTTGCAGCCTGGCTCCCTGCAGCTGCCCCCAGGTAAGTTACTGTGATGTGTACAGTGCCACCATGATGGTCTTATAAGAATCAGTCCCTTGGGGCAGACTGTTTCCTGGAGACTTCTGTTAGGGTGTAGACTTCCCCCGGGTCAGCTCTGAGAGGTCTTTCAACCTCGTCTAGTTGTGTCCTGAACTCGGTTCCCCAAGGCTTCCCTCCGGCAGTGGTAACATCAATCTGTCATGCTTGTTGCAAACGCAGCTTCCCTGACCCTTGCTTCACTGAATCCATAGTGGGTGTTTCCGAGGCAGGCCGTGGATGACTCAGGTGCAGTCCATCCAAGGACCAGCCGGGAGGTCCAGCTACCTGGAAACTGGCCTCCAGGGGATTGGGGTCTTAGCCATCCTCCAGGCTTAGAACCACAGAAGCGATTACAGAGGCAGGGGTGAAAATGCTACTTGGGGTGCGCTCCCCAGGGAAGGGTCTCGGAGATGGAAAGGGGGCTGTGGAAAGCAAGTGGAGCAAAGGAGAGGACTGGGGGTGATGGGAGATGTGGGTAGTCACGTTAGCCAAAGCTTTATCTTCCTTCCTGCTGCGTGGCCAGGCTCCATTCCTCCCTGGAAGTTGAGACAGGGCATGAATTAGAAGATGGTCCACCCGTCGTGAAACAGAACAGAGGGGCGAGGTCTCAAGGCCTGAGCCTTGTGGAGAGAAAAAGGGCAGGAAAGGAAGAAGGTGGCTTTTTCTGAGCTCTAGGTCCTCTCGGGCTAATGAGATGTCCCCTGACCTCGGCTTACAAAGAAGAATAAAGCAAGCTAGCCTAAATGGTGAATGTGTACAGTAGATTCAGACAGATGGGAGGTGTTCAAACCAGAGGCCACTGTTTCCTGTTCAAAGAAACTTTTTAATTTTTTTGATAAAGGGGCACGAAAGTAGCCCATTTGTCAGCCGTTGATTGTGTTTCTGTCTGATTGGGTCCATGGGGCCAACTGACACCCCCAATTAATGTGAGATTGGGAGCCCCTTCGAGTCACAGTCAGGCGAGTCTGTTTTCCTTTATTTGGTGAACAGGGGACTTAGCAGGATCTTAGCGAGCAGACTCAGGTGATTCCAGGGAGATGTCGCCTTGGCCAGTTTAATTATCTGCTGCTCTGTTTTGCTTTTGCAAAACAAGGAGCTCTAACGGGAGCCCTGCTCTTTAGTTGCCTGGAAACTAGTGCTTTTAGTACCCAAAGTCATCACCGAGCCCTTCTGGGGGAGACCAGAAGAGCCACAAGCTCTCCCAAGCCATCAGTTTCTCGGGAGCCAGGCATGAATCAGCGAAGCAAGAAGAGGAGGTGTTGTGCCCCACAGCTGCAGACAGCTCGAGTCCCTGCGTTTCCATGGACCAAGTCAGCGGGCAGCCTGAGGGTGCAGAGAACCCACAGAAACCAAGAAAGGTGCCGCAACGTCGTGTAACCCAAGAGACACAGGCACCCAGGGCGGTCCATTGGAAGCCAGAGCAGCTTGGACTTCAGAGCCGTCCCTGCTGGTCCTTCTGGCCTGGTTCATATGGGCCCTCGCTCTCTGGCTTTCCAGGTCCACAGCCAGGCTGATAGGAAGTGCCCGTACCTGCTGCCGCGGGCCCCGTCCGTAGGCCCCGTCCATAGGCCAGACTGCTTCTGCCAGTTCAGAAGCCTCGGGGAAGGTTGGCTTTGTGGCTTCTTTCAGCTACCCCCCACCCCTCCACCTTCCTTGAACAAGTGTCTGCCTGATTCTTGGTTAAGCCCGAAGTTTCTCCCAGGTGGACAGGTCAGTGATGGTCAAAGTGTTCAGCTCGTCTTCTATAAGTTGTGGAGGCCAGCCTCGTGCCGGGTCTGGTTCATATCACAGCCCGGGCACCGTGACATCCCCTGGGCGAGTCGTGGGGGACCCGCTCTCTCCTGGTCTGTAGAAGATGCACCCCGAAGTGCAGACCAGCGGAGGGCGAAGGCGGGCCTCTCCACCCTGCGCCCCAGGACAGTTTGTGCCAAAGCCAAGATTCTCCAGCCAGCCCTCTCGGACCCAAGAAGATCTGCGCTTCTCTCGCTTTCCTCCCCGCTCTGTTCTTGCGCTCACTCCTTCTCTGCACGGCGCTCATCTGTTTCACTCCGTCTTTGCCTGCCTCGAGCCCAGCCCTGTGCTGTGGGCAGCCCATCATCAGAGCGGGTGATAAACCCAGCGCTCGGGAGTGTGTGACCTGTCCCCACTCCCTTCCTCCTTCTGTCTCTCCCCGACCCTGCCCCCCCCCCCACAGCTGAGTCCTGTCACCTGGGGACTGGGCTCCCTTCCCCGCCTCCTCCCTTTACCCTGATGACAGACAGCACTCTCTTGAGCAGAGTCTGTCATTCTGCATGTGGATTTGAACACCCGCCGTCTGGCTTCCAAGGTTGTAGAGATACAGGAGACGGTCACCGCAGGGCTGTGGTCACTGAGTTGCGCCGTCAAGGCACTTTGAATCACTTTTACGGGTCATTGCTTCCAGTTTCCCTTCAGCCAATTGTTTTGACTTGCCTGGTTCACAGTCCGTAGTTGGTATAGCTCAGGAAACCTCCTGTGTGTGCCCACGCATGTCTCAACCAAGATGGGTTCTACCAGAAAGGCCTGTGGGTAGCCTGGCGTTAGTTAGCGTCATTCCCCAAGTAGCTTCGAGACCTGGTGGGGTCTCTTTTTATATCGGAGTAATCTATATAAAAAAAAGATGGAAAAAAATAAAGGACATGTATGCCACTGTGCTAAACCTGGGTGTACTGACTGGTGGGCAGGAAAGCTGGAAGGCCTTGAACTTGGATGTGTCAATAAGGGAACGGAGTACTCAGGTGTAACGAGCAAGGGACACGTATGGCCTGACGGACAGGAGCCCCTATGACTGCCCTTCTGGGGGTACAGGGACAACAGCAGTTCAGGTGTGAGTGAAAATGAGAGGAAGTATTAATCGCTCAGTCGTGTCTGACTCTTGCAACTCCGTGGACTGTATCCCACCAGGCTCCTCTGTCCATGGGATTCTCCAGGCAAGAATACCTCCTCCTCCAGAGGATCTTCCCGACCCAGGGATCAAACCCGGGTGTCCCGTATTGCAGGCAGATTCTCTGCCATCTGAGCCGCCAGGACTGGGGAGTGATCACAGCTCCGTCCGTGGTGGCTGCAGTCAGCCGTCCTCCACCCTCCCAAGGAGGGGTCTTCAGTGAAGACTCGAGCAGCACTTTCCCTGAGCAGCGTTGCTGGAAAGGGCTCAGGAGAGGAGGGCGAGCCCCAGGAGACAGCTTTTCATCTCAGACGTGGCACCTGGCCAGGTGAATGTGGCCTGGGAGAATACTGTCGGGAGACTCAAATTTCATTGAGCAAAGGGGTGGGGAACAAGGAGGGATGCAGCGGGCCCGGGATGGAAGGGCACTCTGCTCCCTGGAGGAGAGGCGCGCTGGGGTGGGGGGGGGCGGCGGGGGGGGGGTGGTGGAGAGGTGCCTGCCTTCTGGGGGCCTGGGGTGAGGGCCACAACTCACTCTCTGCACTGCTGCTCTTTTTTTTTTAATCTCTCCAGGCTTTTGACACCATCCTCCCTTTTTTTTCTGATGACCAGTTTATTGCACTTTAAAAATCAACACGATGTGAGATGTTAACACTTTCCTGGATTGTTTGACATCTAAAAACCACTCTTTCTGTAAATCACACATTGATTTTTTTTTTTCTCAATTCTGTACTGCATTTGGCTTTAGCCACGGCTTATGGGCACATTACAGCGCCGTCTTGTTTTATTAGGAATCTGAGCCCTGTGCTTTATTATCCATTGTCCTGTCTTCTCACTGATGGTGCCTGGCGTGAAACCAGAGGCGGCTCTAGGAAACTTTAAAGAGAACCC
Source organism: Oryx dammah (assembly GCF_014754425.2). Lineage (NCBI taxonomy): Eukaryota > Metazoa > Chordata > Mammalia > Artiodactyla > Bovidae > Oryx > Oryx dammah. Next base: position 4,902,194 of record NW_024070192.1, on the reverse strand, counting down.
ATCAGACCATGAGGCTCAGCTCGGAGGCTCTGTCATCCAGGGCAAGGCTGGTTCCTGGGGAGAGGAGCCAGCCTGCGGCAAGGGGAGCCTGCAGGGCCAGGCCTCTCCCATTCCCTACTGCTTCCTCCGGGTTTCCTCCTGCAACGGGTACCACATCAGTGAGCCTCCACACATGCCTGTGCTTCTGGCTCCGCATTGTTCCCTGAAGGATAGGGCTATTTTCAGGATTTTTTTTTTTTTTTTTTAATGAGAAGAACATAAAAAGTATAGAGCAGGACCTGGCATGTGGTAAATGCTAAATGATGTTGACTTTATTTTTGTAATCATTAATCATAATCAGATTATACATTTTTCACAGTGCCTTGAATGAAAGTGTTAGTCATTCAGTCATGTCCGACTCTTTGCAACCCCATATACCGTAGCCCTCCAGGCTCCTCTGTTCATGGAATTCTCCAGGCAAGAATGCTGGATTGGGCTACCATTCCCTTCTCCGGGGGATCTTCCCGACTCGGGGATCAAACCTGGGTCTCCTGCATTGCAGGCGGATTCTTTACCATCTGAGCCACCAGGGAAGCCCAGGGTGACTATTATTTTTGTCACCATTAATTATAACCAGAGTCTACATTTATCACAGCCCCTTGCAGTTTCCCCATGTGCAAAATGAGGATGAGAAAGCCAGCCTGACTTGTAAGTGTAGGATATGCCTGTGCTTACCATCAGCAGGAGCTTAATACACCCTTATTACGATGGAAACCACGGGCTTCCCAGGAGGCTCAGTGGTGGAGAGTCCACCTACCAGTGCAGGAGACGAAGGAAATGTGGGTTCGATCCTTGGGTCCGGAAGATCCCAACCCGCGCTAGTGTTCCTGCCTGCCTGGCAGGTTAGTCTTTAGGGCCACAAAGAGTCAGAAACCACCGAGCTCGCACACACACGAACACACCGAACGCGTTTTCCACCGGAGCCTGAGGCCAGGAGCCAGCACGGCACCTTCCACCCACCATCGCCGCCGGCTTGTTAGTGGCCAGATCTGAGATTCACCTTTGGTTTTCTCTTGCCTTTCCCCCGCCCCCCCTTTCTTGGCTGCTCTGGGTCTTCACTGGGACATGCTGGCCCTCTAGTTCCAGAGCTTGGGCTTAGCTGCCTTGTGGCTTGTGGGATCTTAGTACCCCCACCAGGGGTTGAACCCAAGTCCTGTGCATTGGAAGGTGAATTCTTAACCACTGAGCCACCTGGGAAACCTCACTCTTGTCATGTGAGTGTTACATTACCCACCATGGTCTCTTGTGCAGGTCCTAGGGTAGTTCATGGAAGGACACGCTAAGTGGTCTCCGGCCCCTCGGTACCACCGTCACGCCTAAGTTTGCACCCCACCTTCCACCACAAGACCCTGTAGCCTCTGTTGCCAAGACGAGCCCCCAGGGGCTCTGATTCCCGTCTACCCTCCAGCTGCCAACCATGGATCTGGGCTCCAGAGGCTGGTGAAAACCTTCTCATTATCTCGCTACCAGCGCCGAGCCAAGCTCTGAGTCACCCTGTCCTTTGCAGGATGAGAGAGGGAGAGACAAAATCTGTTTTTGAGGGGAAACTTAGAAACAAAGATGAAGACAAAGATGAAACTGACAAATATGTCATTACCAGCTTGAAAAACAGCCAGCTTGCGACTGACCTGCTTTTAAAAGTTGGTGGGTGCGGGGGTGGCTTGCTGGTGATTTCATTGGAAAGGGAGGCAACACTGGCCGGCCCAGCTGCCCAAGAGCTGCGTGTCAGTGGAGGGGGAGGGTACTTCCGTCAGACTGATGTGGTTCCCTGTCCCTGGGTGGGTGACCCTTTGTGGCAGGTCTGCAGAACCCTGTGACTGACCACTGTTTCCCACCCCTGCCGTCATTCACTTTTCCTCTTCTTTCCAGGCTACAAGCGGCAGACGTTTGATACAGCTGTCACTAAATGCAGGGTCCGACCCAAACTCCTGATCTGGGAACAAGAGTCGGGTGACTTGCAGCCCCGTCACTCGGTCCGGCCCCAGTGGTCCCCGCGCTATCTGCTTGCTGATGCCGATTATGCTCGTCTTGTTCATGAGACAGACCCTGGGGCTCCCTTAGGGGAAAGCAAGTCATCACAGGGGAATCCCAAGGGCTGGAACTACAGGAGGAAGTCTGCCACCCTTGCTAATGACCTGGGGCCCAGGACCAGTGCACAGTCCCCTGGGTGGGGGCAGGGGTCCACTTCAGTTACTGTTACGGATGAATAAAGGGAGGTTTGGGGTAGGATGGGGTGGTGGTTAGGACATCATTCTAGACTATAGACATGCCCTTTGCCCGGGCAAATGCAGAAGAGTTTTACCCTCATTTCCGTCACTGCTTTGCCACTCTGGAGGTCCAGGGCTCGCAAGCCAAGGGGGACAGCATGGCACACTGCTCCCCCCATACCCCCTCCTTGCTGTGACCCCACTTTCATCTCCCACCTCCCCAGAAGACCAGCCATCGTGACGGCCCCTCACTCGGCCACATGGGGCATCCTTGGACAGATACGTAACGAGGCTCAGAGATAGGCTTGAGGACCGAGAGGAAGGGGTCGTGGGGAAGAGTCCTGTGGTTGGCCCCCTCTGGGCTCTTAGCTTCAGAGCATGTGGTGAAGCTGTTGGATCTGAAAGAAATGAATAAACCATCATCAAGGGAGATTGGAGAGGATGAGGCAAACAGAGGCAGTGGAAGCAGCTGACAAGTAACCACGTCTGCCAGGTTGTTGCAGGCAGGGGGCCCGAGTGCGGGCTCTGGTCTAATGCTCAGAAATGAATTGTCCGAGGAGACACACATGCTGACAAAGCGAGGGACTTTATTGGGAGGGGCCCCGGGGGGAAAGCAGCAGGCAAGGGAAGCCGGAGGACGGCCCTGCCTCGTGGCTCGCAGCCTCGGGTGGACGGTGCTGGGGTTAGATTCCGGGTTGTCTCTGCCCAATTGTTCTGACTCAGGGTCATTCCTGGTAGCTTGAGCATCGCTCCATAGTTAGATTCTAGCCAGAAGAGTTCTGGGAGGTTCATGGGACGCATGCACTGGGACCCCTCTCTCCCTTTGCCCTTTCCCCAGTTCTTCTGGTTGGTGGTAGCTTGTTAGTTCTGCGTTCCTGACCAGGACCTCCTGCTGTGAGATAACTCATACAGGTGGTTTACCGTGATGCTTGGAGAGGGCAGGCGGTTTCGGTCAGTGGTTCCTGTAACAAGGTGACCTGAGCTCCTGGGAGGCAGGACTGGGTGTGACCAGGTGAGCTGGGGCTGCCTTGTTGCACTGAACACTGCCCCCCAGCTTCCTGATCTAGGAAGTCCCACTAAGCTTCAGTTCAGAAATCGCCTCTTCCATGCAGCCCTCCCTGATTCTTCCAAATCAGGCTGGGCCATTCCTTCTTAGAGGGCGGCTTCCTTGGCTAGAATATCTGCGTTTCAGTGCACCTGCAGTTCTAAGCAGATGCTTGGGAGGGATGGAGTAAGCAGTCAGTAAGTCCTGTGAGTTGAATAAGATGCGCAGAAGCATGAATGTCCCTTTATTAAAATACGGTGACGTGATGGGGAGATGGGTTTGAGACTAGCTTGTTCTGTGCTGTGCTTAGTTACTCAGCTGTGTCCGACTCTTTGTGACCCTGTGGATTGCAGCCTGTCAGGTTTTCCTCTCTCCATGGGATTTTCCAGGCAAAAATACTGGAGTGGGTTGCCAGCCCTCCTTCAAGGGGTCTTCCCAACCCAGGGATTGAACTCACATCTCCTGCACTGGCAGGTGGGTTCTTTACCACTAGCACCCCCTGGGAAGCCCCAGCTTAGAAAGCTCTTAATTATCTTGAATTCTCCTAGGCAGTATTCCCAAGGAAAAAAAGTCCTACAAAACACAGGTTCTGCAAGATGTTAACAGGTGTTATCTAATAAAAGGGTTCTGGTGTCAACTCCATTTGGAAAACAAAGTTGTACAGGTTTCTTCACTGCAGGTAATTCTTCAGGCCTTAAAGGTTCAGGTGAAATCTGAATATTCAAGGTTTCCAGAACTCATTAGGTTGGACCATATGAGATTTCTGTTTTATAGTCCCAGGAAAAAAAAAAAAAAAGCAACAGTTAAATAGCAGTGATTTCAGATGGTTCAATGGAATATTTGACTATAGAACCCATTTCCGTCGTTACTGGAGCTCCATGGGGCTCCTTTTGGAAAACATTGATGTGCAGGACCTTGGTTTTCCTTTTGGAGGAGGGGAGGGAGATGAGGCTGAAAAAGGAAATGGCAACCCACTCCAGTATTCTTGCCTGGAGACTCTGATGGACAAAGGAGCCTGGCGGGCTGCAGTGCATGGGGTCACAAAGAGCTAGACACGACTGAAGTGATTTAGCATGCAGGCATGTACGCATGCACGCAAGAAGATGGGGAGGCGGCTGGAGCGTTCACACATGAGAATCTAAGTCACATGGAAAGCCTTTCCACAGTTACAGCCTCTCCCTGGAGATCCTGGTATGACTGTCTCCACCTCCACTGCACAGCTGCCATCTGCAAACCACAGTCTAGGGTGAGAAGGCTCTAGAAAAACCAAACGTTCATCTGCTGGAGCAGGCCATAGGCCTGCATCCTCAATCCCAAACAAGCAACAGTCCAGATGGGCCCTGAAAGCCAGGGCAGCCACAGCAAGCAGGAATGAACGGATGCCACGGAGCCTGGAGCTCCCTTGGCCTGCTGCTTGTCTGTCTGTTGTTGAAGAGGAGAGCGGTGTTTGAGCAGGCAGGGAAGGAGGGGCTGCGGTGGGTCTACGGAAGCATGGTCAGGGCAGCACACACCACTCCTTTGGGGGAACCGCGACAACAGCGTGCCCACGGCCGCCTGGTGCCTGTCGAGGGCTGGCTTTGCTAACCTGAGGTTAGCCATGTGGGCGTCTTTCCGTGTGCCTGCTGGCCACCTGCATGTCTCCCTTGGAAAACATCTATGCAGGCCTTCTGCCCATTTTTCCATCAGGTTGTTTGGTTTTCGGACAGTGACTTGGATGCCATTGATGTAGTTTGGGTACTGACCCACTACTGGTCGTATCCTTTGCAATTATCTCCTCCCATTCAGAGGGTTGTCTTTTCCTTCTGTCAGTGGGTTCCCTTGCTGTGTGAGAGCTTTCAAGTGTAATTGGTGAAGCGCTTTCAAATCTCAGTCTTCTTTTTAGAACGCTGACCGCCCAACCCCCGCCCCACATCGAAATCACAACAACGTCATATTCCTCACCTCCATCCCCTATTCTCCATGGGTAGCCCATGTCTGTCTTGCATCCCCCGCCCCCACCATAAGAAACACAGGATTGGACATACCAGGCAGGAGAGCAGGTTCTCTAGGAACGCAGGAGCTGGTGATGAAGCTGGTCAGGGGAGGATTTTCTGAGCGCCCACTCATCTGTCTTGAGCATGTCTTGGATCAAATCTGACGTTAATTAAAAGCAGGCCTCTGGGCTCAGAGCACCTTGCCGGCTGAGCTGAATATTTTATTACTATCTGGCATTTACACCGGACTTTAAATTTGCCAAGTGTTTCACGGTGATTTACGGGGCCGTCTTTGCCGCCCCTCTGCGGGGTGCTCGCCTGTTCTGTCACGAGTCAGCAGTTTGCTCCAAGGCCATTCTCCATCCTCCTCTTGCTTGCTGCTTCTTTCACTCCTGCTTCTCTAGTTAGTCCTCGAGAGATGCTTCGTCCTGGTGGGTTTGGTCCTAACCATCCTTCCAGCTTCTTTGCCTATCTGTTTTTTTTTTGTTTGTTTGTTTGTTTGTTTTTAACCACAGTTAAAAATAACAGTTGGGAAAGAAAGAAAGGAAAGAAGGAAGGACAGTAGTAGCTAATTAAGACCAGGGCGTGCTCATTCACTCAGTCCCTTCCGACTCTGCAGCCCCATGGACTTTAGCCCTGCAGGCTTCTCTGTCCATGGAATTCTCCAGGCAAGAATCCTGGAGTAGGTTGCTACTTCTTACCCCAGGGGATCTTCCCGACCCAGGGATCGAACCCAAGTTTCTTGCGTCTCCTGCATTGGCAGGTGGGTTCTTTACCACTAGTACCACCTGGGAAGCCCTAGAAAATGGACCCCTAGAAGACGGAACGAATGCCAGAAAGGAATCAGGAAGGAGTCCACTTGGCCTTGGGACCATCCTCTTCAAATGGGAAGAGTGTAAAGCCTTAGGCTTGCTCTTCCTTCTCATCACATAGCAACCTGATTATATAGAGAATACTGTGTTAGCACCCCGGTATTGTAAATTTACTTTTTATCTGGATTGAATTTTTTGAATTGTCTTGAGAATAAATCATAAATGAAATATTATCTACAGAGCAATATCAAACGCCGTAATTTTGATAAAGGTGGAAATAAAGCAGAGGTGGGAAGCATATGTTCTGCCTTCTTCAACATTTATAAGGGACACTCAACATACGGATAGAAAGATAAGGAAGAAACCATGGAGCTATCAACAGACTCTCTAAATCAACACTGTGATAAAACTTAAGAAACCAATATATTAATATGTTATTTAAAGTGACAGTGGTACCCATCAGAGAATTGAAAGTCAGAATTGTTAAGAAATATATTGCCTCTTGGGAGTAAAACTAAGGATGGGGAATCGGAGGTAGGGAAATTATTACTTTAGACTTTTTCTGAGCATTTTGAGTTGTTGTTTTTTTCAAGTGAAAGTATATCACCATGGTTAAAAAGCAGTAAGCAGTGTGATTGAAAGCAACCACTTTTAAATTTCAAAATAAGACTGTGAAGTGAAGCCTCTTTTTGTGCCTAAAGTCTTAGAAAAAGTAAAACTGGAAGATGGGTTTAGGAAAAAACCGTGGTGTTGAAAGGGTGTGGGTACATCTCAGACTCAGGAAGGAAGGGCGGAGGTGCAGTCAGGCTTCAGGCTCCGGGGATAAATCAGAGACATAAACACTTCAGGGCCAATTTTCTTGCTGTCATTGTGCCCGTGACATTCTCTCCTCCTGCAAGTCAGCTTTGTCTACAAGACGTGGACTCAGGAGAACACAGCCCCTGACCTTTCCACGCTGTGCGTGATGACCCAAGGCTGGGCGGGCAGGTTCACCCATCAGAGCCACAACCACGTGGGGCCCACCCAGAGGAGCCCCGAGGGCCCCCACCTGGCACCTGGCAATCACAGAACTGGGCTGGGGGAGGCAGAGAGTGAATTTCCTCCTCTGTTAACCTCCCAGTAAGAAAACAAAGACCACCCCCAGTGCCCTCTTGAGCCACTTGCATTGTACTAGACACCATCCGCCTTCACTGCCGCAAAGCACGACAGTGATCTGAGGCGTCAAAGTCTTTTCTTTGTCTGGTTTTTGGAAATGCTTTGGTGGGAGTCAAGTATGGGGAGGGATAAACGGGTTAGTCATCATCCTAAAAGAACTGCCGAAGTCTAATTTCACGCAGAAGTCCTCCAAGGGACTTTAAAAAAAAAGTCTCCTCCCAGTTTCTTAGAGGAATCATAAAACCATGACTATGTGCCCCCCTGCACCTCCAGAGGTGTCCCCTACAAGGAGTTAGTTGTACCTTGACTCTGCTTGTGGGGCAGAGTGTGGCCAGGCGCGCCCACAGCGATGAAGGTGTGCCTCCCAGGCAGCTGGCCCCAGGGTGCCCTTCCCTCCAGCAAGGCTGTTCGAAAGCATCGATTCTTTGGTGCTCAGCCCTCTTAATGGTCCAACTCTAGCTTTGACTCTACGGACTTTTATTGGCAAAGCAATGTCTCTGCTTTTTAATACACTGTCTAGGGTTGTCATAGCTTTTCTTCCAAGGAAAAGGTATCTTTTAATTTCATGGCTGCAGTCACTGTCCACAGTGATTTTGGAGCCCAACAAAATAAAATACGTTCTTTGTATAACCAAATCACTTCGTCGTACAAGAGGGATTAGCAATGTTGTAAATCAATTATATTTCAATAAAAATAAGTAAATAAGAAAATAAGTAATAAATAAGAGAAAAAGAATTGGAGTTAAATCCACCTCTTCTGGAACACCTCTATTTTTCATCTTTCCCAACACTTAACTTCATCCCATATAAACAGCAGGGTTCACAAACCACAGTAGAAAATTGTGTCAAACTACTTTTTCTAAAAAAAGATAAGTTTAAGTTGATAACTTCCATCCTTTATTGGACCTTTTCAAGACCCCATAGGAATTCCATGGCAATGGAATTCTGTGGCAATACCTAGTTGGACAGACCAATATTTTCTTTAATCAATGTGTGATATTTCAGAGTTCCCATCTTCCTGGGTTTCCTTCCCACAGGCCAGGAAGGGGGATTCACATATTGGGGGCCAGTCTCCCCCAAAGCCTCCTCAAGCTGTGGGATCAGTTTGGGCAGGAAGGCAGCAGGACCGCCTGTGGTGTGTGAGTCCTCGATGGCCAGGAGGGGACACCTACTGCCGTGTGGTGAACACTGCCCCCTCACCTGGCCTGATGTCCATCTCCCAGCTTGGCGACAGTGACCAGGTGGGCGGAGGAGGGCTCTAAGCTGAGCTTGCCCGGCCTCCTTGGTGGCTCCTGAGGCTGCCCCCACGGCCCCCGTGGTCCCATCCAGCACCTGATACTCCAGAATGGTTGTTGTCTGTTTTTCAGTGAGTGACCTGAGCATGAATAACGTTCAGACTTGCTCCTAAAGCATAAGTAGTGGTAAAGCATCATCTGGCTAGAAGGGCATTATCGGACAACCCGCTCCTCTCTGCTCAGCCCCTCTGTCTCTCCCCATCACAGTCCCCTGACTGGGGAGTAGCCACGTGGCACGGCTGAAATACAGAAAGGGTGGAGAAATGGTCTGAGATAGGGGGGCTTACTTGTTCCCACCTCTGGAACAAGAGAATACTGACTCACGCTGCAACGCTGCGGGCAGAGGGGTGCAACCCACGGGAAGGCCCGGGATTAGCTTGCTGAAGGGAGGTGGAGACGCTCTCTCCCTGGGTGGAGAGCTGGCCTCTGAAGGTGGTGGCTGCTCCCCGGTCAAGGAGGAACAGAAGGCTCGTGCCCCCCTCCCCATGGAGGGTGGGGAGAGACGGAGATTCAGGAGGGATGGGAGATGGTGAGAGGCAGACCCCCCACCTGCAGAAGAGCAGAATGGGCAGAGCAGGTTTCGAGCTTGTTCTCAAGTTTGCCCTCGGGACTCTGACTCCCTGCATCCCCGGGGGCTTATAACCCCAGGTTTGGAAGTTTGTCTTCCTTCTCTCTGCACTTGGCTTAATGGCAGCAGCTGTGAAAAGAGGCCTGGCTTACTAATAATATTCCAGCCACTTTGGATTCTTGTCTTAATTATCTCCCTGATTTGCACTTTTGGTGGAAGCCCTGGGGTGTGCACACCAGTCGCATTTTTCCTCTTTCCTGTTTCACCCAGCGGGCTCTTTCTACCACCAGCTGGTCTTCAGTATCTGCCTTCATTCCCGTATTTGTGCTCTTGCCGGGTGGGTCGTTCGTCGTGGTTTCTCATTCGCTTGACTACCAGGCACTCCTCCACCTTCAGAGGCAACTGCAGTCACATTCCCTTACTCCGTTGCCTCTTCTTCCTCCCCTTTATTCCGGATCAAGGGGGAAACTGTGCCGGCCAACACCCAAGACGTGCGCGTGCGTGTGCTCAGTCGTGTCCGACTCTTTGTGACCCTTTTGACTGTAGCCCTCCAGGCTCCTCTGTCCATGGGATTTTTCAGGCAAGAACTGGAATGGGTTGCCATTTTCTCCTCCAGGGGAATCTTCCCGACCCAGGGATCGAACCCGCGTCTCCTGCGTTGCTGGGTGACTCTACCTGCTGAGCCACCAGGGAGACCGTCGCGTGCATTTGGCGGCAGAGGCTGTGGTACCCGCTGTGGGCGTGGCCAAGCTACGGGGC
>NW_024070192.1:4863958-4892332 GCF_014754425.2 Oryx dammah | reverse complement strand
GTGGTACCCGCTGTGGGCGTGGCCAAGCTACGGGGCGGGGCAGAGGCAGGATGCGTTCACTTTGCTCAGAACCTCCTTGGGATGTAGATACTCGGATGCCAGCCTGTGCTGCCCACACCTGGGAGAATATCTGCAGCCCATCGCAGCCAACTGGGATGGTGAGGGGACTGGGGGACTGAGGGTCAAGCCTGGCTCTGCCCCTCGACGCCCTGTCACTGTGGAGAAGCCCTTTCTCTCCTACATTAGTTGGATAGCCTCCCCGCACCGCCCCCCGCCCACCTCCAGAGCTGTTGGGAGCATTAGTAAGTCAAGTGCTAAATAACTAGAAAGGGTTAGTTTGCTAATTAATGTAAGTCCTATTGTCAGGGCTGCGCTATCATTTACGTTAAATGACTCATTCGAGCAGAATCTTTAACAAAAGAGCCACCAGCTGCTGTTTGTGGTTTAGAAAGGCAAGTTTTCTCAAAGGGAGGGATTGGCCCCTCTGGTGTCAGGGAACCCTGGCCAGTCTCTGCTTAGCTTTTGACACCTGGTGAAGAACGTTGTCCCAGAGACCCCACACTTGCTGATGGGAGTGGGTTGTGGTCTGGGCTGTGTTGGTACAAAACAAGATTGAGAACTGCAGACTTGTGAACCCTGGGCTCCCCGAAGGTGGAAGACATGGCCAGATGGAGGCAGCTCAGATGTCCTCTAACTTTATCTTCTTGGGACCATGGACAGCTCCCGAGATTCGAGGGCCGCATAAGAGGCTGCCTCCCCGTGGATCGCAGGGCTGCCTGAAACCCTTAGACATATCCATCGTAGCCAGGCCTGAAATTCAGCCCCCAGTGATATGTGCAACCTCGCCAAGGACACTCATTCTTTTTGAAGCTTGTCAGATGCATCAGGCAGTCCTGAAAGTTTTGAACTTTTATTATCCAAACTCCTCCCTGGAGTGACAGCTTCTGCAGTGCCCATCCTTGGAGGAAATCTCTGAAAGAGAAACAAAAGGACAAGAAGCTATCAAGACTGAGGAGCCTGGACCTCTGAATCAAAGCTCCCCCCTTTTTTGCAAGCATTTTTAATTAACAAAAAGGATTAAAACAGTCAGATTCAAATGAACTCTGGGACTCAAAAACTTCAGTTCCTCAACATCAACGTGTAATAGAAAACTCCACTGATCTTTACAAACGTAAGATTCATTCTTTACGTTGAGTTCCTTCATCTGCAAACAGAGCGGCACTCCTGTTTTAGAAATGAGCCTCTGCACGGTCTGCTTTTAACCTTGTGTTGTATCACGCTGAAATCCTGCTATTCTGATTTCTTACGAAGAAGTGAAGAAACTGCCTGTTCTGAACAGCTGAGTGAGCGTAAGCATGTTGAGTGACTTTAAAGTATGCAGAAAGGACCATAAGGTCTGCCAGTGTGACGGAGTATTAGACTGGTTCCATGGTACCCCCGCCAAGCGGGTCCGACCATGCATCTCCCTGCCCTGGCGGACGACAGCACTAATCCCGCCCACCGCGGCCTGCTGGTTTTGGCTTCTGAGCCAGCTTCAGTACTGTGTGCAAGTATTGCTGTTGTTTAGTCGCTCAGTTGTGTCTGACGGTTTGTGACCCTGTGGACTGTAGCCCACCAGGCTCCTCTGCCCATGGGATTCTCCAGGCAAGAACACTGGAGTGGGTTGCCATTTCCTCCTCCAGGGGATCTTCCCGACCCAGGGATCAAGCCCGCATCCCCTGCATTGGCAGGGGGGTTCTTACCACAGAGCACGTGTAATGTTATAGAAGGATGATTCCTAACGCCTCGTGTGTCTCTATGTCTCTTTCAGAGGGTCTTGCGGTTGGAGTTGGATTTGGGGCCGTAGGAAAGACGGCATCGGCCACCTTCGAGAGCGCCAGGTAAGCAGCAACTCGTGCCTTGGTGTCACTGAGCTGGCTGGTGCCTTGGATGAGCCGTCTGCACGGAGCTGTGCAGCACCCCAGCCCCCCAGCTGACTGGCGGAGGCGAGGAGGATGGCAGGGGCGCTCACACCTGAGAGAGATGCTCCATCAGAGAAACAGGCTTATGCCAAGTTCTTCCAAAGCGAGCTAAGGGGTAGCTGTTTTGGAAACCAACCGTGGATGCAACTGCATGCCGTTTTCCAAACGCTTTAAAATGGATGAATCACAATAAGACAATGTTCTGGGGGGTTGATTCCAGGACCCGCCGGCAGCTGCTTGAATCCGCCAGGGCTCAAGTACCATGATCCGCCTCGGTATGCGCCAGGCCCGTATCCGAGAATTCAGCCCCAGTCGGATGGAAAGACCGGGGAGCCACAAAGGCCGCGGCTGGCCGTCCCGACCCCTCCCTCCTTCCGAGCCCTCGCTTTCCTCTCCCTGGTTGCTGCCGCTCCCGATTTCCTCTCTCTCACCTCTGCTCCTTCCCCGGCTCCCCTGCTGGCTTCGCATCCTACAGCCCCTCCTGAAACGCTCATGTTCCCCGGCTCCATCTCCAGGCCCCGTCTTCTCACTCGGCACTCTCTCCCTGGCTGTTCTCCCCCACCCCCAGGGCTTGATTCTCCATCTCTTTGCTGGCGACGCCCACACTGACCTTCAGCCTTGATCTCTCTCCCGCACTTATGTGTACGGGTCCAGCCACCTTCCAGAAGTCCCAGGGTCCCCACACCCGGTGCCTCCACGGCCAGCTCATTGTCCCATCTGCTGCCACGCAGAGCCCCCCCCCCCCCCCGCCAGGGTTGCCCATCACCACCAGGTACCTGGCTGGCCAAGCCAAGCTCACTGTCACCCTTGAGCCCCTGATCCCACCCCCCGTCTGCCCGAGACAGTCACCAGGCTTTGTGGGTTCTTCGTCCCCTCCACCTCTCTCGAATCATCCAGAGCTGGGATAAGGCCACAGCCTCGGGACCATAAGGAGGCGTTGTGGACATGAGCTGCCTGGTTCACCCGTGCCCACAGAACCAGGAGTACCCCAGCCCAGTACCCCCCAGGCTGAAGGAGGGCGTGTGGTGCCGTCCATCCAAGGGCAGAAGACTCAGATGCCTGTAGGGGACGAAGGATAGCAGAAACGGGTGCAGGCGATCAGGTAGGGACAGGCGGGTAGGGCCGGTCTGGTGCAGATAGTTGGGAGTGGCGGGGTCTGCAGTGACTTTGGAACAGGTAGCGCAAGTGCGATCTCAAGGTGCTCAAAACTTTTAATTAATTAATTCATCTGTGGCTGCGCTGGGCCTCTGTCGCTTTGTGGGACTGCTGTACTCTGTTGCGGCATGCGGGCTTTGTGAGACTGCTGTGTGCGGGCTTTGTGAGACTGCTGTACTCTGTCGCGGCGTGCGGGCTTTGTGGGACTGCTGTACTCTGTCGCGGCGTGCGGGCTTTGTGAGACTGCTGTGTGCGGGCTTTGTGGGACTGCTGTACTCTGTCGCGGCGTGCAGGCTTTTCGCCGTTCCTCTTGTGTAGAGCAGGGGCTCGGTGGTTGTGGCGCCTGGGCTCGGCTGCCCTGCGGCATGTGGGATCTTCCCAGACCAGGAATTGAACCCAGGTCCCCTGTCCCCTGCACTGGCGGGCGGATCCTTTACTATCGGACCGCCAGGGAAGTCCCTGGAAGATACTTTGGAAAACATAATTTGGCTCAAAGTGGTGGTCCGGTGGCCACTGGCTTCTGTGTTGAGTTCATTCGATGCCCTCTGACTGGTACAATCTCAAAATCGACTTTTTTTCCCTGAAGGCAATGTCACTGCTTCCTTCAATGGTCGGCCCTGGGTCTGGGGACCATGGTTGCCAGGAACTACTTCCTCACAGAATCCCACCCTCCCTGCTCGGTCCCCACCTTTCCTGGGGTCTCTCTACACCCCGTCGCATCCTTTCCTCAAGACCCTCAGCTGCTGTGGGGCCCCCGTGTGTCCATCTAGTCACTGCAGTCGCTGGACTCTGATGCTACATGTGAAGGGGCCCGTCTGCTCCACGAAGCCCCAGATGCGGGCGTGGGCTGCCACGTCGTGGGTCGAGATTTTTTCCTTTTTCTCGATTCTCATTCCTGCCTGTCAGACGTGCAAGTCGCTCCCTCGCCCCGACTCCAGGGTCAGCATTAAACAAGACGCCTGTGGTGATGATCCCAGGAGATGGTAGATGGGTGAAGCCCTCAGAACGTGAAGATCGTCACCCAGACCCGGGGCTTGATTGGCCTCATCAAGCCCGTGGGCTGCTCTTGCTGCCGTGGGCATGGGGAGGCGGGGAGGGCCTCATGCCCTGGCACAGCCATCTGATCTCCACTTGGCTTGGACCATGCGGACCGTCAGGGCGGGCGGTGTCGGGGCCCTGAGGGAGCCTGAGTCCCGGGAGCCACGCACGCTCCAGAGACATCCGTTCCACTGACAGCCCACCCCGGGCACCGCGCTCATGGCCCGGCTTCCTGTCTGGTGGCACCTCGTCTCCTCCGACGTCAAGATGTCAACTCCAATGTCCCTCTTTTCTGTCACCTGTGCTTCCTGCTAAGCTTCGTGTCTCTGAAGAAAGTAGAAGAAAAGTCTTTTCAACCCAGCTCCCCACTTCCCGAGACCAGACAGATCCTCTGAGTTATGTAAACCCTCCACAGGGCTCTCCATGCGTGATTGGGCTGGAGAGGCGGGGCTGTTTTCAGCCTCATGAAACCCTCTGATAAAACCAGCCTCCTTGGGGGATTTTATGCCCCTCTGACTGCCCCCATTGCCCCTGTGTCCAGGGCACGGAGCGTGGGGAATGGTGGGGAGAGTGGGTCCATACAATGCCGGCCACAGAGATGGAAGGAGGGTGGCCTCACGCAGCCCCTGTCCTTCAGTCTGTCTGCCCCACTTACAGATCCATACACAATTCGTGGTTTGGGTTCTTCCTTTCAAATTCCTCTGATCTTACTGCAGAACAGCCCCCGCCCCCAGGCAAGGCATGTAAGCCTTCTTTGCCCTTAGCTCATGCTGCAGACTATGCAGGGTTTCGTGGGAGGGAGAGAGGAAGACAAAAAAGAGAAAGACAGACTAATACTAGGGGGAGGGGTGGTGTAAAACCAGTCATCAGACGATTAAATGCATCTTTTGAAAGAGAGGTTTTGCTTTTTAAAACTCCAATTCTGTGTAATTAACAAGTGACGTGCCTAAAACGTTGACATGCAGAGGTGGAAGATAAAGGGATGAAAAAGACACGAGGTGAATGCTGATCAAGAGAAAGCGGGCATTAACAATTTCAGTCTCAGACCAGGCAGACTCGAAGGCGGAAAGCTGCTGAGAGAATAAAGGTCAGTACTTAATGACAAGAGAAACAAGGTACCCGGCTGACATAATGATCCCGCGTGTGTACGCTCCCAGCAACATCAGCCTCACAAGGCTCAGGAAAAACGGTCAGAACCGCAAGGAGCCACAGTCAGAAGCCCAGTCGTGGTGGGGAGAACAGTTCTCATCTCTGACGCTGATAAAATGGGTAAAGCGTCAACAGAATGTGCGTATGTGGACCCCCCAACCCAGCAGTTAGGAAAACTTCAACCTTCTTCCCAAGCACACGGTGTGGGTGTTTCCCAGAAATAACAGCACTGCGCCACAGAGAAAGTGAGAACACGCCCAGATCAATACCATTCAGACCAGACTCTCTGACCTCGGTGTCACGTAATCAAAAAATAGCAACCAGATCGCTAAAGCAATTGGTCAGTGGATGGCGAAGCCCTCGGGCACCCTGAGATGAGCACAGGTGGGGAATGCAAACCAGATGGTCCAAGGAACCAGCAAACGGAGGTCCTGGCCTCCCCTGGCCTCAGGGGTGCTTCCGAGAACGGAGCGTCTCATCAGGAGGCTGGGGGCCGCCCGCTTGGAGGAGGTGGTTAAGAGTACATGGTGCCTCGACCTGCAGGCAGGTGACATCACCAAGGTGTGTGCAGTTCACGTGGCAATTTATGGAAGTGAGACCGAAGGCCAAAGGAGAAGTACCTTCTCCAGCAAGAGGCTGACAACCTTGGTGGGTTCCGATGACAAAATCTAAGAGGCAATTTGAAACTTAACACCGCTCAAGGGAAGAATTCTGGTGGGGAGGAGGTAGACAGATCCCTGTGAAGAATCCAGCCACTGGACAGATGCTGTTGACACCACTGTTACGTGTTATTTTAAGAGCGACAGAGGAGTTAGAGGATGACTCGATGACGGTGGGAATGGAGAGGCTGATGGGAAGGAGGGGATTTAGACTCAGAACTGACAGGCAGCGTTTGTCACCTGATTCTTTCATCGAGTGGGAGGGAGAGTTCAAGTTCAGGAGACGTAGGTAATCACATAGGTAGATGAGAGGGGCTGAGGGGGAAGGAAGGACAGGTCTGCGTGGATCTGGGAGGAGAAAAGAGTTACCTGGGATATGCCTGTGATGTGTGGACCGAGCTGGGCCAGGCAGAGCTCTCCGTTTAGTACAGGGGTTGGCAAGTGGGCCAAATCGGGCCCAACACTTGCTTCTATAAATAAAATTTTACTGTAGCACAACCATGGCCAAGTTCACCACCCAAGTTGTGACACCAGCTTCCAGAAAAGACTAATGTGTTGTTGTTAATTCAGTAAGTGGTGTCTGACACTTTGTGACCCCCGTGGACTGCAGCACGCCAGGCTTCCCTGTCCTTCACCATCTCCTCGAGTTTGCTCAAATTCATGTCCATTGAGTCAGTGATACCATCCAACCATCTCATCTTCTGCTGCCCCCTTCTCCTCCTGTCCTCAATCTTTCCCAGTATCAAGGTCTTTCGCAAGGAGTCGGCTCTTCTCATCAGTTGGCCAGAGTATTGGAGCTTCAGCTTCAGCACCAGTCCTTCCAATGAATATTCAGGGTTGACTTCCTTTAGGATGGACTGGTTGGATCTCCTTGCAGTCTAAGGGACTCTCAAGAGTCTTCTCCAGCATCTCAGTTTGAAAGCATCATTTCTTTGGTGCTCAGCCTTCTTTATGGTCCAATTCTCACATTCATACATGACTCCTGGAAAAACCATAGCTTTGACTGGAGGAGGAAATGGCAAACCGCTCCGACATTCTTGCCTCGAGAATCCCACAAACAGTATAAAAAGGCAAAAAGACTACAGGTATCTGTGTTCATGTCACTCAGTCATGTCTGACTCTTTGCAACCCCACGGAACCCTGCCAGGTTCCTCTGCCCCTGAAATTCTCCAGGGGCAAGAATACTGGAGTGGGTAGCCATCCCCTCCTCCAGGGGATCTTCCCAACCCAGAGATCAAACCTGGGTCTCCCGCAATGCAGGCAGATTCTTTACCATCTGAGCCACCAGGGAGCCCTGCCATCCTTTGACTGAAGGAAGGAATGGCAAATCACTCCAGTATTCTTGCCGCGAGAATCCCATGAACAGTAGGAAAAGGCAGAAAGTCCCCCTGCGGGGCCCCAGTGAGTAATTTGTATATGGCTGCTGCCATCTAGTGTTCAGATGCTGTTGCTTCGTCGCCGCTCTGGCACCCTCCCCATCACCAGCCTTCCACCTGGCCTGCCTTCCTCCCCGAGTAGGTGGCCTACATTTTCCCGGGACCCGTTCAGAACCAAACATTTCCTGGAGGAAGACGAGTCTCTGCCAGCGGTTCGAGGGAATCACGGTTTTCTTCTTTCCAATCAGGTCCCACGGCAGTTTCTCTTTGGTTTCACCACAAAGCCGTTCTCCATCCTGCTGTTCCTCGGGGAGTTGGCTGCTTAAGCGGTTTTCCCTCCTGAAGTGTCATTACCTCCAGAGAGGAAACATGCCCTCAGCTCTTAACTCAGTGGCAGACATAATTCAAACCAGCAGGGAGAGCGAGGCTATTTATGCTTCAGATTTGGCCTCACGTATCGCATGCATCCTACTTAAGCACGAGTAGAGAGGCGTCTGTAATCCGAGAACACACCCTGACCGGCTGGCATGGCAAACATCCCGCAGCTGGCTACCTGCCGCAGAGGAGTCTGGCCGCTGACCTGACAGAAAATCACCCAGAATCCACAAAGCACATCCCCGAGGTATTCCTGGACTTTTCTTTTTTTTTTCCCTGCTGAGTGCCCGGGCCAGCCATTGCTACCCAACACCCAGACAGTTAGTCAGGGATGCCTGCAGTCTTGGCCAGCATCTGGACCTGACATGGCTCATTGAGTTGCACATTGCAGGCATCAGAACAAACTCTGAAGTCTGTGTTTGCCACTCAGATCAAAGAGCAAAGCGAAAGTCAGGTATATCCTTCTGCCTGGCTTGAAAGCCGATATGCATGTTGAAATATTAGCATTCATTTAAGACAGCAGCCATTAATCAGCTAAGCAGCCATTTGTTTAGAAACAAAGACGGCAGTAGACGCGTTTTCCTGCTCGTTAGTCAACATTAATCAGTTGACAGGTACGTAGACCTATATGTGCGCATCCATCTGTCCCAGTTGTCCACCTGCTTCTCAAGTTTAATCCGGAAAACACGTTTGCAAGATAAATGCAGAGCGTTGAAGAGGAGACTCCGTTGACGTGGTGAGAGGAGATGTTTGGTCGCTCAGCAGTGTCCGACTCTTTAACGGCCCCATGGACTGTAGCCCGCCAGGCTCCTCAGCCCATAGCGTTTTCCAGGCAAGTATACTGGAGTGGGTTGTCATTTCCTTCTCCAAGGACTCTTTCCAACCCAGGGATTGAACTCGCATCTCTTGGGTCTCCTGAATTAGCAGGTGGGTTCTTTCTGAACCACCAGGGCAGCCAGGAGCACTTTTTTTGGCTGCACCACGTGCCTTGTGGTATTTTAGTTTCCCGCCAGGGACTGAACCCATGTCTCCTGGCTTGACAGGTCGATTCTTTATCACTGAGCTACCAGGGAAGCCCTGGAGGGCACTTGGGGAAATAAAACATAAATCCTTTCATTGGTGTTCACTCAGCATCTTTTGGAGAAGGCAATGGCACCCCACTCCAGTACTCTTGCCTGGAAAATCCCATGGACGGAGGAGCCTGGTGGGCTGCACCCCAGGGGGTTGCTAAGAGTTGGACATGACTGACTTCACTTTCACTTTTCACTTTCATGCATTGGAGAAGGAAATGGCAACCCACTCCAGTGTTCTTGCCTGGAGACTCCCAGGGACGGGGGAGCCTGGTGGGCTGCCGTCTCTGGGGTCGCACAGAGTCGGACACGACTGAAGCGACTTAGCAGCAGCAGCAGCATCTTTTAAGGAGCAGGCTGCCAGGGCCATCTCCATATTGCAGGCTGCTCTGCTAACGCCCCAGACCTCCCTGTGGTGGGACCAAGTTCCCAGACTTCTGGGGAGCCCTGACAAGACCATCTCTTCCTCAAGGAGGAAGTCTTCACCTTCTGAATTGCATCTCAGCTTTCCTGGGTTGGGAAGCCACAGCCCAGTCTTGGCTCGCTGCAGAGCAGTCTCTCCCCTGAGACGTGGAGCCCCAGTGCGAGGACACACCCTGACCAGCCACACACACAGACTCCTCCCCACCGCCACCCCTTCCATCATGTCAACAAAACTGGAAGTAAATTCTTGTGCTGCTTTTTATTTGCAGTAGCAGATGGCACTTTCCATTCTGTTTGAGGCAGACAAGTTCTTCTCTTGAACCCATTAAACTACCTTGCCTGGAATTCTTCAGTTCAATCGCTCAGTCGTGTCTGACTCTTTGCAACCCCATGGCTTGCAGCAGGCCAGGCTTCCCTGTCCTTCACCAACTCCCAGAGTTTACTCAAACTCATGTCCGTTGAGTCAGTGATACCATCCAACCATCTCATTCTCTGTCGTCCCCTTCTCCTCCTACCTTCAGTCTTTCCCAGCATCAGGGTCTTTCCAATGAATCAGTTCTTTGCCTCAGGTAGCCAAAGTATTGGAGTTTCAGCTTTAGCAACAGTCCTTCCAATGAATATTTAGGATTGATTTCCTTTACCATTGACTGGTTTGATCTCCTTTCAGTCCAAGGGACTCTGAAGAGTCTCCCCGCCTGGAATTCTAAAATCGTCTATTGACAGCTCCTCCCCATAAGTATATTTTACTTTCCCGTCCCCCAACACAGCTGCCTAGCATTACCTTGAATTATTATCAGGCGCCGGTGGAATTGGCAGCTTGTTGGCAGACAGCGCCACCGTGCGGCAGTGGGGCGTCAGGGCTAGACTCTGGGTACCCCGCACCTGGCCTCCTGCCTGTGCCCTGGGCTCTTACTACCTACATTTCCGTTTCCAGCTGTGTCACGTGAGAAAGGAGGGTGGCAGCTGTGGTTCTAGGATTACTAGTGATTGTGGGACAACACGTGTCCCCCAGGCATGTGAAGACATGTACAAATGCTACCTTTTCTAGTTTGCGAAGTAAAGGCATTGAAAAAAGCTGCTCTCACAGCCAGTCACTATCTCTTACAATCTGTATTTATCACCAAAAATTAGTTCATACACTCAGGATAAAACCAAGTCCTTTCTGCACCATCCCTGCCCCAGACAGGGACTTACTTCTCTCTCTATTCAAATGCACAAAAGCCCTTTCCAGTAACAATACGCAGTTATGTTCTTGGGCTTCCCAGGTGGCTCAGTAGTAAAGGACCCACCTGCTGATGCAGGAGACAAGGGTCCTTCGGGTTCCAGGCCAGAGGCCTGGTTCCAGGAGTGTGGGGCCTCTGATCTCCTTTGACTCGGGCGCCGCCTGCAGACGCCGTGCCTTCACAGCCTTCCTCCCCGCCCCGGCCCTCCCAGGCCAGCCTGAGCGCTGAGCTGGCGTGCGGCTGGCTCTCACTCTGATACTGTGTGCATCTGTTTCCCCATCTTGCACTCTCGCTAGGGGCCTCTTCTGTTCTCTGCGTGGGGCCCGGGACCAGGCTGGGCGTGGTCTGCTCTGCACCTGGCCTTGATGGCCCGCCTGAATTCTATGGATGATTTCAAGTGGGCAGTCCCCTCTGTATAGCACGAGCTGCTTCTCTATTGCGCGCACCGCCCCCCGCCCCCGGTTCCCTGGACCTTCTCCACCCTCCCGTGTCACCGCACGAGGTTCGGGTCCAGAACAAGGAGGCGGCTCCGTGCTGCCCTGCCCGGTCTGCCCGGCGGCCGCTTCTCACATCAGCGGCACAAGGAGCCCATTTGTGCGGGGCCGCCTCCTCCGCCTCCTCCTCCGCGGCCCCCGGCCACCCCCACCCGAGTGCCTGGCGACAGGGCTGACTGTCTTGGCACCGGGGACCGATCTCGGCACAACGTGTGTTCTGTCTAGCCCGGGCGGGCTTGAGGGGAGGCGTGGACCCCGCGAGGCTCTTGAAGAGCAGCCTCGTCTTTTCTCTGTGGCTCTCCCAGGCGCTGGGGATGACAGACTTCTCCCTCCTGTGTACCCACTGCTGCCCTGTTCAGCCTCCAGGACTGCTTGTCACACGCAGCGAGAGGCAGAGAGCAACTGCGCTTTCCAGAGTCACCAGCGGGGCTCGGATGGGTGCTGGCGTTGATCCACTGCCTTTTGCCGGGCCAGCTAGGAGAGCAGCCTGGGCGCATTAGTGGGTTTGCGGTGTGGCACTGGTGGCTGCCTTTAGGGGCTGTTTACATCCACTGCTCAGTCCTTACTGCCCTCCCAGTAGCCAGGTGAGAATCCGGAGCCCGGGGACTTTCCCTGAGGTCAAGCTTATGGCAGGTGGCAGGTGTGCGGAAGTCCAGAATTAACACCCCTGCCCCAGCTCTCTGCCTCCCAGCCCTGCTTCTGGTAGTTGTGAAGCATTTAGTGAGTGCTTTCCACGTGCAGGATTATTTTCCCAGGAGGCGCAATGGTGAAGGATCCATCTGCCGATGCAGGAGACAAGAGAGACGCAGGTTCAATGCCTGAGTCAGGAAGATCCCCTGGAGGAGGAAATGGCAGTCCACTCCAGTATCCTTGCCTGGGAAATCCCACAGACAGAGGAGCTGCAGTCCATGGGGTCGCAGAAGAGCCAGATCCGACCGAGCAACTGAGCGCGCACGCGCAAATCCATTATGCCCAGTGTCTTTATAAGGCAAGGAGAAGAGACACACAGGCACACGCAGGAGGAGGCTGGGTGATGACAGAGACACCCCGAGGGAACCAGAGATAAGAGTGACTCAGCCAGAAGCCAGGAAGTGTCCAGGAGTGCCCGCTGCCGCCGGAAGCTGGACAAGACGAGGGAGGACCTTCCCTAGAGATTTCCGAGCGAGGGTGGTCCTGCTGACCCCTTGCTTTTGAGCCTCTAGCCTCCAGACCACGAGAATGCGTCTCTGTTGTCTTCAACCGCCTGGATGGCGGCCTTGGTTACGGTGGCCGCAGGGAATCGGTACACACGCGCCTCCGCCCCCCGCATCTCCATGCCCATCTCTCCGCCCCCGCGTAGGTTTCTCCCCTCCGCCCTCAGCAGACCGTGAGCCCTGAGCATCCCTCTTGGGTCCAGTCTCTCCTCTCTCCTGACACATTTTGTCTTCCCCACCCCAAGCCTTCACTTCCTGTTTCGAAAGGAGTTTCCCATTTGGTTTGGGGGTTTTTTGTTGTTGTTGTTTCCTTAAGCCTCTCTCAGTTCAGTTTGGACCCAGCTGGATGAAAGCGAGGCTCTCTCCTTTCCTGAGAGGCCGCCTCCAGAGGCCGCCCCGCGGGAGTCGGGGCTGTCCCCCACATCGGAGCTATTAAACTGTCGTAAGAAAGAGGCCTTTGTCACGGGCACCGCGGCCGTCGGCTCCAAAACAGAGGCAGATTGTGCCAGAAAACAAACAACAGGAAAAAAAAAAGGCCCAACCACAAAATTCTTTGGGCCTTCAGTCATCAGCCTCTCGCTTGTTCTTAAGAGACAAGTTTCCTTTCTTCGGTGTGATTCCATCAGATGGGGCGTCAGGGTTTTCATTCTGTCCAGAAGTGCAGGCTGGGGGCAGCCCCGCCCAGCTCCCTCCTGCGCGATGTCCCGACTGCGGGCCTGCAGGTGGGGAGCGGAGGCGGCCTCAGGCCTGCTCAGGGGGGCTTCGCAGGAGACTGAGGGGCCTGCGATGGGTAGTTTTCAGTGCAGGCAAGGGAGAAGCGATGGAAAAAGTCACGGAGGCCAAGACACCATCGTCATGTTACAAACGAGCAATGCCCTTCTGACCTGACCTTGGCTCCGAGAGAGACCTCGGGAAGCCTCATTTCATGCTGGAGAAAGTCAGAAGGCAAGTGACTTGCCCAAAGCCACACCATTTCCCAAGCTCAGACCAGCACTGCTAGCCCGGGACCCCTGGCCAAACACCCCGTGGCCCAGCCTGGCACAGGAACTGCCGTGGCCCCAAGGCTTCCGTCTGGCGCCTTGACCTCAGCCCCCCTCCAGCCAGCTTTCGCCCTTGACCATCTCCAGGTGGGAGGTCAGGGGGCAAATGAGCATTGTCAAGGCTCCCCTGTGCCAGGAAGCACCCCCACAGCGTGACAGCTGAGGTTCTAGAAGGAAAGTGGAGAAGAGGGGCTTAGGAGACTTCCCACCCCGTTTCTACTGTCCCTTCTGAAGGGGATTATGCTTCCCAAGGTCATGGCTTTCCCAAGTCAGGGGAGAGAGGGACTGCTTCAGAGGACAGGGCCTCTTACAGGCCAGCGTTTCACTGCAGGTGAGTGAATGACCCCCGGAGAAACGCCAGCTTTTTCTGACGGGAGGACAGATGACCGCATGATGAGCAGGACCTCACACAAAATGAAAAGGCAATGTCTTTTGTTCAAAAAGCAGGAGAAAAGCTTTTTCCTTTCTTCTGTGATGTCTCTTCTCTTTCAGTGTGTCGTGGTGTTTTGTTTTGTCTTATTTTAAAAAATTTAATTGTGATAGAGTATACGTGCGTTAAGGGGCTCCCCCGGTGACTCAGCGGCAAAGAATCTGCCTGCAGCACAAGAGCCACAGGAGACACGGTTTCAATCCCTGGGTCGGGAAGATCCCCGGGAGAAGGGCATGGCAAGCCACTCCAGTGTTCCTGCCTGGAGAATCCCATGGAGAAAGGAGCCTGGCGGGCTACAGTCCTTGGGGTTGCGAAGAGTTGCACGCATGCTTCCATACATAAAATTAACCATTTTTAAGTGTATGATGGTGTCAGTAAGTTGTTGTGTAGCCATCATGTTCCTCATCTCCAGAACCCTTTTCCTCTTAAAAAAAAAAAACAAACTGAAAACCTTGTCCCCAGTAAACAATAACCCCTCCCCTCACCCCCGACCCCCGCCCAGCCCCAGGCAACCCCTACTCTACTTTCGGGCTCTGTGACTGACTACTTACTCCAGGAACCTCATATAAAGGGGATCATTTTGTATTTGCCTTTTTATTTTATTATTATTTTTAAAATGCTGTTCTCTGTCCTGTAACTTTAAACACTGTATTTATTTGTTATGTTTTTGTCTGCCCCCCATCTTCACTGCTGTTCAGGCTTTCCTCTAGCTGCGGCGCGCAGGGCTCCTCTCCAGCTGCGGTGCACGGGCTTCTCACTGCAGTGTCTCCTCCTGTTGCCGAGTGCAGGGCAGTCAGGCTTCAGTAGTTGTGGTGCAGGGGCTTAATCACCCCGAGGGATGTAGGGTCTTCCCAGACCAGGGAGCAAACCTGCATCCTCTGAATTGCAAGGTGGGTTCTTACTTAACCACTGGGCCACCGGGGAAACCCCTTTTATTTGTCTTTTTATGACAGATTTATTGATGTCCTTAAGGTTCTTCTGTGTTGTGGCATATGTTGGATTTCCTTCCTATTTAAGGCTGACTGATGTTCCACTGGGGGGCTTCCCAGTTGGTGCGCTAGGAGCCGCCTGCCTATGCAGGGAACATAAGAGACGGATGCACCAGTATCTCTTTGGGATCCTGCTTTCAATTCTTCTGTGTATATGCCCGGAGGTGGGATTGCTGTATCACATGATAATTTGCTTTTTTAGTTTCTTGGAGCACTTGGTCGTGGTGCGTTTTGTCTGCTGTTTAGTGGAGGAGTGCAGACCCCCATAGGCCCCCAGGGCCCTCCCTGACCATGACCAGGGTGTGCAGGGAGTGTGCATCTGACCTTGACCTTCGTGGTGCTCAGGCCCCCAGTCATGGAATCAGAGCTCCTGGAGCCCACACTCCCAGTGCTCAGGATGGGGCATGAGACCTTTTACAACATTGCTGACCTCATTTCACTCCTTTGGGGGTCATTTTCAAGCCTTTGTGACCTTTTGTTAGTGTGTAGTGGATTGGGGAGTTATATTTATCTTGTATCCTGAAGCTTTACTGAACTCGTTTATAGCTCTAATGATTATTTTGTGGGTTGCTTTGAGTTTTCTGTATAGAAGCTAATGTTATTTTCGTATAGGGAGAGTTTTACTTTTTCCTTTCCACTATAGAAGTCTCAGTGATTTTTTGAAAAATTTCTGGCTAGAACCTCCAGTATAGTGTTGAATAGAAGCAGTAAGTGTGAGCATCGTCTTATTCATGTTCTTAAGAAGAAAGCTTTCAGTCTAAGTACGTGGTTAGCTGTGGGTTTTTCATAGATGCTGTATGTCAGGTTAAGAAAGGTCCCTTCTGTTCCTTGTTTGCTGATGGTTTTGTTTTTTTGTTTTTGTTTTTTTAATAATGAAACAGTGTAGG
Source organism: Oryx dammah (assembly GCF_014754425.2). Lineage (NCBI taxonomy): Eukaryota > Metazoa > Chordata > Mammalia > Artiodactyla > Bovidae > Oryx > Oryx dammah. The sequence goes on along the minus strand of NW_024070192.1, from coordinate 4,876,870 downwards.
ATTCCATCAAATGCTTTTTCTGTATCTGTTGAGATAATTATTTGTTTTTCATTGTTTTATCCTGTCCGTATGGAATATTGCATTGGTTTTCAGATGTTAAGCCAACCTTGCATTCCAGGGATAAATCTCTCTTGGTTATGACATATGGCCTCTTTTTATATGTCGCAGGATTTGGTTTAGTTGAGGAATTTCGCGTCTGTATTTGTAGGAGATATTGGTCTTTAGTTTTATTTTCTTGTGATGTCCTTGTCTGGTTTTGGCGTCAGGCTAATGCTTGGAGTCCAATTAGGCATGAGAGACGAGAACAGCCAGGAAACCTCCCAGTCTTTTGGAGTTGCACAGCTTGATGTTAAGGCCTCTCACAGAGACCAAGGTTCCAAGGGAGGAGATGAGAATGCTGAGCTCGACCAGTGAGTCAAGAACAGACTATGGGAACCCTTTGGGTCTTACCCTGTTGACCCGGCAGTTGCTGATCAGTACTAGAGTGATGTGGTTCACGACCCACACCTTCTCTGGGACGATCGGCTGGCCTGTCACTTAACCTGGAAACTCTCCCATCTATGACTAACATAGGAGTGGTTCTTGCTATATTCGATGCATGGACGTGTTGAAGTCAGAGTTGCTGTCAGACCCCTCCCCCGTGCTGGGCTCCCCCCTTGACCCCCAGTTTCTGACCTGGGTTTTAAGTCTCTGGCTATGAATTCTTTCAGCCTGGGTTCTGACCCCATTGTGTACCCGGTCTGTGGGTACAGGAGTCCTCATCCTTCTGGCTCTCCCTGGATGCTGAGCTCCAGGCTCTGATGGCACCTTCTGCATGCTTGAACCTGCTTCTTCTCTCTCTTTCCCTTTACATGGACTCTTCAAACTGTCTCGTCTGCTTGAATGTCGAGCAGCTCCTCTGTCCTTCCTTGGCAGCACTGTCTTTCCCCATTGCCCCGTATCTCCAGGATCTTGGCTTTTGTTTCCCTGCCTGCACTTCCCTCTTCTCACATGTTGTCCTAACACCCACTGACCTCAGCTCTCCCCGCTACTCTTACAATGTCTAGTCTGTCCATATTTTTGGTCCTGACTTTCCCTGACCTGTCTTATCCTGCTGTTGATCATATCTCAACTGCAACCCATGGTATTGACTTTCAAGGTAAAAATTCAGTTCGTCTCCCTCTGTGGTTTAGCTAAACACGTAAAAGTATAGCTATGACCAAGGGTCTTTGTCAAGGGAGTAACAAGGAAGTGTGCAGCTTTCCAGAGGAGGATTACCTTTAAGCTCTCTGGAAGGTTCCTCGTATCTCCCAGCAAAGCACTGGAAACCTTTCAAAGCAGACCAAAAACTCAAGCCTCAAAAATCACAAACACTGTTTTCTGGTATGGCCGTATCCAAGATTTTTAGCTGGTCCTAATCTATCAAAAGTTCTTTCCATATTACCTTTTACATGACTTTTGATTTAAAAAATGAGACGGGGAAAAGGATATACTTTGAGGATATTTTTTGGCCATGCTTAAGAAGAATGGATAAAAAGAGATTTCCAGCCTGAACTTTGACTTTTTCTTGGAAACTCTAGTCCAACATCATAGACTTTTCCTTCCTCTCGTGTTCTTTTTTGGTGGACAGAAAATGAACCAAGACTTCATAAGGATGTATCACAACAAGCTTGCGTGCTAGTACAGGTGTTGGGGGGGGGGGAAGGCTTCCTGGTGGCTCAGATGGTAAAGAATCTGCCTGCAATGCAGGAGACCTGGGTTCCATCCCAGAATTGGGAAGATCCCCGGAGAAGGAAATGGCAACCCCACTCCAGTATTCTTGCCTGGAGAATTCCATGGACAGAGGGGCCTGGCGGGCTACAGTTCAAAGGGCCACAAAGAGATGGACATGACTGAGCAACTAACACTTTCACCCTGGTGTGAATGTGCCAAGGAGGCTAACTGGGGATTTGTGCGTCTTATAAATGGAAACAATGATTGTTTGAAGACATGTGAGTGTTTCTTCTTTCTCTTCCTTGAAGGATTCCTTACACATTTCTGGTCTACCCCACAGCATCACCCACATCACTCAGGACACACCCCGTTGTTTTACATGTAATCAACATAACAAAAGTATTAATGATATAGTTTGTGTCCTCTTTTGTTGTGCTGACTTGTGGAAATCTGGTGAAGACTTTCCGTTTACAGCCCATTTCAATTTGGATGTACCGTGTATCCAGTGCTCAGCAGGCACGCATGGCTTGTGGCCGTGACCTTATGTGGTGTAGCTCTCAAGCCGTGGTTCTAAACCTTGGCTGCATGATGGACTCACACTGGTTTCCAAGTTCTCCTCTGCAGTAATTCTGATTTAATTGGACTTGGCTTCTCAGACTGAGGACCTTTTTGGGTTAAGAACCTCTGGTCTACAGGGCACACTCTCCTGGGAAAGTCTGACCAGACCTCTCTTTCCCTCCATCACCATGAGCCTCACATTGTAAACAGAAATTAAGCAAGCTGTAACTTGGGTCATGGGTAGAAGAAAAACAGAAACAGGATGGTATTAAATTCTGCCTGGCAGACAAGAGTGAACAAGCTGGATTCAGTTGTCTTCTCTGGGTCTGTTTACCAACAGACTCAGTAATTATTTGTTCTGCCCCTACCCTCGAAGCTTGCAATGTGTTTCTTGTTCCCTGAGAGCTAAGAATCATTTAGGAACTTTGCAGATTTGGCAAGATTTCCCCATCTCTGTTCCATCAGGAGCTTCCGATGGGAACGAGAACGTTCCAGGAGGAATCCTGGCTCCTGGAGAGCACAGCAGGAGCACACGAGACAGGAAACCACGGGTGCTGTGACTCCTGCAGACCCCATTTTTCTCCGCCCTAGACAAGCGAACTCTCCTCCACAAATAAAAACCAGTCCAGACAAACCGCAGAGACTCAGGTTTCGAAAGGCATCCAAAAAAGATTGTTTCAGGGAAGTGGACAAATGAGGCATGAGTAATTCAATCAGCAGGAAAACAAACACCAGGAGGCCCCTCATCTGAAACCCAGGGTGTCAGCAGGCAGCTGTTTGCCACGGACAGCACAGAGCTGGGGGCCGCGCGTCTTGGGGACAGAAGATTGCTGAGGGTTTTCTGTTGTTACTGTCCAGTGGCTCAGTGATGTCCGACTTTGCAACCCCATGAACTAAAGTACGCCCAGCTTCCCTGTCCTTTACTGTCTCCCAGAGTTTGCTCAAACTCACGTCCATTGAGTCGATGAGGCCATCCAACTGTCTCATCCTCTGCTGTCCCCTTCTTCTCCTGCCCTCAATCTTTCCCAGCATCAGGGTCTTTTCCAGTGAGTCGGCTCTTCGCATCAGGTGGCCAGAGTTTCAGCATCAGTCCTTCCCATGAGTATTCTGGGTTAATTTCCTTTGGGATTGATTGGTTTGATCTCCTTGCTGTGCAAAGGTTTCCTGGGGGCTGTGAAACTAGAGAAAAATATACAGAGAATAGAATCATTGGGAGGAAGTGACACTTGCTTGATTTCTACTCTGTTTGAGTGTCCTCAATCCAGAATTCATAAAGAAGCAGCTGCTCCAAGCAGAAGCTTTTTGCTGTAGTGAAATGTGCCTGGGAAGATGCTTTCAGGGTAGCCTTTGTCCCTGAACTGGGTAGCCCTCTGTCTGCTAAGATGCTAAACCCTTTGTGTTGACCCTTTATGTAAAGGAGATGGGCCAACCCATGCACCCTTATCCATCCAACCTGTCACCCAGAGTCAATAACTGCAAATGGCTAGCTGGTGTCAGTCACTCAGTCCCGTCCAACCCTGGAGCTGGTGTCACGGGTACCATGTGGGTATGGATGGGAGAGTTGATGAGTAACTCACACAGGAACAAATTCTGCGAATTAACGGATGACATTCACAGGTAATCTACTGCTCCTTTCAAAATGGCTCTGATAAAGTCAGCCTCACTTCTTTCCCATGCTACAGTGTATGGCCGTGCAGTGCTCACTCACTGAGTTGTGTCTGACTCTTTGTGACCCCATGGGCTATAGCCCTTGAGCTCTTCTGTCTCAGGGCTCTCCCAAGCAAGAATACTGGAGTGGGTTTCCATTTCCTCCTCCAAGGGATCTTCCCAACCCAGGGGTCGAACCTGTGTCTCCTGCACCTCTTCCATTGCGGGTGGATTTTTTTTACCACTGAGCCACCAGGGAAGCCCCCTCTTACAGTGTACATTCTCCTTTTGGGTAAAGCTGTGGGGAGAGGGAGCAGGGTCTCAATGAGCAGGCTTTTCCTCACTCTGTTCCCAACCAGAGTAGGGTCCTTTTGGAACTGTTTCAATAAGATAGGTTTAGTTTTCACTTATATCATTTGTAGGGAACAGAAGCAAAATTCATATCATCTTAAGCCGAAAAGAGAACTTACTGATTCACAGAACTGAAGACTTCGGGAACCAGACTTCAGGACCAGTTTGACCCAGGGCCGCAAATTGTAACATCAGGCCTCTGCTCATTTTTTTCTCTCCCTCAAGCTCTGTCTTCTTCAGTGTTGGCTTGATTCTCTGGGTCTACCTGGTGGCAAGACGGCTTCCTGCTGACGGCTCCAGTCCTGTGTCCTCCCAGGTTCCAGTGCAACAGATACTGTCCATCTCTTCTCAGTAGCTCCCTTGGGGTCTGGCTAGACCAACTGATATCACATACTCCCCACTTGAACCAATTCCTGGGGCTAGAAGGATGGAACTACTCCCATCGTCCAGAGTTGAATCTCAGTCTGCTCTCTGGAGGTTGTGCAGCCTCTGCTGAACCCCGTGGACTGAGTGAGGGAAGGGGGCTCCCCAGAGACAGCTTCCTGATTGAGGTGTACAAGGGGACCTTCATGGGTGACTCCCTTGGTCCTTCTTGGATGGAGCACACACACCCACACACACACACACAGAGGGTGCTTTGGGTCTTTTGGTGACGGCGTCGTTGGGTTCCTAGAGACAGCTGTCAAATTCAGAGCCTTGCAGGACCCATCAGAGACCTCGCTGAAAAAGCACTTGATAAACTGCCCAGCACTTTGCAAACTCGTAGTTCCTCAGGACCTGTGATTTTAGTTGCTTCCTTTACTTCTTTACTCTGAATGCTGAAGAACTGGGGAGTTACTCTCCAGAGAGGTGGCTCAGCACAGTGTTATAAACATGAACTCCGAAACCAGCCTTCTGAGCCCAAGTCTGGGCTCTGCCACTGACGAGCTGGGTGGCCTTGAATAAGTTACCTGACATCTCTGTGCCTTGGTTTCATCATCTGTAAACTGAGGATGATAAGATGGACCTCCTTGTGTTAAGGTTATGTGTGTCAGTTGCTGAGAACAGTGTCGTGCATGGGGCAGGTACTTCACGGTAAAAATAACAGCTTTGGGATCATCCTAACAGATAAAACTTCTGAGTCTCTCCCAAAGAGATGCTGAGGTGGAAGGTAGCTAAACGTCTCCTACATTCGTTCAAGGTCATGGTCTCTAAAGACCTTCAGTCCAGGGACTTCCCTGGTGGTCCAGTGGTTACGAATCCACCTGTCACTTCAGGGGACACAGATTGGATCCCTGGTCCAGGAGGATCCCACATGCTGAGGGGCAGCTAAGCCGGTGCTCCTCAACTACTGTAGCCCACGCGTCTGTAGCCCGTGCCTCTCCACAAGAGAAGTCCCTGCAATGAGGAGCCCGCATACCACAGCCAAGACCCCCGCCCGCTGTAACTAGAGAAGGCTCCCGCACAGCACCAAAGCCCCAGCACAGCCAAAAATAAATTTAAAAGAACAACAGAAACAACCAGGAGTCCACCTTGGTGCACAAGGGAAGGTTACCACTTTCTGCTGCCGTGGCTGCTTAGTTGCTCAGTCGTGTCCAAGTCTCTGCGACCCCCTGGACTGTGGCCCACCAGGCTCCTCCATCCATGGAATTCTCCAGGCAAGATTATTGGAGTGGGTTGCCATTCCCTTCTCCAGGGGAGCTGCCCCACCCAGGGATCGAACCTGGGTCTCCTGCTTGGCAGGCAGACTCTTTACTGCTGAGCCTCCTGGGAAGCCCTACAAGGTTTCTGAGAAGGATTTGAAGACTGGATCTGCCCACTTCTCAGTTTGGCCTTAGAAAAACTATTTCAGCGCATCAGAACAGTGGTTCAGAACCAGAAAATCTTCCTGTGTGTGCTTCATGGACCTGCTGTCAAGACGAAGAATGTGGGTGACATGCTTGGAGCCCTGTGCAGGCAGAGATGGCTGGAGGTCTCACCCTTAGGTATGGCCCCTGTGGTGTAACCTTCACCCTGGAAAGAAAATGCCCCTTCAAAGGTGCTCCTTTGCTTCTTTGTATTCTTCTATACAAGTTCCCCTATCTCTTGCCCCCAGAGAATGGCTGTCATTAAAAGGCCATCAGCTCTGCACCTCATGACGTGGCTGTAAGGTGTCTGCAGGTTGGAACTTGAATCTGGAGAGATGTGACTCCGATACGCAGCATTCATGCCGTGGTTTCTGTCTGTCCTGAAGCACAGACGCAGCAGGAACGCTGGTCCCACGGGCGGGACTTTTTACTGCCTTCTGGTTTGGAAAGGATACACTCCTCCTGGAAATCCCCTCACATTGCAGGAAAAGCCTCCGAAATCAACCCGTGTGGGAGGAAGAGGCAGAAGGACGAGACGGGGAGGAGCTGCAGCTCCGGCGCCTGGTGCCGGGCGGTGACGGAGCTCTGGAGGTCAAGTGGCCCATATAGGGCGTCTTTGTTCACCCCAGGCGCCCAGACCCACAAGGACAGCTGGAATCCATTCTTAAAATCCCTCAGAAAGGAGAATCCGCATCCTCTTCCAGCCATCCTTCTTGCTTTTGTGCTAAAGCGATTGCCAGAACTCTGCTCTCTGAGCTTTGGGACCGATCGTCCCTGTCGTGGGGGAGGGGGGCTGCCCTTGTCCATCGGCCTCTACCCTGAGCGTGCTGGTGGAACCTCTCCCCACAGTTGTGACGAGCCAAGATGTCTCCAGACATCGCTCAGTGTCTCCTGGGACGGGGACAGGTCACCCCGATTGAGAACCACTGTCCTAGGTGGCTTGAAGTCCTACTATACGCCTATTATGGGGCTTCCCTGGTGGCTCAGCTGGTAAAGCATCGGCCTGCAATGCAGGAGACCTGGCTTCCATCTCTGGGTCGGGAAGGTCCCCTGGAGAAGGGCATGGCAACCCACTCCAGTATTCTTGCCTGGAGAATCCCAGGGACAGAGGAGCCTGGCGGGCTACAGTCCAGGGGGTCGCAAAGAGTTGGACAGGACTGAGCGACTGACACACACTGTGTGTCTGTGCTGGTTAAAGAGAAAAGCAGTAGGCCCCTCACCTCAGACTCGGGAGAACAGAGTTGAAAATCACTTACAAGATTGTGGATTGGTGCACCCGCGGAGAGTCAGTGATCCATTCCCGCGACGAGTGTCTGTGTTCCGTGAACTGCATCGCCCTGCGTCTTCCAGCAGGGCTCTCGCGCCCGGGTCCCGAGGCCTGCCCGCTTCACTGCCCCTGAAAACCACCCTGCGTGCGCTCCTCGGTGGGAAAGAGAACATCTCTGACCGCCCCTGGAGCCACCATCAGAGGCTCGGCCTGCTTCCCCCGCGCCTCCCTCCCTCCAGGCGAAATTCCAGGCCTCTGCCCTCCTGGGAGGCGTGTGGGTCAGGCTGAAATCGTGCCCAACATCTGGATGCGAACTGTAGGACAGGGCCAATGCTGCCCAAGCCTCCAAACTCACCCCTCCCCGACCCCAGTGGAGCGTTCGAGGGTCCCTCCGCCATGTCAGAACAGCTGTGCTTCATGTGGGTCTTTGGGCGGCAAGTTCTGCTGTGGGTTGGGGGGGCAGGGGGCTCCCTCTCTCCCTCTCTTGCCCCCTCATCAGCTCACTTTGGACCATTTTCTGTGTCTCTTCTGCCAGGGTCCGAGAACCTGAGGGCAGGGGCTGTGCCATCCTGACCCCTCCCTCCCTCCCTAGCAACCCCCAGACCCCATTTTGGTGGCATCAGAAACTGGTAAATATCAGGTTGGCCAAAAGGTTCATTTAGTGTTTCCATAAGACTGTGCAGAAAACCCCAAGCAGACTTTTCGGCCACCGCAGCACGTCTAGACGTCTGGTGCTGCGTCTCTGTCGTTTAGTCTCTCGGTCGTGTCTGACTCTTTGTGACCCCATGGGCTGTAGCCCTCCAGGCGCCTCTGTCCATGAGATTTCTCAGGCAAGAATACTGGAGTGGGTAGCCATTCCGACGAAAAGATTCCAGCTATTCCCAGAGTTGAGAAATGGATATATGTGACAGGCATTGATTCATACAGAACGGGCGACACGTTTGGGAAACAGGAGAACAGTGTGTCTGAGGCAGAGCAGGAGCTGAGAGATTTTCAGGTAAAGAGTCAGGATCATAAGTGCAGAAGGTTAGGTGAGATGCTGTTAGGATAAAATCATCTTCACTGTCCACAGTGGGACCGTTTAGAGAGTGAAGGCAACGTAAAGGCACAGGCGCGAGCTGATGAAAAATCGGGCAACCTGGGAAACGTGTCCGCTGAAAGGACCTTGGGTTCGATTTGCACTGTGATGGGAACGCATGCCCGGGTGTTCTGCTACTTTGAAAGATTATGCTGCATACGCGGGCGTGCTCAGTCATGTCGGATTCATTGCAACTCCGTGGACTGTAGCCCGCCAGGCTCCTCTGTCCGTGGGATTTCCCAGGCAAGAATACGGGAGGGGGTTGCCGTTTTCTCCTCCAGGGAATCTTCCCGACCCAGGGCTCAAATCCAAGTCTCCTGCCTTGGCAGGTGGATGGACTCTTTACCACCAAGCCACCAGGTGTCACCTAGCATTTTGGATCCCCTTCAAACTATACAGTTCCCAAGCGACTGTACTCATGCCCTGAAGGTTCGATGGAAATGCGTTTGTGATTCTGAGGCTTAAAATCACCTCTCCACCTGAGGAGAAACTATCCAGAAAATCCGATTCGGTTTCCTTGTTTCAACCGAACTCGCCACGGCAAGCACAGGGCGCCAAATAGGAACTCTCCGTTAAAAAGAGGAGCGGACCCCAACCTCGCCCATCTCCCGGCAAAGAGCTCAGCTCTGTGGTGGCAGCTCCCTCCTGGAAGGGGCTCAGGGACACGCTGACCTCAAACACAGGTGTTCACGTTCTTGACCTCCCTCTCCCAAGAGCTCCCATCCTCCCAGAAGCCCGGTAGCTCCTTTTTTGTCTGGCCGAGGGTGAGCCGTCGGACTCCCCCGGGGGTTGTCCCCTGGACCGATTTTTAGGCGTGGGACTCCATCAAAACCCAGATTCTGAAAACACCCTCCTGAAGGATGTACGTACACGGCAAGCCCAAAAGCTGGTGATTCCAAGATTTCAGCCGCCTGTGCCAGTTCAGAGGCGTCACGCCAGAGCCACACAGAAGGCTTTTGTCCCCTGCTCCCCAGCCGACACGTTCACAGCGCCGGCAGCCCCTGCCAGCCGCTGTCTCCTCATCCCCAGAGACCTTTCAAAACAGGACAGACAGCTGTTTGCTGGAGGGGTCACAGCAGGGCCCCAAGGCCACCAGTGGGTTGGACCCTCTCTGGAAATACCTCCCAGGGAGAAGGGGCGGCTGTTATTAGAATCATGTCTAACTTTTTGTGACCCCGTGAACTGTAAGCCCCCAGGCTTCTCTGTCCGTGGGATTCTCCAGGCAAGAATACTGGAGTGGGTTGCCATTTCCTCCTCCAGGGGATCTTCCCGACCCAGGAATCAAACCCACGTTTCTTTCGTCTCCTGCACTGGTAGGCAGATTCTTGACCACTGAGCTACCTGCACTGCTGTTAGTGAAGGACATTAATAAAGAGATCCCAGCGCACATTGTGGGGGCTTCCTAAAGCCCTTCTTCTTCCATCCTGCTTCTGGGTTCCTAGGAATAACAGACTGGACAGATTCCCAAAGGGCCAGCCCCCTCTCCAAGCCCCAGCCAAGTCTAGAATGATTTCAATACACTGCCACCCCAACAAAGACCCACCCGCAGAGGGACCCCTGGAGAAGCCCAGCCAGATGTTCACACTGGAGGAATATTTGAACTTTGGGGATAATGTCAGCCTGTGGGAGCAGGGACCCCATCCTGTCCGCACTGATTTCTCATCTCCTAGGAGAGTATGTGGCCCAGACATCTGTTGATGTTTTAAGTGGGTTTTAAGCCATTGCCTTTTAGCCAAAAGGGTTTCCATGGTGGCTCAGACTGTAAAGAATCTGCCTGCAGTGCAGGAGACCCAGGTTCAATCCCTGGGTCAGAAAGATCCCCTGGAGAAGGGTATGGCAACCCACTCCAGTATTCTTGCCTGAAGAATCCCATGGACAGAGGAGCCTGGTGGGCTACAGTCCATTGGGTTGGACATGGCTGAGCCACTGATACTTTTATACTTTTCAGCCAGAGTCCTTTTTTTTTTTTCTTCCTTTTTACCATGGAACATTTTAAACAGACATACAAGGGGGAGAATACTTCAGTAATACATCTCTATATGCCTGTCACCCAACTTCAGCAGTTTTTTAGCCAAAATTACCTCATATATACATATATATATATTGCTTTTATTATAGAAATTTGTAAACATACACATAGAAAATAGGAGCCTGCTTTCATTAACCCCACATGTGCAACCCAGCCTCAACAAGACTTGTCAGCAACAGCAACTCGGCTCCGCTGCCCTGAAAGCAATCATGACCATTTTAGGGCCACCCTTTTGGAAAGTAACCAAATCAGAATATTTCTGAGCTGTTTAGAAAGAAACAAACCCAACGTCTTATAATTATTTCCAACTTCCTTACTGGAAAGAGATCCAAAAAGTGGCTTTCTCTGTTGCCTTTGATGTGAGAGGCAGCCCCCCAGCGCCAGCCGGTGCCCGAGCCCGGGTAAACGCAAATGTGGAGACGTGTATATATAAAAGCACCCCACCCCCCAGCAGGTCATTATCTGTGTTTATCTTATCAGGATAATACTAAACCAGGCCCACTCAGAACAAGGCGTTTAGTCTTTGCAGCCTGGGCTTCTGTTCCTAGTCACCAGTTCAGTTTATAAATCCACTGTCCCAGGCGGAAAACAATTTGAAAGGCAACATTGTTTCTGGACAAGGCTGTAACTGTGATAACGGATCTTGTGTGGCTCCTGTCTGGTAATAAATTGCCGGGGCCCCGGGGTTGCGGCCAGGGGGGCCTTGGCAGAGGACTCAAGCCTCTGCGTTTTCTCCTTTTTTTCTAAGCCCATCCTGATGGCCACGTAGAGGTCAGATCAGACAGAAGACTGTTTTCTGGGTCCCCAGGATCATGGAGTGATGGGGTCAGCTCTCCGGGGTGTGGTCCCCGCCGGGAACACATCCTCGGCTGTGACTCAGTGTTTCTGAGAGGAACAGCACAGCCATGGTGACCTGATCCAGGGATTTACCCCGCAGTACAGCGAGCTCATTGTTCTGGACACTTGGGAGTTTTTTGGCTTCTTTGAGATGGTTTGATGGCAGTGGGCAACTGATGGAAATTATGGGTGGGTCAAAACCTCTGCCTGGCCCCCTACTTCCTTAAGGGGAGCAGATATGGAAGAGAGATGCCTTCATCTAGGAGTGGGAGTTTTTGCAGTCAAATGACATACACAAAAGTACTTTGCAAAACCATGAAAGGCCATGTGAAAATTGATTTTATTAGCAGAAAAGAAAACAAGAATGCTATGTGCACAGCGTAGCTGAAAGCACTGGGTTCAGACAGCCATCACACGAGGCCGTGGTCCTAAGTTCCCTGTGCAAAAAGCAGATGCTAAAATATTTCTCACAAGGTGGTTGTAGTAACGAGTTGATAATATATGTAAAGCATTGAGCACAGGGAGAACCTACAGCAGGGCTCAAAAATGTGGGCAATGATAATACAACGCAAGTGTCTATAGGGGGCCTTCCCCCGGGGGCGCTAGCAGGAAATGAAAGGGACTGAGGTTCAGTCCCTGGGTCGGGAAGATTCCTGGAGGAGGTATGGCAACCCACTCTGGTATTCTTGCCTGGAGAATCCCATGGACAGAGGAGCCTGGCGGGCTGCAGTCCATGGGTCACAGAGTCGGATACGACTGAGGCGACTTAGCATGCGCACATACTATCTATAATGATATTTATGTATAATAAATACAGGTTCATGAAGGCGCTAAAAAGAGTGAGTAGGTCTTCTCTGTGGGTAAGTTGGAAGGCTCCTGATGAGGTCTGGCAGTGAATTAGGAGATTTATACGGAAATGAGAGCTAGGGGCACTGAGTGTTCCATTGAGGAGCAGAAGGGTTTGGCGTTTTTCTTTATTGTGGTACAGTTGATTTAACAACATTGTGTTCGTTTATATATATGGATGTGTATAGACATATATTCTTTTCCCTTATAGGTTATTACAAAATATTGACTGGAGTTCCCTGTACTATGCAGTGGATCCTTGTTGGTTATCTGTTTTATATATAGTAGTGTGTGTGTGTGTTAATCCCAGCCTCCTAATTCATCCTTCCCCTGGAGAACGCTTTTCTTTGTTCGGTGGTGGACCAGCCCTGCGGGTATTGGAATAAAGTGAGCATGGTGAGCAGGTGTCTGCGCAGCCCTCTAAGGGAAAGAGAAATAGGCTTTGGAGTCTGGACTCAGTTTAAACGTGCAAGTGTCACTTAACCCCCCAGCCCCTGGTCTCTGGTCTGTGGCTGGAGAACTCATATCTGCCACCTTGCACCCTGCAGCTGTCCTGGCAGGCACCTCTGAGATGGCAACTGGGATTGTGCTTTAGAAAGATCACTCGTCGTCATCAGTGGAGGGGGAGGATGGGGGAAGGTTGAAGGGAGAAGCAACTCGGGACAGAGGCGAGTCAGGATGGGGTGAGGACCGCAGTGCAGACCTCAGCTCACCGGCTCCTTCCCACCCCGGGCCCTCAGCCGCAGCCCCCCAGCCCCACCCCCCCACCTCCCCCCCCCCC
>NW_024070192.1:4806019-4863858 GCF_014754425.2 Oryx dammah | reverse complement strand
CCCCCATTTCCTCTTGATCCCACTAGCAACCTGCTTCCTGCTGAGCCCTTCGCAAGCGATAATTATCTATGCTTTTCTCTTCACTTAATGATTATCTGTCTCCTGGCAGGCGCTCTGCCCCACACCTGGGTCTGCTTCACCCCACCTGGCATCCAGGTGTTACGGATGCCTCCCCACCCCTGGATTGGTTCCCAAGGCCGCCCTAACTAATTACCGCAAACCCAGTGGCTTAAGGCAACCGAGGTGGATCCTCTCACGGTTCTGGAGGCCGGAAGTTGGGGACAAGGTGCTGGCAAGGCCGCCCTCCCTCTGAGCCCTGCCGGGGAGCATCCTTCCAGGTCCCCTCCAGCTTCTGGTGGCTCCAGTGACCCCCAGCTTTCCACAGCCTGATTCCACCTCAGGCACACTGCAACTAGAGAAAAGCCCGCACGGCAGTGAAAACCCAGCACAGCCAAAAAGAACTCAGTGGCTAACTAAATTAAACTATTAAAAAATGAGTCATCTGCTCAGCGAAAATTCACGGAAGGTCCTTTTCCCACTCAGCACTGGGCCCATCCTCAGTTGGGTCAGCTGGAGTCAGAGGCCACAGGGTGACGTGGCTGTCATGCGTGAGCCTGATGTATCCCCAGAACCCTCAGTGGCCTGGGACCACCCGTGTGCTGAAAAAGCCAAGCCACAGGGGACGCAGACTGCAGAAGCCCAGGCTGACGGCAGCCTCGAGAGTGTGGAGGAGCAGCCCAAGTCATCCTCGGCCACTGTTGGGACGGGCTGTGCCGCTTTGCCCCAACCCAGCACGCGGCTCCATCGGCCTCCCTGGTTGGAGAGAATGGTCCTCTGTCCTGGCTGGCTGGCTTCTTAGCGTTTCCTGCCCCCCTCTTATGATGTGTTACTTCGCTCGTAAATTGTCGGTCCGGCCCACGAGCCAGACACCCGCATCGATTGCTCCAGGAAGTGGTGCCGTGAACGTTCTGGTGACCTCAGCTGCGGGGACCTCAGAGGCTTCCCCAGACCGAGTGAACCCAGGAGACCAGCCTCTGACTCGTGAGCCGTCCAGGGAGCCTGGCGAACCCAGTTTCTGCTGTACCTGTGGATAATCCCAAGCCGTTAACAGAAATTAACCCCATGGCTCCTCAAGGGCCAAGGCGAGAGCAGAGAAACCTTTCTTGTGAGTCACGGCAAATATTTACCCTTGAAAGCTTGATTGGGAAACTGTCTTAAGCTCTTGGATAGCATGACCCTGGGACTTAAAAGGCCCCTCTGCCAGCTGCGGTCTGGTGTGCAGGGTTGAAAAGGCAAGACAATTCCCTTGCCTTGAGCCTGGGGAAGGGCCCCCAAGCTGCCAGACCTCAGAGAGGGAACCTGGGGTTCCGTCCTCCCCAGGGAGATGGAAGCAATTGGTGTCACGAAACTATGGGCTCCCTGATGACTGTGCTTTGGTTTCCTGGCTCCGTGTTTATAAATGGGGTTTTCTACCGGGTCACCCCTTTGCTTCTCAGTAGAAGCTTTTATAGGCCAAGCGCGAGGTGTGACATCCTCTGCTGACCCAGTTCTGCCGTCCACATCACGTCACGTCGCATCAGCCTCGAAGAAATGCAGGAGCAAACCCAGAGCCGTCATGGCACTGGATAGCTTTCACCTCTCTTCCTTCGGAGTGTCTGTCCTCTTTATTATTATTATTTACTTATTTCTGGCTGCTCTGGGTCTTTGCTGCTGCGCTCGGGCTTTCTCCAGTTGTGGTGAGCAGGGGGCTGTTCTCTCGTCGTGGTGTACGGGCTTCTCGTTGCTGTGACTTCTCCTGCTGCAGAGCCCAGGCTCGAGGGCAGGCAGGCTTCAGGAGCTGCAGCCTGCGGGCTCCTTAGTTGCATATCACAGGCTCAGTTGCTCCTTGGCATGCGGGGCCTTAGTTCCTGGACCAGGGGTCGAACCCGAGTCCCCCGCATTGGCAGGCGGATTCCTCACCACTGGACCACCAGGGAAGTCTCCGGAGTGTCTGCTCGATCCATCCAGCTGCCCGTCCCTCTGTCCTCCCACCCAGAACCTACGGAGAGCTAGCTACCTGGAAAGAGCCGATGGGTCTTCTGCCAGCCACGGTTGCTGGGGGGAGCGTGGCAAGGAGAGGGAGCCCCTGCCCCTGAAGTTTTCGCGGGAAGCAGCGCCTTCTTGAGGACATAGTTGGCCACGTGGCGTGGTTCCGTCTGAGGGTCTAGTGCTTGCACCATCCCGGGCTCCAGAGCAGGAAAGGAAACAACCCTTGCAAAGACTCCAGGCAAGAGGTCTCCTCACGGAGGCTGGTCCCCCCGGAGTGACTGGGCACCAGTGGACCGTGTCTTGTGTCGCCGACTTTCTGCTCTTGCCTTAAAGAAACAAGTGCCTCAAGGTAACGCTATAGGTCTTACCTTGTTCAGATTTGAACTTTCACCACGCGCTGGAGATGACTCATAAGTCAAGCAGTTATATGAATAAGAGGGCTGATCAGGAGATAGCTGAGACTCCACTGAAAAAACAGCTTCCTCAGGGTGGAAATCGCCTCGTGGCCAAATTACAGGTAATGGTCTGGACGTGGAGGTTTCCCCAGACATAGTAATGGGGACCCTTGGCTTTAAAAAAACACTGCATAGAGAGTTCCCTGCTGGTCCAGTGGTTAGACTCGGCGCTTTCACTGCCGTGACCCGGGTTCCGCCCGTGGCTGGGGAACTGAGATCCTGTGAGCCACAGGACATAGCCAAAAAACAAACAAACAAACAAAAAAAACATTGTGTAAAACTTTGGGGAAGCCAGTGAGTTTCTTAGAGTCCAGTGAGGAAGAAGTTCAAAATCAGTTTGACACACCTGTCTTGCCTACACTAGGCTCTCCTATTGGCCCTTCTGTAGTTTTGTAGCCAAGAGTGGGGTCTGGCTCCTTGCAGTTTAAACGCCATTAAAGAAGCAAAGTTGGTGGAAAGGAAAGTTTGCTTCAGTTTGGATGCTGCGGGGTGGGGGTGGTTGTGGACACCTGCCCAAAGGCTGACTCCGCCTCCCTCCCCACTCAGACAATCCACAATCAGGGAGCAAGAAATTTTATAGACAGAGGGAGGGGCCTCATGCAGAAACACCACAGGCAGCTCCGACGGCCACTTTGAAATCGGCCCTTGGTGGTCTGACCAGCCTCATCTTGATTGTTTTAGGTACAGTTGTAATCTTCAGGGCCGGTTTTAGAGTCGGATTGTTCCGTTTCCTTGAGGCCAGTTCTTGGGATTTGGCAGCTTACACTGTGGCTAGTCCGGTCACCATGTAGTTAACTTCTTCCACCTGGTGGTGGGGTTTCAGTATCTATAAGACAACTCATATTCCAAAAATATGGCTTAGAATATTATCTACAGTCCTTGAGAAGGAACTAGCTCATTGACTACATTATTACTATTTAGTCTTGTTTAATTTGATTTGACCCTTTATTTCTGCACGTTCTTGCTTCTGAGATTAAGCTTCTTTGGCTAAAGTTTGTCCACAGACAGAAGGCAGGTGGGGGACATGGGGGGGGGCGAGGACCACAGCATCCTGCTCTGTTTCAGCTTCGGGGGAAAATGGTTCCGTCTCACTTGAGGCGGAGGGTCCACAGCGGTGATGGACGAGCAGCAGGGGACGGCAGAGCGAGGAGGACGGGCCCTGTGGCTCCTCTCCTCCCCTGCCTCCCTCGTTTGACCTCTCCTGACCCAGCACCCCCCACTCCCGCCTCCCTGCGCTCCTCTACCCACACCAGCATCGTGAACGCTCAGAGTCCCCCTTCTAACCATGTTGCGTCACAGCCCCCAGCCGTCCTCAGAGAAGCACCCAATCTTGAACACGTGGCTCAGCAATTCCACCCCTGTTTTCTTCCCCAAATGACCAGGACAGGTGTCCCCACGAAAACTCATACACCCAGCACGGCTCACAATGGCTGAAAGGCAGAAGCCACCCACATCTCCATCTGTGGATAAACGGACACACAAATGGGGTGGATCCACGCAATAGGATGCTGACTTAGCCAGGAAAAGGAATAAAGCACTGGTACGCAAAATAACACGGACGGACTCTGGAAACACGGTGAAGAGTGAAGAAGCCACCCCCTAGAGGCCACAGGTCTGCGGCCATCTCCTCCTGTTCCCAGGACACTGGCCCAGAGGCTCCCTGTTGCCAACCTGAGTCTTCCCATGTCCCAGGTTGTCCTGGCCATCAAGCCCTTGACCTCACTGGCCCTGAAGCTAACAAATGTGTACAGCCAAGTTTCCCCTGCCTGCCCATCCCCTCCCTGAACAGCTCACCTCTGCCGGCTGAAGAGCTAGCAGGAAGCTCCAAGCCCCCCGAAACTCCTTTCATTTGCAGAGGAATATCAACCCTCCCTGGGTTCAGGAAGCCCAGGCTGGGTGTTGGACTGACTACATATTCTTAGACCAACCTAGACAGCATATTAAAAAGCAGAGACATTACTTTCTAAACAAAGGTCCATCTAGTCAAGGCTATGGTTTTTCCAGTGGTCATGTATGGATGTGAGAGTTGGACTATAAAGAGGGCTGAGTGCTGAAGAATTGATGCTTTTGAGCTGTGGTGTTGGAGAAGACTCTTGAGAGTCCCTTGGACTGCAAGGAGATCCAACCAGTCCATCCTAAAGGAGATCAGTCCTGAGTGTCTAATGTTGAAGCTGAAACTCCAATACTTTGGCCACCTGATGCGAACAGCTGACTCATTTGAAAAGACCCAGATGTTGGGAAGGATTGAAGGCAGGAGAAGGGGACGACAGAGGATGAGATGGTTAGATAGCGTCACTGACTCAATGGACATGACTTTGGGTGGACTCCGGGAGTTGGTGATGGACAGGGAGGCCTGGCGTGCTGCGGTTCACGGGGCCTCAAAGAGTAGGACACGACTGAGCGACTGAACTGAACTGAATCTCTTCCTGGACACGGAGGGATGGAGGGACCAAGAGACACACACGTTCTCACTCCGTGCAGACAACCACCAGTTTCCTGCTAGAGCTCAAAGCTCCCTGTTCAGTTTGCACTAGGCGCGAGGTCCAGTCATGCTTCCTGAAGGGGGAGGAGGCGCAGGTGGTGTTCAGCTTTGAACTTGGTCCACGTGCCCCAAGGATAAGTGAAGGTACAGCTCAGTCTAAACAAGGGACTCAGGAGGTAAAATCCCTGCTCTTTAAGTTTCACGCTGGCCAGGAGCCAGGTGGAGAGGGCCCTGGGACAGCGGCTGCCCGTGAAGGCTACTGAGAGCGTCTGTTATTCAGCCGCAGAGCATTCAGCTCCGAAGATTGTGCCCAGGAGATTCTCGTGCGGCTGGAAAAGAAAGGAGCCTTTCAGCACCCCCCTCTCTCTCTCTCTCTTGTTTGGCCTGCGCTGCAGCTTTAGCTGAGCTGCCCTTTTGGAGTTTCCTCTCAGGGTGATCGGTTTATGCTGTCCAGATGTGCACAACGCTATGGTGTGGGGTTGGAGCTTTCCAGATGTGTGCCAACAGAAAAGTGAGCTTTGGCCAAGGCGGGGGCCTGTCTCCGCAGCCCCCGAAATCCGGACAACCCACAATGCCATCATTGTGTGGGAGTCACAAAGCTCGGGGCTCTGGGAAAGAGCTCCTGGGGGCACGCGGGTAACCTCCTTATTGTACAGCCGGAGATATCAGGGCCAGGGAGTCGTGACGTGCTGGCTGCTGATTGCCTGCAGCTGGGAGCCGGCCAGACCTCAGGTTTTGCTAGGACTCCTGGGCCTGCATCTGTGCACAGGTCTGCCTCATCAGTGTGCGCCTGGCACTCTTCTAGGTTCTTGGGGGGGCAGACAAGGATTCTCAGCTTGTTCTGATGCCAGGTCAGATGTTGTTCAGTCACTCAGTCATGTCCGACTCTCTGCGATCCCATGGACTGCAGCACACCGGGCTTCCCTGTCCTTCACTCTCTCCCGGAGCTTGCTCAAACTGATGTCCATTGAGGTGGTGATGCCACCCAACCATCTCATCCTCTGTCCACCCCCATCATCAGAGTCTTTTCCAAAGTGTCCGCTCTTCGCATCAGGTGGTCAAAGTATTGGAGCTTTGGGAGGTAACAAATGAACAATCGACATAAAAAATAAGTGGATTATATAAAAGGTAGGAGTTGCTGTCCAAAAAAAAAAAAAAACAACCAGCGTTAAAGGGACATGGGAGTATCCCCAGCATTTTTTTTTTTTTAAGTAGAAAGGACAGGTCAAAAGGGAGCAGGACCCAAGTGGTCTGCAGCCATCTTCTACAGCCATTGTTTGGAATCAGTCCTGGCACCTGAAGCTAGTTGATGAGAACGAGTACACAAGAAAAAAAGACATAATAAAGCCATGGCCAGGGAAGTTTCTGGTTCAGTCTTTAAAAAAGGTGAAGAAATGAGCCTGAGAAAGAAGGTTCCAGTAGAAATGCCCTGAGGCGGGAGTAGCCCCGCACATTTGAGGATGAGAAAGGAGGCGGGATGCTGGAGGGAAAGGAGCCAGGTGAGGAGCCGTGGATGAGGAGGCCGGAGCGCAAGGGAGGGCAGGGGCTCGTGGGTCTTGGGGGCCGCAGGGAGGACCTGGACTCTGCCTCCAAGGGCCGTGTGCTGCCTGGGGATGCTCTGAGCAGAGAAGCATGGCAGGTGGACACGGTGGATGTGCCGAGAACGGGCTCTGGGGGCACGGGACATGCAGGGAGCCCAGTCAGGACGCTGAGCCTGTTCACCAGGGCGAGATGGTGGGGGTCCCCCTGGGTCACTGGCCACGTTTCCTACGTCTCCCGAGAGATGGGGGGTGGAGGGTCAGGGCCTGGGATCCAGCGCCAGCTCCCCAGCTGCGGGACCCCGGCTGTGTTCTCAGGTTTCCCCTCACCCTTTCTGGGCCTTGGTTCCTACGTCTACAGGACAGAAAATGAACTTATACCTCCTGAGTGAAAGAAATCACAGATGCTTAAAAAAGATGTCCTTTAGAAGAAGGTGCCAAAATGCTGTAAAAGGTTATAGCGGTTTGCAGTGGTATTTTGTGTGCTGAAAAAAACACAAAATGTTTTAGTCCCAAGCCCTCCTCTAAAACGTTGAACCTGGCTTGATGGAAGCATTCAGTTTCTATACAGGCAGGCACATCTCAGAGACAACAGACCCCTGTGACAAAGTGAGTCACACGAATTTTGGGGCTTTCCTGGTGGCTCAGCTGTAAAGAATCCACCTGCCAAGCAAGAGATGTGGGTTCGATCCCTGGGTCAGGAAGATCCCCTGGAGAAGGAAATGGCAACCCACTCAAGTATCCTTGCCTGGAAAATGCCATGGACAGAGGAGCCTGGAGGTCACAAAAGAGTTGGATGCAATTTGGCAACTAAACAACAACAGCAAGGCAGCCTCACGCTGGTCCTGTGCATATGCTTGACTTGCTGGGAGACTTAGCTGGTCAAGGTCCCAGAGGCATCTCTCAGGGAGTAGAGCTCACCTAGCCAGCTGTAGGCTCCTCTGTCTTCTGACAAGGAGAGGTGTGTAGAGGTGGCCTAAACCACCCGCTGACACCACCCTGCCTTCTGGCTTGACTTCCTGGGGCTCCTCCCAGCCCTCTTCAGGGAGAGCAGCCGACTTGAAGGGAACCGATGGGTCATCTCATTGCTCCAGCCCGTAGCGGTAAGCCTCCCAGAAGAGAAAGAAGGGGTGGGGGAAGATCCCTTGCGTGCTAAGCCAGCTCCACTGAACAGGTAGGGCCGGGCAGCCCTGCGGGGAGCACCCAGCCCCTTCCCACCTGCAGGCTCATCAAACACCTCGACAAGCAGCCCGAGTGGGAAGCCGGTGATGTCACCGCCGAGCCTGAACAATCAGGCCTTTCACAGCAGGATGATAACAATCACCACCATATGTAAGGGCCTGCCACACAAGAACACACACGCTCATCACTCCTGGGAGGATCTGAAAGCCGAGGTGAAGCAGGGCTTGTCAGGAATATGCCGGGCTCCTTTCATAATCAGCCGGCCAGAGAACATAGCCTGAAGAGCTGGTCTGCGGGCTACAAGGAGGCTCACTTGCCAGTTTTCAGAGAAACCCGTGACTCTCTCCACCATTTCCCCAGGAGGCCTCGCCTGCAACCCCAGAAATAACCTCTTTGTTGTTCAGTCACTAAGTCGTGTCTGACTCTTTGTGACCCCATGGACTGCAGCCCACCAGGCACCTCCCTCCTTGGGATTCTCCGGGCAAGAGTACTGGAGCGGATTACCATTTCCTGCTCCAGGGGATGTTCCCCACCCAGGGATCGAACCCGTGTCTCCTGCACTGGCAGGTGGATTCTTCCCCACCGAGCCACCAGGGAGGCCAAAGCAACCCCTACGCTGCGCATAGTCTGTGCTGGGGTTCAGGCAGGAGCATCCCGCTGCACAACTCCAGGGGGTGCTGTTCACTGACAACACAGTGTGCCCCAGAATCACACAGTGCTGCGGTTCTGAAGTTACTGCCTTTGG
Source organism: Oryx dammah (assembly GCF_014754425.2). Lineage (NCBI taxonomy): Eukaryota > Metazoa > Chordata > Mammalia > Artiodactyla > Bovidae > Oryx > Oryx dammah. Next base: position 4,855,428 of record NW_024070192.1, on the reverse strand, counting down.
AAGAAGGAATCAGGGCCCCGGTGGTTCTCAGGTGTTGCTTTTACCTTGAATCCCAGGGATCTGTCTCGCTGCAGCTAATGTTCCTAGAAGAGTCCACTCCACTGAGCCTGGCAAATCTCAAACAAGATGCGCGTGGTCGGGCGGTTTTCTTGTTCAGTCTGGCAGTTTCAGGTGTTCAGGTGTTTGTGGTGAAAGCAGGCTCACCTAAGCTTGCTCACTCTGGTCCGTGGTTCTCAACAGGGGATGTTTTTGCAGCATCTGCAGATGTTCCTGGTCGTCCCAACTGGAGGCTGTTGGCATCTGGCGAGTAGAGGCCAAGGATGCCACTGGATGTCCTGCGGTGCCCCAGATGGGCGCTCACAGCAAGGAACTGGTCCCCAGTGGCCAGAGCCTCAGGTCAAGGAGAAGCCTGCTGTAGGTGGGACGTTCTGACCCCCCTACCTGAAGGTCTCTGATCACAGCAAGGAACTGGTCCCCAGTGTCCAGAGCGGCAGGTCGAGGAGAAGCCAGCCACAGGTGGAACGTTCTGACCGCCCTCCCTGGAGATCTTTGGTTAACATCACCCCCATCAGGCCTTCACTCCCTGACTGCCAGAGCGAGCCAGAGCCTCAGCTCACTGGTCCAGGAGACACGAGGCAGCACCTCCTCCTCTGCTGGGGCCTGGAGCCCAGATAACTGTCTCTCTCCAGGATGCTCTGACGAGTTTGCGTGAGGCCCAAAGACGCGAGGCATGTGGAGCAGTGGTTGCGGGTCCCCTCTGTCACTTCCCAGCTGGGTCACCCTGGGGACATGTCACCTGACCCCCTTGTGCATCAGTTTCCCCATCTGTGAAATGGGGTGATGATGGTAGGAAACACTTAGGAGGTAGTTGCGAGTACGGAGCGTGTCGCTACACGAAAAACGCTTCCAACCACGCCCGACGTTTAGTAACATGCCATAAATGGGCAGAGATGATTGTCGTCGGTTTTATTCTAGCCGGAGGACCTTAGTCTCCCTCCAACGGGTGTGGTAACGACAGACAAGCCGGTTTCAGCCGCAGGTTGTTGCGACGGGGTCTGTGCTGCTGCTGACACTTGCCGAGAGCTTTCCCCAAGCTCAAGGCCAGACGCTTTTGTTTTTATGGCCACATGGCAAGCAGGATTTTAGTTCCCTGACCAGGGATCAAACTGGCGCCCTCTGCAGTGGAAGCACTCAGAGTCTTAACCAAAGGACCACCAGGGAACATTCTTAAGTGAAAGGTTTCGTGGAGATGGCTAAGGCATGGATTTTAAGGGAACCCTCTCATTCAGCACAGGGGTCAGCCTCCAGAGGTGGGTGGAGACCCTGGGATGGAACCTTAGGCTTGGCCTTTGGGGAGACCCCTGGGGCAGAGCTGAGGCATTTGTCCTGAAAAGCCAGCAAGCTTAGTTACACAGGGAGGAGTCTTAGAAGATGATGCCAAGGAGAGATGGGCCTTGACTCCAGAGCGTTTTCTGCTCTTCTTTGTGCCCTGTGGCTTTAAATTGGGGTGGGGGCACCCCACTCCAGTACTCTCGCCTGGAAAATCCCATGGACGGAGGAGCCTGGTAGGCTGCAGTCCATGGGGTCGCTAAGAGTCAGACATGACTGAGCGACTTCACTTTGACTTTTTCTTTCATGCACTGGAGAAGGAAATAGCAACCCACCCCAGTGTTCTTGCCTGGGAAATCCTAGGGACGGGGGAGCCTGGTGGGCTGCCGTCTATGGGGTCGCACAGAGTCGGACACGACTGAAGCGACTTAGCAGCAGCAGCAGCAGAGACAGTAGGCCTGCACTGCCGCGCCCTAAAATCTCACACCATTGCTTACACTGTCCATTCTTCCTGATGGAAAAGCACCTCCCATCTCTCTCTAGCTACTGAAAGGCTCCTCGTCCTTCAGAGTCCACCTTGAATGTCACCTTCTCCAGGAAAGAGTCCCAGAATCCCATTCTCGGCCAGAATCATTTCTCTCCATGGGCTTTCTGCTTCTCTTGTGGCCTTTGGCCAGCTGCTATCCTGGAGTCATTTGTAGGTGGGTCTCTTCATCCTCCGTTAGACTGTAAACTCCTGGAAGATGCGGGGCCCTTCCTGACATCTCCCTGTTCCGTGTGTGGGTGAGCTCTCACACGTGGCTGGAGCCCAGTGCTGGATTCTGGAGTCACTCCTGAAAAACGGATCCTCACTGGCTGCCAACCGCTATCTCCAGCCTTGGCTCTGACCTGGAGGTCACAGAATCTGGAAGGGTGAGGAGCGCGAGCTGGAGAAGGAGTTCGTGCGAGGTCAGAAAGATCACCGGGCTGCGGACACTTCCACTGTGTCCTGCCCCTGCCGCTCCTAAGTCAGCTCTGCGGGAGGAGCCCTGATTCCCTGAGCCCCGGCTTCCTGGCTGCTCCTTCGCACCTGAACACGCGGTGCCCATGACCCTCTGTCACTTTTATCTTTGCCTGTGTTGGGTCTGCACTGCTAGGCCGCCTTTTCTCTCGTGGTGGTGCAGGGTCTTATCACGCTGGATTCTCTTGGTGCTTCCCTGGTGGCTCAGATGGTAAAGAATCCGCTTGGAATGAAGGAGACACAGGTTCGATCCCTGGGTCAGGTAGATCCCCTGGAGGAGGAAATGGCAACCTGCTCCAGCATTCTTGCATGGAGAATCCCATGGACAGAGGAGCCTGGCGGGCTACGGTCCAGGGACTGCAAAGGGTTGAACACGACTGAGCACTAACACTCTCTTGTTGCAGAGCAGAGTTTCTAGGGTGCACGGGCTCAGCAGTTTTGATGCACAGGCTCAGCAGTTGCCACGCACGGGCTTAGCTGTCCCACAGCACGTGGGATGTTCCCTGATGGGAGATCGGACCAATGTCCCTGGCATTGGCAGGCGGGCTCTTTCCCACTGAGCCCCAGGGAAGCCCCCCATCGTTTTTGCTGATGCTTCCTCTGTCCTCATCGACCCTCCCCTATGATGCTTCCCAGGATCCCCTCCAGCACCCACCCCAGTCTGCAGGCCATCGGATGCAGTTGCAAGTGGCCCCTGGTGTCCTGGGCTCAGGGCAGGGGCTCCTGAGATGGAGGTGGGTGTGGCCACTGTCCTCACCGTCAGCTTCCTTTCTGATGACTTCTGAGGTCAGTGGCTCTCAACACTGTTAGCACATTCCTCAAGTCTACAGTCCAGTGCCTGACCCCATCATTTTTCAGAATCTCCCCCTGGTGTGGGGGTGGGGGCGGTTAATTCCTGAACTGATGCAAGTGGAGAAGCAGAAGAGAGAGTGTGGAGAGAACTGAGCCTTTCCATTGGGTCACCCCCACAGATGCCCAGGACACAGCGTCCACGGGAACCTGACGCCCCAGCACGTGTGTGTGCAGAGGGCAGCCAGGTTAAGAAGGGATGGATACAAAGGTGGGGAAGGCAGAGCTGCTGTGGTCCAGCCCTTGCTGTGGCTGAAGGAGCCCGGCTGCACTCAGGAATGATTCCATGGTGCCAGCAGGATCCCAAGGGTGCGGTACCTGGCTGGGCTGGCAGCCCCATGCGGGAGACAGGGCAGGGCCCCGGGAACACGGCTGGCCAGGCGTAGAAGAATGGGGTTTCTGTGCCACTTATCAGGACGGTGGCTCCCAGGCAGGGCGTAGAGGAGGAGGTTCCACAGCCTGCCCGCCTGACTGCTGGCTGCAGTCAGTCCCAAGTCATGGGGAGGACTTTGAACAGATGGAGCCCCGCCTCTGACTCACTGGCGACATGGGGCGGCCACTCCCTCCCTGGCTAGGTCTGGGGTGAGTCCTGCGCCTGCCTGTGGACGAGGGGGACAGGTGATGGCCTGGGACCGAGAGCCAGCCACAGAGTGCCCTCAGACAAGAGATGTAAGATCTGGACAGGCACCTTGACCTTCCTCACTGAAAAACCCTTGTTGTAGGCATGTGCGTGCTGTCGTTCAGTCTTGTCCAAGCCCATAAACTGTAGTCTGCCAGGTTCCTCTGTCCATGGAATTTTCCAGGCAAGGAAACTGGAGGGCATTGCCATTTCCTTCTCTGGGGGATCAGGGATCGAACCCGCGTCTCCTGTGTCTCCTGCATCAGCCGACAGATTCTTCACCGCTGCACCACCTGGGTGGCTGAGTGGGCAAGGAGGACAGGGTGCAGCCGGCTGCTGGTTGAAGGCACTCCCTGGCCACTGTCTAGAGCTGATGCCTGACCCCCATTGGCAGCAAGGCAGACAGACGTGAGCCAACTGACCAGAAACCCAAGGGACAGTGGAGTTTCCCTTTTTCATCCAGTCCATCCACGACTCCCTCGGGCCACATTCCAGCACTGCTTGCCAAGTGGCACCCACATCTCAAACCCTGGAGAGCTCCAGTGGTCAGATGAGCCCTGGTGGAAGGGCTGCCCTGTGGACCTGTCCAGCCGGGGCAGAGTCTCGTCTGGGGAGATACCCTCAGACTGCCTTCCCGTTGCATTCAGCCTGACCCGGGTTCCCTCCCGTTGTGCCGTTCCATCCTCTGCCAGTGGACATTCAGCTTCTCTGCGCTAGTTTGCTGCCTGCGGAATGAGGGCTCCTGGTGTATGTGGTGCCTGGGGATTTCCCCGAGGATCACGGAGTACCTTTGTCCTGTCTCTGTTTCTCCCTCCCTTCCACTCCAATGCCTGGTCTGGGTGCAAAGCAGGCTCTCCGGGCTTGGCTGCGACCAAATGACCAATTCACAGAGCCCAGGCAGGAAGGCAGAGGGTCGCGGTGAACTGCCCAGAGCCCCCAGAAGTGCAGTGTTAGCAGCAGACTGGTGAGCGGAGGCTGTGGGGAAGCCCAGCCCAGCCCCTCATCTGTGTGCCCGTCACAGTCTGCGTCCGAACCTCCTCATCCCATTTCTGAAGTTGCTTCTCGACAAAAATGTGACCTGTCCATCTTCAGGCCGTAAGGGAAGGGATCACCCCATAGAGGCACGGAATCAGGTCACTGGGTGCAACAGCCCTGCAATGGTGGATGTCGTTAACCCACGTGACCCCTTCCGTGTTCCATATGAGGGTCTGAGGTGTGGAAGTGAGGTGGTTTGTGCAGAGTTGTGTGGTAAGTGGCGAACCCGGGTTCTCCTGCCACCCAGCCAGCGTGCCCCGAGCTGTGCTGTAAAGTCCATCAGCACAGAGCATCTCCAGGGACCCAGGACGGTGTGAAGGGGTAGGATCCTCGACCCCTCCTCTTCACGCTCTAACCTTTCCCCGTCCTTCACCCGTCACAGGGATCCACCCACACCTCTGAAGGCACAGGAGGGCGTTGCTTAGAGGCCAGGGGCCCCCGTCCGCCTGGGTGCTCCGCTCTGGACGTCCGCCCTTCACGCGCCTCCTTGGTCTTTCAGGAATTTAGCCCTTGGAATTGGGATCCAGAACTTCCCGGAGGGCCTCGCCGTCAGCCTGCCCTTGCGAGGGGCTGGATTCTCCACCTGGAGAGCCTTCTGGTAAGTGCTGCAGACGCCGGCGTCAGGGGCCAGGGCCGGGTCTGCGGTGGAGCTCAGGGCAGTCCTCCGGCCGGCCTCTCTCAAGAGCAAGCTCTTCCGGCCCGGAAGTGAACCTGGAGCTTAACCTCTTCTGGCCCAGAAGTGAACCTGGAGTTTCCGGAAACACCGGCCATCTGGTTGGATCCTGCACCCCCAAGGCTCATCCCTTGACCGTCCACCCCGATGACCGACCGAGTTTCCTATTTTCAAAAGCCCTCCAGGGATGGCCATGCCCACTCAGGGTGGGGTTTTCTCCCCCTGCTGGTGGGAAGACCCGAGGCAGCTCTGCCGTCCACTGGCCGCATCACAAGCCCTGGGTAGGATCACTCACCCCAGTCTGTCCCCAGGGGTCATCATACCAGCTCCCGTCATGACCCTCGTCAAGGTGAGGACCAGGGTTCTCTCAGCAACATCTGGGCAGGTGAAGCCCATGGTGCTCACACTTAATGTTTTCATAATCCCCAAAGGGCGTTCTGGGGCTTCCCAGGTGGCTCAGCGGGAAAGAACTCTCCTGCCAATGCAGGAGACCGCAGGTTCCATCCCTGGGACAGGAAGATCCGCCGGAGGAGGAAATGGCGACCCAGTCCAGCATTCTTGCCTGGAGAATCCCATGGACAGAGGAGCCTGGTGGGCTACAGTCCATGGGGTCACAAAGAGACACAACTAAGTGCCTGAACAAAGGGCTTTCCAGTTTGTTTCCAACTTTTACCTTTCCAATGACCTGTAAGGTGCATCCCCAGGCTTCAGAGGAGGGGGCCGGGGGCCTAGAGTGTCAGATAATCAGCTTGTCACGTGGTGGTGCCGAGGCTGCCGTTTCTTCTGCCTCTCAGTTCACAGGGCCCCAGGGCTCAGGACGCCTCTTGGTTAAAGCAGTCGCCACTCTAGAATGTTTGCTGAAAGCTTTACAGGACTGTTAACAACAGTTAAAAAGCAGCTTCCATTTTATAGGGTCTTATGATTTACAAGTTCTTGCATATACGTCAATCACTTTATTTCCATTGTTATCATCTCTTCCTCTGTCGTGGGAGACGACGGAACACAGCTTTTGAGAGGACAGCACGATGACCCTAGAGATTTTTTTCAGACATCAGTTCCCTGCACCTGAGAGCCGTGACTGTCATCTCATACAGGAGAAGGTCCAGGGCTGCAGAGAGGCAGGAAGAGGGCACCTGCGATCAGTGTCCAGACCCTGAGATGAAAGTTTCTGTTTAACTGGACACACTCAAGAGCTTCAGAGGGTGCTCCAAGCATGCAAGCACAGAGCAGGAAGCAATGGCTCCTTTGAGGATGTGTCTCCCCATGCCCTCCATCTGTTCCTGGTCAGGGCAAGCTGGGAATTCACAGTCCTAGCCTGTCTTCTGGGGGAGGGGCGGGAGGAGAGGTTGTCGCTCACCCCCATTTTACAGATGAAGGGGCTGAGGCTCGGAGCCAGATGCCCGCAGAAGGAACAGTGGGAAAGACGTCCCAGCACCTTTTGTATTGGTGTTCAGCCCATACAGGTGTCTCTTGCTGGTGGGGCTCAGCCATGGGGCTCAGGTACAGGCTTATCTCCTGGCACTGAATGCTCAGGGCTCGTGGGGGCTGCTGTTTTAATAGAGCTCGTGGGATTCCAGCCTCCAGACACCCTCAGATAAAGGGTGTTTTCCAAAGGAAAAATCTCACCTTAATCCAAGGAGGGGGTGTTGTGAGGAGAGGCCCTCACTGTATACCCGGCCAGGTGGGTCTACCTTGTGGGCCGGGGTCGGTGGGTGTGGCTCCTTCAGAAGGGGTGCCATTATGGCCGGAACCCCCAGACATACCAAGCACAACCCAGGTCCTTGGGAAGTGTGTGCACCACTCCTCCTCGTCAGCATTCTAGCCTTCAAAGGACAATGTAGCCCTCAGCTGGTGAACGGCTGGCTGGCGGTGTAACAGCAGTGTGTCCATACAATGGGACATTATGCAATCATCAAAGGGATGAAGCCACTTGTTACAACAGGGATGCACCTTGAAATAAGCCAGTAAAAAGGATCACCTATTGTCTGACTCCATTTACAGGAAACATCCAGAGGGGAGAAATCCCTAGAGACAAAAAGTAGATAGGGGTGGTCAGGGGCTGAGGGAAGGGAGGAACAGGGAGCGGCTGCCAGTGGGTATGAGGTTTGTTTTGGGGGTAATGAAAACCATCTGGAATTGGATTGTGGGGAAATTGTTGCCTAACCTCGTGAATACACTGAAAACCACTGAACTGTACACATTCAGTGGGTGCGCCATTCGGTAGGAGAATTCTGTCTCAATAAGGCTGTTATTTTAAGAAGACAATGTGGGAAATTTAAAACTCTAAAATAAACCTGGGAGGGGGTGTCTACGGTGACTGTGTAATAATAGGGAGCTGGGAAAGCAGAGGTGGTGTTAATAAAAACAACACACAGTGAGGTGGTTTTGCCCAGCGATCTGACGCGGAGGACGATGCACGCCTTTTGCAGAGCCCAGGCAGCCCAGCACGCGGGGTGTCCGCCCGAGCCTCCCCGAGGGCACGCGTCTGTTCTCTCCTAGGTACGGGCAGCTCAGCGGCATGGTGGAGCCTCTGGCCGGGGTCTTCGGCGCCTTCGCGGTGGTGCTGGCCGAGCCCATCCTGCCCTACGCGCTGGCCTTTGCGGCTGGCGCCATGGTCTACGTGATTATGGATGACATCATCCCCGAGGCCCAGATCAGGTGAGAGCCGCCCCGCCCCCACCCAGCCTGGTCGCCATCCCAGCCGGGCCCCCCACCCCCACCCCCGCCCCCGCTCGCCCCCTGCGCATCTGCTTTGCCTTTACTGGTCCCTCTTTCCTACACCTCCACCTCTTCAGGCCCTTTCCTAAGGTCATCTCCACCCTCTCCTCAACTGGGTTCTTTGAAACCGAAAGAGGAGTAACAGGCGGGTGGGTGGAGAGTCGGAAGACCTGATATCAAGCCCCACCCTCCACCCCCAGTGCGCACAATGCTGTTTTGTATATTCTCTCTCTCTCTGTCTCTCTCTCAATTTTACTGGGGCTGGAAAGAGGGAGAGGTGAGCTCTGCAATGGTAACCACCGCTGCACCTCCAGGCCTTCGTTGTCCAGCTATAGGCCAGGTGTTGGGGGAGGGGGGGAGAGGGATCCCTGCCTTTATTTCCTTTCGGTTTTCCTAGCAGAATGATTTTAAGGCTGGTTTACAAGGTCAGGTGACGTAACGTCCTCAGAAAGTCACTGCCGCTTTTTGCTATTCAAACATGGATTTCGGAGCCCTCAAGCTGACCTTGAGGAAGTTGCCTCTGTAGACCTCCATTTTCCCACCAGGAGAATGGGGATGATAACAGAAGTGACCTCATCTGTTGATCCTCAGGGTTTACATGATTTAGTTTACCTGGCACGTAGTGTTAGTCGCTTAGTCGTGTCCAGCTCTTTGCAACCACATGGACTGTAGCCTGCCAGGCTCCTCTGTCCCTGAAATTCTCTAGACAAGAATAAGGAGTGGGTTGCTATGCCCTTCTCCAGGGAATCTTCCCGACCCAGGGATCAAACTCAGGTCTCCTGCTTTGCAAGCAGGTTCTTTACCATCTGAACCACCAGGGTAAGCCCTAGTAAAAGTTACTTGCCATTATTGGGGGTTCCCAGGTGGCACTCGTGATAAAGAACCCGCCTGCCCATGCAGGAGACGTAAAAGACACAGGTTCAATCCTTGGGTGTGAAAGATCCCCTGGAGGAGGGCATGGCATCCCGCTCCAGTGTTCTTGCCTGGAGAATTCCACGGACGGAGGAGCCTGGCGGGCTTCAGTCCATGGTGTCACAAAGAGTCAGACAACTGAAGCAACTTAGCATGCACGCTTGTCAATATTGCTATTTTTTTTTATTGAAGTATAGTTAATTTACAATGTTGTATTGGTTTCAAGTGTACAGCAAAGTGATTCATTTATACATATTTAGATATCCTTTTTTGGATTTTTCTTTTTTAAAGTTTTTTTAAAACCAAATTTATTTTCCTTAATTTGATTTGGGGCTGTACCCTGTTCTGTGTGGTATCTTAGTTCCCCAACCAAGAACTGAATCTGCACACCCTGCTTTGGATGACAGCATCTTAGCCACTGCACCTCTGGAAAGCCCTTCAGATTCTTTTCATTGTAGGTTGTTACAAGGTGTTGAATATAGTTCCCTGTGCTCTACGGTAGGTCCTTGCTGTTTATCTGTTGTATATATAGTAGTGTGTATCTGTTAATCCCAAGTCAATAGTATTATTGTTACTATTATTATGAATAGGAGTAGTTTGTTTCTCTCCGAACTGGACACCGTGGAGGATGCTGTCAGCTTGGACGCTGTTCTCGGTGCATCCAGGTCTCACTCTCTGCCTTTCCTTCCCTCCTAGTGGTAATGGGAAACTGGCGTCCTGGGCCTCCATCCTGGGCTTCGTGGTGATGATGTCGTTGGACGTTGGTCTGGGCTAGTGGTGAGATGCTCCGGACCCCAGGAAAGGCGGCACGAGGTGACAGCCACCATTGGCTTCGGCAGGACCAGCCTCTTTCTTCACATCCAAACATTTTCCTTCATCTCCTTTTTCATCTCATTACCTTGATTGACTCTGATTAAGATATGATACTTTTTAGATTTCTTTTGAGGGAGATAGTGGTTTTATTTGGAATTTCAAGCAGGCTCAGAACTATAGATTTTTGCCTGGCCACTACATAGACTCTTTCTTCAATGGGATAACCAAGGACACACAGATCAGGGAAATCTTTTGTACCTTCAGTTGCCCTCACTAGACTCAACGGAAGTTCCTCAAGGTCACCTCCAGAAGCAAGAGAGAAGTCTCCCAAGCATCTTTGCCTAGTGACTCAGAAAGGCCAGGACAGCTCTTATCCGTCCTTCCCGCTCTTTACCACTGATCCTCTGTCCATCAAGACTGGAGCTGGAGCATCATGGACAAAGCAACCCAGGGAGGAACTTACCTTCTTCTTACTCCCCCAGGGGGGATGCTGCATGGAAGGAGGCGAAGACGAAGGGAAGAAAATCAGCTGGTCTTTCCTTTTCCCTTTTTCTGAAGGCAGAGATTGGCACTGTCGAAGTTAAGGGAATCAGGACAACTGTGGATGCGCAGTGAGCCCTGTGAACCGAGGACAGAGAGGCACTTTGATCAGAGACCTGAGCTCTCTCTAGATTCCAAGAGCAACTCGTTCTGCCATGGTCTCCAAGTCCCCCAGACGTGTTTTTATAAGCTTACAGCCTTGATTTTTCTAGGAGCCTTGGGGACACCAGCAAACTGCTAGAACTCAACCCCTTCATTTACTTACAGAGGGAGTCACTGAAGCTCGTCTAAGAGAATACAAGACTAGGAGTCTGCACTGGGTCCCCCTCCTTTGACTCTTTGGTAACTTGTAACCTCACCCAGACCTCCTAAGCTGTTTTACTGGATTTCAGTCAGAAAACTCAGGATGAGACAGGAAGAAGGGTAGAATAACAAGAGGTACTTTTTACATTTCCCCTTTAAAGTAAGTTTTAGCCAAGTCATCATTCTAAAATGACCCCTAAAGAAAGATTCGAATGAGACTTGAAGCCAGTCTCCTCCCTAATATGTACACACAGCTTCTCCTGCAGGGCTGGCATATCTTATCTACTTCAAGCATAGCTGAGGCCTGCCGTTCTTGCTGGTCAGAGGCGCACAGGGGACCTTGAGTGGGTTCTGCTGACAAGGCGGGCAACCCAAGAGCCAGGTGTTAAGGCGTTGTGTGATCAAGGCCCACCCCAGGTTGACATGTCTCATCGCTTCCAAGGGTGGATACACTGTTCTAGGAATGCCCTGTGCCGCATCTATGTACCTTCTTCCAGAGCACTGATGATCAACATTGAAGACACGTTCAGAAGTTTGATTGGTGGAGATTCATTGGTTTGGTGGTTGGCATATGGGTGTTTTTATGTCTTTGTAACAGAGTTCTACATAATGCAGGCTTCTTTCTGATGGACAAGACCTCATAACTGTGATTAATACCAATAAAGGGGATATTGTTGTGGATGACCTGTGCCATGTCCAGTCCTTCTCAAAGCTGCCTCTTTCCAGTGGATGATACGAGAGCTAACTAGAGTTAGTCCTAGCATCTGCCCTACCCATCACCAGGAGAAGCAAAGGAAAGAGCTCAGATGGGAAGGGCTAGCTAGATTCACGGTTGCAGACAACAGTGTCTAACTCTAGTTTACTTAGGCAAAGAATTTAATGGAAGGTTATCAGGGAGCTCATAGGGTCTATGAAGAATCAAACTTGAAAATGGACTAGATCCAAGAAAACTAGAGGTCTCAGGAGGGGGTTGCCATTTCTTTCTCCAGGGGATCTTCCCAACCCAGGGATCAAACCCATCTCCTGCATTGGCAGGCGGATTGTTCCACCTGGGAGGCCCCAGAGCCCTGGGGGTGTGACCCAGTCACATCTTAGAAACAGCTTGACTTGGATGCCATGGTCCCTTGATCCTGGACTATTACTCAGCCGCCGCCCTTGATGACCCCAGCAGCTCCATGGAGAGGAACTCTAAGCTGACCCCAGTTGCTTGTGCCCTGGCCTCACGATCAGACTTCTGAGCAGAGCAGGGTCATCCAGCTGGCAGAGTTTGGATCCTGTGTCCATGAACTAACAGGTCTTGTCCTCTTACTAAGACTCCCATAATAATGGATTTTCCAATTTTGGGAATGAGTTCAGAGAGTAGGGAACCGAAAGCATAAAAATATTAACTGTACTGCAGCCTCGCTCTTTTGCTATTCAACATCTGTATCCACTTCCCTCCGTTTTTTTAATTTTTAATTTTTTAAATTACAAATTTATGATAACATTTATAGGAGAGTTGAAAAATACAGAACAAAGTTACATACTGTTCTGCTGTATATTACAAATATTTTCTAAGTGGATAAGTTAAGATTTTTAGTTGGAGCTTCAATATCAAACTCAAAAATTAATAGAATGAATAGACAGAAAAGTAGGAATTCGGGCTGCCCCGGTGGCTCAGACGGTAAAGAATCTGCCTGAAATGCGGGAGACTTGGGTTCAATCCCTGGGCCGGAAAGATCCCTTGGAGAAGAAAATGGCAACCCACTCCAGTGTTCTTGTCTGGAGAATCCCATGGACAGAGGAGCCTGGCAGGCTACGGTTCATGGTGTTGAAAAGAGTCAGACACGACTGAGCAACTAAAACTAAGCACACAGCATATAACAGCAGAGTACAAGTTCTGTCCACGTTTCCATAGAAACCAGGAGACATTGGACTATATCCAGGGACGTAAAACAAGATGCAAAAATCTCATGGTCTGAAGGTATTGCCTCTTATCACTGATTCTTCCATTTTTTTCTTAAAAAAAAAAGGCAAAACGTTTCTGGTTGGATAACGGAGCTATCCCTCAGGCAATCTAAACTTTGTAACTCCCTTTTCCCTGGAGACTAGCTGCCCCAGTAGTAGGACACTCCTTTCTTGGACACAAACACTCTAACCAGGCAGAGTCCAGCGTTGACTAGAGTGAGAGTCAGTTGGTAAAATGGAGCTGACAGTATGCCTCCCTCTTTTCCTTCAGACCTGCTTCGTCTGGCTGTGGGAGAAATGATATCACATAGTGATTACTCATTCTGAACAAACACCCATTTTATAGAACTAATATATCTCAGCCTCATTAGATACTGTCTCACAGCTAGTCATAAAGCCAAATCTTGTATAATCTGTTGTTGGTGTTCAGTTGCTAAGTCATATCCAGCTCTTTGCCACCCCATGAACTGCAGCTCACTAGGCTCCTTTGTCCTCCATTATCTCCCAGATTTTGCTCAAATTCATGTCCATTGATTCAGTGATGCCATCTAACCATCTCATCCTCTGCAGTCCCTTCTTCTTTTGTTTTCAGTCTTACCCAGAATTGGGGTCTTCTCCACTGAGTCAACTCTTTGCATCAGGTGGCCAAAGTGTTGGAGCTTCAGCTTCAGCATCAGTCCTTCCGGTGAATATTCAGGGTTGATTTCCTTTAGGTTTGACTGGTTGGATCTCCTTGCAGTCCTAGGGACTCTCAAGAGTCTTCTCCAACACCACAGTTCAAAAGCGTCAATTCTTCAGCGCTCTTTATGGTCCAAGTCTCACATCTGTACCTGGCTACTGGAAAAACCATAGCTTTGACTATACAGACCTTTGTTGGCAAAGTGATGTCTCTACTTTTTAATACACTGCCTGGTTCAAAATGGTTGAAAATAGATGGCCGATTCTGGAGGACAGGATCAAATTGTAAGGATATCTCCCATCACCTTCCCTTTCTGACTGTAAAGTGAATTCCTCGGTCAGAAGCAATGTTATAGAATGTTATCGGATGCCATGATGATAAAATGGACAAGAAGTTTATTGCAAATCCAGATGTATGAGCCTGCCTCTGTGAAGAGCAACCTCTGCCTTTTCCACAATGGAAGAGGTCCGAAGCAATCAGTCTGCAGCCAGGCAGCGTGTGGGACGACTGGCGTGTCATCAGTGCGCAGAGTCAGGGATCATCACATCCTGTGAGCGCGCTGGCCAGGCTGATGGATGACGGACAGCCAGGGCTTGAGCCCATGGCTTGTTGCCTTCTTTGACAGCATGGCCACTTTCATTTTTGAATCAGTTGAGAAAGCAGCGATGTCCTTGGGGAAAGAAACTGTTACTCCTAGATTGTTTTTGCTGCTTAATAGTCTCCTGCACAGTGGAGGCTCTGGGTGACCTTTCACTCGACTGACAATTATTTTCACAACTGCCCCTTTCTGAGAGGTGCGGCCATCTCTGCTTCACCAAATGTCTGCCACCAAGCCTCTGCTCTTGCTTCCTTCCATTGCTTGACCATTTGGCCAGGCCATCTGTCACTGTTCATAAACTGATGCAGCTTCGTGCATCAAATCATCTTTCCTCCCAAGCGGGCGGATGAGATGTAGAAATGTGTGCTTAGAATTCTCCCCACTGGGAGGTTTTCTCGTCACCTGCTGTCCTCAATGGCAGTATAAGACCACAGCAGGCCATTTCTAGGGGGCCCGGCATATCAGAGCCAGCCATAACTAGCTTGAGCACTTTTCCCTCTTTTTTCTTTTAAGCTGCCAGCACCGCTTCCCAGGACTGCCTCTTGTCTCTCATATCCCTGATTGTCTGATGGTGGGAACATCTCATTCCATGAAGACTCTGCCTTTGATGGATCCCCTTGACTCATCCCGGGGGACTGGAATGAAAAGTGGTGGGGGCCATATGAGTGTCTGGATCTTCTCCAGGGACAGTCTCATCTTGTCTCGCTGAGGAAGGCACCAGAAGGCCATTAGTTAGACTGTGCCAGGCAAGATGCTGCCCACCCTGGCCACCTCCTTGAATCCTCCTTGACTTGTGTGTTACAACCACGCCTGACAATGAGACGGGGTGGAGGACCCAGGAAGCCGTACTCTGGTTGTGCTCTGCACCGAGGATGCCCCGCTAAACCTCCCGCCCTTCCTCCCTTAGAGCTTTCTTGACTCACCATCCTGCACACCTTCACCTTCACCTTCAAGAGAAGTTGGTTGAATCTGTGGAAGTCGGCCAAATGGGGGCCTAGGGCACCGCTCTTTTTTTTTTTTTTTTTCTCCTTGCTTTTAAATCCAGGTATGATTACCTGTGGGCTTCCCTGGTAGCTCAGCTGGTAAAGAATCTGCCTGCAATGCAGGAGACCCTGATTCAATTCCTGGTCAGAGAGATCTCCTAGAAGAGGAATAGGTTACCCACTCCTGTATTCTTGGGCTTCCCTGGTGGCTCAGAAGGTAAAGAATCCACCTGTAATGTGGGAGACCTGGGTTCGCTCCCTGGATTGGGAAGATCCCCTGGAGGAGGGCATGGCAACCCACTCCAGTGTTCTTGCCTGGAGAATCCCTATGGACAGAGGAGCCTGGCGGGCTACAGTCCATGGGGTCACAAAGAGTAGGACACGACTGAGCGACTAAGCACACCACAGCACATGGTTACATATAACAAAAGGCACCAATCTTAGGGGTTGTCCACCAAATTTTTAAATTTCTGTTTTATGTTGGAGCACAGTCGATTAGCAATGTTGTGTGAGTTTCACGTGTGCAGTAAGGTGATTTGGCTATACATACATATCCACTCCACTTTAAATTCTTTTCCCATTTAGGTTATTATAGTGTCGAGCAGAGTTTCCCGTGCTGTACAGTAGGTCCTTGTTGGCTATCTATTATAAATATATTGGTGCAGTGAGCTGCACCAATTTTTAACTTACACACCCAAGACTGGCCCTACGGCCGGATCTTCCAAAGGCCCGGGCTCCCCAGCTCTCGGGTCATCTCCGCCTGGCTACTGCCCTGGTCCCAGGTGTCAGGCGCCCAGGTGTGCTCAGGGCTGGAACCTCAGGGGTGATGTTTACCTGCTGGGGCGGGGCCCTGGCAAGGGGCGGGGCCGCGTGGTGGGTGGGGTGTGGGCGGGGCTTCGCGCCGTGGGACCATCCTCCCGCCCTCGGCCCCTGCCCTCGGCTGCTGGGAGGTGGGTTCACTTCACCAAAGGGAGTCCTGCCTTCCCGGCGCTCCTGCCCTCTGTGGCTTGTCCCTTCCACGGATGCATGCGGGTTTAGTGGGGCGGGGAATCTTTATACAGTTTGAGTGGTGGTCTTTTAGGAAAACAGTGCACGAGTGCAAAGAAATTAGGCGCCAGGCTTCGGAGGACCGCCTGTGAGCCAGCATCCCTGCGGTTCAGGTTCCATTGGCTTTTAGGTAAGAGCGCTCTGGTCCCCTGCGCGCTGTGAAGTCACTCTGCTTGAGGGCCTCCAGTTCCAGGATTCGAGGCTTCAGCAGAACTTCGGGAGTCCCATGTAGTGAATTCACTTTTGGGGAAGGGAATGGCAACCCACTCCAGTACTCGTGCCTGGAAAATCCCATGGGAGGAGCCTGGTAGGCTACAGTTCATGGAGTCGCAGGAGCTGGACATGACTGAGCGACTTCATTTCTAGCACAGTGCAGCCCTGCAGCCTGTTCCTGGGTGAGAGGAGGTCCCTCCGGGAGGGATCAGTTCCTCCTGGTTTCCCTCCTCCCAGCAGCATGCAGGCAGGAGACTAGACCTGGGCCATCGATAGAGCTGCGGGGAGACGGCGCCCCTGCACCCACCTTGAGGTTCAGTTCAACCCTCCTCTCTCTCTGTTCTTATCGACTTGACCGTGTCCTGGCCCTGCCAGCGCCTTGACAGCAAAGGGGTCTTACATGATCACCGTCTGTCCCCCCGAGCTGGCCCTGAGGCGTGGGCAGCTTCTGACAGGGCTGCACAGCTGGGGACCCCGAAGCATCCCTAAGGCCCTCCCTACTGCTTTCTGTTTCAAGACACGGAGGCTGTGGACTGGAGGATGCGCCAAAGGGCCCTGGATCAGCTGGAGTAACCCGAGCGCCCCTGCACCCCATGACCCTCTCCCAAATTAAAAGATCAGCCTGGAAATTGGGTGGAACCTTTTCTGATGAGGTCTCCATTCTCTGGCAGACTGCAAGCCACGAAATTAATGTCTTTCACTGGCCTCTCTCCATCCAGCAGGGAGGGGTGTTGTTCTAGGCTGTTGGGAGTTGGTGAGGACCCAGCCTTGGGGTTTAAGGACAGGCTAGTGTCTTTTCAAGCTTCCCAGGTGGCTCAGTGGTAAAGAATCTACCTGCCAGTGCAGGACGCAGGACACGTGGGCTTGATCCCTGGGTCTAGAAGAAGGAAATGTCAACCCTCTCCAGTATTCTTGCCTGGAGAATCCCAGGGACAGAGGAGCCTGGTGGGCTACAGTCCACGGGTCACAGAGTCGGACACGACTGAGTGACTAAGCACACACGCACACAGTGTCTCCCTTCACTTGACCTCCAGGAATCCCAGGAAGTGCTAGGGAAGGAAGGCAACATAGGACAAGCCAGAGGGCAGGGGCTAGGGGAAGAGAGGAGAGACCCTGAGCTGGTTTTCTGTTTTCCAGGTGTGCAGTAAGGGTGTACTCCCTTTTCTGACCTTTGCCTTTTAGGGTTCGAATTCAGCATGCACTTGGGTCTGCAGCCTGGATTGGTCACTACCACACCCCGGAAAGTGTCCCATGGAGACAGACAGTAAACTGCTCCCTTTCTGCTTATCCCATGAAAATGCTGGTTGAACTTAATACGTGAAATGATAAAGAATGTAAAAGTGTTTGTTTGCTAACACGCCTGCAATACAGATTGAAAGAAAAAAAGACCACTCTTGCATAAATGGTTCATGAATCTGCAGATTTCTTCCAGGTGGACACTGGTCATATTTGATCACTTGGCTGGAGACGGCCGTTGTACTAGTTCTCTGTGTCTTGAGGCAAACTTGCACAAGCCGAGCACAGAGAGGTCTTAATTTTGGTCAATGCCTTTATTTAGACTGAGGAACTTTTACAGGTTGGTTCCCAACATGAATTCCATGGCTCTGGCCCTCTAAGGCTCAGCCATTGGCTACACTTTGCAGGCAAAAGGATAGGACAAGGATGCCTTCTAAACAGAGTCCCCTAACAGATCAGTAAGAACATACAGACCCAGAAGTCCCCCAAGAGTTTTTTTATATGCCTGTACATTCAAAATGTGTATAATGATTTGTGTAATAAAGACAACACAAATCTGGTAGCTCAAAGTCAAGCTTCAGCTTTCTCCCTTTGGAACCCAAACTTGAACGTGAAGGGGGTGTTGCAAGTCATCTGGTGAAATAGAACGGATTGTGCTGTGGAAACCAGAAAGGTTCATGAACTCGGACCGTCCTCCTTCCTAAGAGCTGTTTCCTTCCTGAGTAGGTTATGCCTGTCTAGGGGGGGAGGGACGAGGTAAGTGTGTGTGTGTTTATTTAATGTAGAATTCTTGGCACATGTGAAATTCTTGGCGAACATACCAGGTTGGCAGGTGCTGAAAGGTAAAATCCTCTTTTCCTGATCTAGAAAAAAACTTGGATGCCAGTTTCCCCTCATCATCACACTCTGCCAGGCAGAGGGCCACCTCTCCTAGCACTCGGGGGGGGGGTACCCAGGTACCAGATACAATGACGGCCACTGGCTGGATGACACAGCCATTGAGCTTAAAGGGAGAGTCGGGTTGAAACCTTTTCCTCAAGGGGCTCTGTCCTTGAGTGTGAAAAACCAAGGTGAAAACAGGTGGATGGTTTAGCCTCATGTTAACACATTATCGACCAGAGATGTATCAGTTCATTTTTAGCGAGTGACCCAATGACCATCACTGTGCAAAGTTGTTAGAGCTTAAAATTGATTACCGATTCATAGTACAACTTAACATTGTCGTTATCGTTGACATTTTGCTCTGTTTGGTTTTTGTTCCAACCCTATGCATAAGCGCAAGTGTAATACAGTAAAATTTTAAAAAATGACACCGAGAAATTTTGAGTGAAGAATTTTTTGGTGAATTTTGTGCAGCTACTTTCTTCAATTGTCCCAGCAACATATATACTAGTGTCTCAGATGGTGACAGCTCTTCAGAGTACAGTTCTGATTCAGATGGCATGAATATGAGACCAACAAAAAGACAAGAAACCTTAGTGATTGATTCTGATATGGAAAGTGAAAATGAAACTCCGGGCACTGGAGAAGTCTTCACAGGTGTGTCAGTGCAACTATGGAATGTAATAACCTACAAAGTGTTAGTGAAATAACAGAATTAAGTTTGGTGTGGCCCAAATAAAAATTACCAGCCACGGGTTTTAGTGTCTGCAAAAAAAACCCTGGTCAGTAATGAGTTGAGGTTAGGACTGAGGAGAGTTGGGGCTGGTTGGAAAGGAGAGAGGGAAGTTAACAGAGATGCAGCGGACACCCCTGGCGCTGATGGAGAAAAGGTACCTAGATGCCCAGACAACCTGCCTTTGGGAAAAGGCACGATTCCCCAAGGGAGCACCCTTGGAATTCACAGCACCAACCACGTGTCTGCACGAGTGATGACAATGCAGATAGCGTGGCAGATTGTGATCAGCCTTGGCAGGGGAGCTCCTAGCAGGGCTTTGTGGTTTGGAAAAGTGCAGCAAACAAGTAGGGTACAAGGCTCCCCCGGAAACACGCCCTTCTCTGCCCAGGGCGGCCACCACCCCCTACACCCAGGTTCCTCCCACTGCCAGTTCAGCGTTCATGTTCTCCCTCCTTTCGCTGGTCAGGGAGGCTGATCCCAGCTGTCTGGCCCCTGGAGATATGACCCATGAACCCCCGATGTCCTGCCCCTTGACCATGCCTCATGCTTGGGTCAATACCATTCTTCGTTCAGATGTTGTTGGCAGATGTAGAGGGAACTCGAGCCAGCTCAGGATGTCAGATGCTTAAATAAGTTGAGAAGAAAGCCAGCATCATGCCAATCAGAAGAGAAGCTAGGACCTGTGCATTCAGATGTCAAGGGGTTATGATTCAGGTATCAGTCCAGTTCAGTCGCTCAGTCATGTCCGACTCTTTGATCTCATGAACTGCAGCACGCCAGGCCTCCCTGTCCATCACCAACTCCCGGAGTTCACTCAAACTCATGTCCATTGAGTCGGTGATGCCATCCAGCCATCTCATCCTCTGTCGTCCCCTTCTCCTCCTGCCCTCAATCTTTCCCAGCATCAGGATCTTTTCAAATGAGTCAGCTCTTCACACCAGGTGGCCAAAGTATTGAACTGGTGGTTTTTGATATTCCCTCTCTAACGGTCACCTCGATCCACTACGAACAAAAACAGCAAGAGGAAAAGAAGCAGCAAATTCCATTAGAGTGAGCAGTGTGCCAGTTAGGAACGGAGCCCCTGCTTTCTCAAAAATCTCTACAGAAATCATAGCCAAGTCCTTCAGCTCTTTCGCTGCTTTGCCTGGGAGGACCAGGTGATGAAAAGGGATTTTCGTCAGCTGTTCTAGCTAGCCGATCTGCCCTTCCTTCTACTTAATGTCTTTGTGACATCTTTTTTAAAAATTTTTTTAAATTTTGTTTTTGGCAGTGCTGGGTCTTCGTTGCTTTCAGGGGATTTTTTTCTAGTGACAGTGGCGTGGGGGGACACTCTCTACTTGCCGGGTGTGGCTTCGGTAGTTGCAGCTCTCGGACTCTAGAGCAGAGGCTCAGTAGTTGGGGTGCACAGGCTTTGTCGCTCTGTGTCATGTGGGATCTTCCCGGATCAAGAAGAAGATACTTCTTCCTGATCTTCTTTTCCACTGTAGCTCATCACAGGGTATTTCGTAAGGTTCTCTGCTCTGTACAGTAGGACCTTGTTTATCTGCTCTAGATATCATAGTTTGCATCTGCTAAGCCCAAACTCTCACTGCATCCCTCCCCGATAGCCCCTTGCCCTTGGGAACCAACCAGGAGCCTGTTCTCTGTGTGATGTCTTTTTAAAAATCATCCCTGCAGCCTTGATTGGGCTTCCCTGGTGGCTCAGCCGGTAAAGAATCCTCCTGCAGTGCAGGAGACCTGGGTTCGATCCCTGGGTTGGGAAGATCCCCTGGAGAAGGGAAAGGCTACCCGCTCCAGTATCCTGGCCTGGAGATATTCCATGGACTGTATAGTCTATGGGGTCGCAAAGAGTCGGACATGACTGAGCGACTTTTTCGCTTTTCAATTTCACAGCCTTGATTACAGTATATCCCGAGTTTAGCAACTTCCTTTAGAGACCCCCTGGTCTCTATTGTGTGATGGAACTCTGTACTATAGCAGACATATTTTGTGAGTCACTGGATGCTGGTCTGGATCCTGCCAAAGATGATGAGTGGTTCACTGTCCAGCATGGGCAGGCGCTGACTCACCTTTATACTGTCTGGACTAAAAAAAAAAAAAAAAGCAAAGCCACATCTGTTTTAGCCAGTACAATTTAAAAGCATGGCCGGGTCTGATCGGCTGCCTTACGATGCCTGCGTAAGTTCTGACGCTGGTAGATTTATTCTTTACTCTTTTCTCTTTACAGATTGGTTTTGTTTACCTTTTTCTTGTGAAGGGTTTTGAACCTACACGCAGGTAAACAGAAGGGCGTCACGAACCCCATGTACCCATCACCCAGCTGCAGCAGTCATCTACTCCCTCCTGACTGTTCCACCCCCCTTCCTCATCATTTTTAAAGAACATTTATTTATATTTATTTATTTGGCTGAGGCAGGTCTTAGTTGAAGTACCTGGGGTCTTTTGTTGCGGTCGGTGGGATCTGTTTCCCTGACCGGGAATCAAACCCCGACTCCCTGCACTGAGATCAAGGAGTCTTTAACCACTGGACCATCAGGGAAATTCCCCTTCTTATTTTTAAACAAAAAACAACAACAACAAAAAAAGCTCAGACATTGTGCCACTTTATGCATTTAAGCAAATCTGTCCACATCTTGAAAAGGAAAGGATTTCTTTTAGACACACACAAAGGAACACTGTAAAATTTACTTTAAATATTATATATTTCTTATTCCTTCTCTTTAAATTGAGCAGTGGCCTTGGGTCAAAAACAGTAAAATTTGATGATTGAGCTCAAACATCCTGTATTCCCAAAGAGTTCGCTGCTTTTCTCAAAACCAATCCATGATCTCATTTCATTCCCATAAAGAAGCCTGTGGGGTAGGCATAGGAAAGGGGGTCCGGGGGTTGTGGCTGAATTGGCCCTTGTGGTAGCACTGAACTTTCCTCGCCCTCACGGCCTGGCAGATGGTGCCAGCAACTCCACCCCAGAGGGACACACCCTCCTCTCCTGTTCCTTCCCACTGTGCTGAGTGCCAGGGCCAACCTAGCATTCTGCAAAGAAACTGTGGTTTGCCAGAGGAAAATGCTTGTGCGTTCCTGGCCAAAGTGACTGATAGTCACGTGGATGGAGTGTGGAAAGAAGGGGCTGGCCGGGAATGGTTTGCAGGGCTCGTCTCCCCTCAAACCTCTGTAGAGCCTGCCACCTCTCCAGCTATAGAGGACAGAGCGACGCCTTTCTGCTGGTGTCGCATTTGTAGGGCATCTCATTTGGGAAGTCATACTTCCATCCTCCCCTTCCCAGGAGGGGTTCTGGGACTTTAAACTGCTGGCCACGTGAGTGGGGTGGGGGGTGGATGTGCCCTGCACACGTGCCCATCCTGAGTGCTCTGGTAGCTGGTGCGGCCCTCTGCCCACATGGGAAGATGGTTTTCCTTTCTTTCCTTTTAGTTTTATTTTCATAGCCTTATATTTTATAGTCATCAAGTGAACAAATATAAATATTGTATACTTTAAGCTTAGATGTATTCTGCGCAGAAACATTGCTTCTTGGGTTTTTATTTTTTAAATTATGAAAGCAGGATAACACCTTTACAGGAGACTTGGAAGGTACAGCGCAAGATTACATATAGTTCCACTATATATTGCAATTATTTTTTTAAGCAGATAAACTGATATTTTTAGTTGGAGTTTCAATATCAAACTCTTGACAATTAATAGAATGAATGCACAGAGAAGTAGAAGGACATTGTAGACTTGAGGAGCACTGTGAGGCAATCCAACATAATTAAGATTTATATAGGTTTCACACAACAGTAAGGTGCTAATTCTGTTCAAATGGGAAGATGATTTTTTCTTAATTCAGCTCACTCAGGGCTGATTTTACGAAAGGATGAGTCAGAGATCCAGGGACACCTTCTCTGGCCCTGCTTGGCTTCTGGAAACGAGAGCTAGTGCCCCCACCGCCCTGGCCCAGGACCCGGGTCCCCAGCCGGCCCTATAGAAGGCTGACTGACAGTTTGCGTGTCAGCTGGAGCTGCCTGCTGCAGGCCCAGGGCCCTGCCTGGATCATAAGTCCCTTTGTGT
The DNA here is from genome assembly GCF_014754425.2 of Oryx dammah. Taxonomy (NCBI): domain Eukaryota; kingdom Metazoa; phylum Chordata; class Mammalia; order Artiodactyla; family Bovidae; genus Oryx; species Oryx dammah. The sequence continues at coordinate 4,832,251 of NW_024070192.1, read as the reverse complement.
GCAGCGAGGGCCCTGACAGGTGCTGATGGATGGGGCTTCCTTGCGGACCCCGAGAGCCCTGGGCGGGGACAAAGAGGTGCATTGTTTGGCGGGGCAGGCCCCTGCCTGCGAACCCGCTCATTTGCCTGACGGTGGAGACAGGTGTATCACAGGCTCAGCGTGCTGGAGCATCGCCGGGTGATTAAGATCTTGGCTTTGTTCCCCAGGGCTGGGCTTAGAGGAGCAGAGGTGCAGAGCGGAGCCGCCGTGATTCCTCCTCTCTCCTGGAACCTGGACCCTGATGTCGCTTCTCTTAGTCTGGGCTTCCGAGTGCTCTGTGCTCAATCGCTCAGCCGTGTCCGAGTCTCTGTGACCCTGTGGACTGTAGCCTGCCAGGCTCCTCTGTCCATGGGATTTCCCAGGCAAGAATCCTGGAGTGGGCTGCCATTTCCTCCTCCAGGGGATCTTCCCAACCCAGGGATGGAACCCATGTGTCTTGTGTTTCCTGCATTGGTAGGCAGGTTCTTTACTGCTGAGGCACCGGGGAAGCCCCTCTGCTCTTAAAAACAGTGATTTGTTAGGGATGGGAGACTTTGGAGCCTGTCCTGAGCTCTCATTCTTTCAAACTCCATGGGAAGGAGCAGGGCGAGGGACACCCTCACCTGTTGAGCAGAGGCTGTGTTCCCTCCGTGTTGGCACGACAGGGACCATCTCTTACCTCCCATGAGACTCCTCCAGCCTGACCCTCCCCTGCCAGAGAACATCACCGGGGTTGGTGTTTTCCTTACACCTTCTGGGTTGTTATCACCAGTGCTCCAAAGCATTTTCATCATTTTTTAAATTAAAATCTTATTTTTATTAAGGACCAGGTAGATGAAACATAGTCAAACAGCATGATAACATTTTTAAAGAAAGGCAGCGATGCCCTGCCCTCCTGAGTGCTAAGAACTGGGAAGCCTTAGAATCATTTAAGGATCGAATGAACAGCATGTGTCTTATTAGTGCTGGTCTGCTGGAAGATGGGTCATGATTTGAATCAGGACTTTCTTGCATTTGAATGTGCATTAAAAAGAAAACACCCATAGTCCACTCCTGGGCATGTATTCAGACAAAACTCTAATTTGAGAAGATCCAGGCACCCTAGTGTTCATTGCAGCACTATTCACAATAGCCAAGACATGCAAGTAACTTATATGTCCATCAATAGATGGACAGATAAAGAAGATGTAATATGTATGTACAATGGAATATCACTCAGCCGTAAAAAGGATGGAATAACGCTATTTGCAGTGACATGGATGCAGCCAGAGATGATTATCCTAAGGGAAGCAAGCCAGACAGAGAAAGACACATACCGTATGATACTGCTTACACGTGGAATCTAAAATACGACACAAGCGCATGTATCTGCAGAATTGAAACAGACTGAGTCACCAAATGGGGCAGGGAGGGAAGGCGTGGGAGTCTGGGCTTAGCAGACGCAAGCTAGTGTATACCGGATGGGTAAACAGCAAAGTATAGCACAGGGAACTACACTCAGCGCCCTGGGATAGACCACAGTGGAAGGCGATATGAGAAAGAAGGTACATACGTGTATGCCTGAGTCACTCGGCTGTGCCACAGAAATCAATGTTGTGAATCAGCTATACCTCAATAAACCTTTTCAAAAGCATCTGTAGAGCCTATCCAATGCAGGTTCCTGGATTTGCTGTCCTGCTCACGGGACAGGGCCTGGGGATTCTGCATTTGAGAGCGCCGCCCAGGTGGTCCATTTGTGACCAGGTTTCCGAGATTCATTCCAGCTCCAGGAATCTGCCAGGGCTGACTGCATAGATCTTCAGATACTTTAGGAAGGCAGTGTCCTTACAGCTCTCCGTGCCTGGCGTTTTGATAGGAATTTGGACATCCCAGACCTTCCGTCTCTGAGGAACTTTCCACTGAGCGGGCCCCTGTTGGGTTTGGGGACAGCCTGGGGGATGGGTTGGTGGCAGGGTGGCTGCAGGACAGGTGGGAAGCCCCGTGGCACTCCGTGCTCTGTTACTCCAGGGTTCTCCTAACCGCCTCGGGCACGTGCGTGCACACACGCACACACAGGCGTGGCCACCTGCTGGAACGAAGGGACCAGAGGCTTCTGTGAGCACACTCTTCCTGCGTGTACCTGCACACGATTCCAGGGACCCCATGGTTTCCGAGGAAACCATCTGGCTCAAGATGGAGTCAGAACACTGTCCCCTTTGAACATTCCGGCAGCCGTCGTGTCTCTGCCTGGCCCTGTCCAGACGTGAGGAACGTCCCCTTGTCGTGGGAACATCTCCATCTCTCTCCCTTCCCTGTCTCTCTGTACCACTCCCCACATCCTCTGAGATCCAGCCTGCCTCCCTCTCCGTGACTGCCTCTTCAATGACCTTTAATGTAATTAAGGCACTGAAGAGAAAGGGGAAGCATGGGACAAGCCTGGCATTAGTGATCGTCCCCCTCTGGGCGCACCTCCCACTGGCCTGGCTCTCACGCCCGCCCTCCCCGCTGGCTCCCTCGCCCACCTCTGCCCCTTTCATTCCCAGCTCTCCCGGGATCTGGTGCTGTTTTTATTGACAGCCAATTTTCCCGCCGCACAAAGGCGTCCTTTGTCACAGGTCCTTCCAGATGTTGAGTATTTGGAAAATATTCCGATCGGAAGGCATTTGTCCTCCAAATGCCCTGAGACGAGGAAAGAATCCAGGACAAGGAGTCAGGAGGGCCAGTCCCAGACCGTGGAACTGGGACTCCCCGAGGGACCTGGGGAGACCGTGGGGCTCTGTAGGATCATGTCCCCCGTCCTCTCCCATTTGCCCTTGCGGTTGCTCTTGTTGCAGTTCACTCGGCACTTGACTGAGGTCTCTCTGCATACCTTTGCATTGGCTGAGCTTGGTCACGTGTCATTGTTTTTTTACTTAAAATATTTATTTATCTGGCTGTGGCAGGTCTTAGTTGCAGCTTGTGGGATCTAGTTCCCTGAAAGTGTTAGTAACTCAGTTGTGTCTGACTCTTTATGACCCCATGAACTGTAGCCCACCAGGCTCCTTGTCCATAGAATTCTCCAGGCAAGAACACTGGAGTGGGTTGCCATTTCGTCCTCCAGGGGAATCTTCCTGACTCAGGGATCGAACCCAGGTCTTCTACTCTGCAGGCAGATGTTTTCCTGTCTGAACCCCCTAGCTTCCTGACCAGGTATCAAACCCAGGGCCCCTAAGTTGGAAGCACAGAGTTTTAGCTCCGGAACCACCAGTGATGTTCCTGTTTTGTTTTGTTTTTTTTTTTTGAGTGACTAAGCTTTGGGGTGGCTAAATGCAGCAATAGAAAACTAGAATCAGCTCCTAGCCTGGCAATCCAAGCTCAGCCAACAGGCAACTTAAAGCTGAGTCACCCAATTGCGTCCTTTCCAGATTGGCAGAAGCACAGCCAACTTTCAGACCTGCGAGTGTGGGAATAAGGTACTGTGGCTGTGAGACACCGAGTGTGCCCGTGAGACGCCAAGTGTGCCCACGGTTGGTTTGGATGCAGTTGTGCCAAAAGCTGATCCACACCCAGGAAAAACTCACTCTCTAAAAGTCCATTCACCATCCAAAGCCCATTCTTCTTCTTCTTCTTTTTTTTTTTTTTTTTATATTGATTTTGGTTAATTTTTGGCTGTGCTGGGTCTTTGCTTGCAGCGAGGGCTTTTCTCTAGTTGTGGCGAGTGGGGTCTACTCTTGGTTGCAATGCCTGGCTTCTCACTGCGACGGCTTCTCTTGTTTCAGAGCGTGGGCTCTGGGCTGAGTGGGCTTCAGCAGTTCTGGCTTCTAGGCTCTAGAGCGCAGGCTCAGTAGTTGTGGTGCCTGGGCTTAGCTGCTCTGTGGCATGAGGGATCTTCCCAGATCAGGGATCGAACTTGTGTCTCCCGCATTGGCAGGTGAATTCCTTACCACTGAGCCACCAGGGGAATGTCCAAAGCCCATCCTGAACCATCTTGTCTTGGACTGTTGTCCCTCAGGCCATGAGACATCCAAGAAATATTGACGTGGGTGCCCAAGGCCATTCCCTGGCTGCCCAGAAGTGCCCAGAGACCCTTTGTCCAACCTGGGTCCCATTTAATGACCCTTGTTGTATAGAGCCTTCCACCTTACTGGAAGAAGAGAAGAGCATAAAATAGCGTGGATGATGCTCAGGAATGTTGAAGTAGAGAGGAACATAAACGGTGGAGAGAAAATACAAGAAAATAGGCTTGTCCCTTCTGGGTAGGGGGAGTTGCCGGCGACGTGGAACATAATACCATCTTTTTTTTTAATATCACTTTTTTTTTTGACCGTGTTGGGTCTTACTTGCATCTTGCAGGATCTTTAGTTGTGGCATGGGGACTCTAGTCGCAGTTGCAGGCTCAGTAGGTGTGGTACACAGGCTCAGTTGCCCCTCAGCATGCGGGATCTTAGTTCCTCAACCTGGGATGGAACCCACTTTCCCTGCATTGGAAGGCAGATTCTTAACCACTGGACCACCAACAAAGTCCCGATACCATCTTGATGAAGTTCGAAAGCAAAGCTAAGCAATGTGTTTTTAGAGATCCGTACACACGCAGTCAAACCACACTGAAAGGGAATAAGAAACAGAAGTCAAGCGCTTTCATCCTTCTGGGGGCAGAGAGGACTGGGCAGAGAATGTCAGCGGAGGCCATCGAGTTCCAGACCCTGAGCTGGGGGGTGGCGGCCAGGCCTCCTGTTACCTGTAGGTAAGGGTGATGTCTACACAAGAAGCAGTGTAACGGCCTCTGTCTGCGTCTGAATCCTGGTAAGCTACTCATTTAGGTCTTGGACAGGTGACTTCACCTCCTTGTCCCTTCGTATCTGGGCTGTAATCTTGAGACTGATGACAAGAGTGTCAGCCTCAGAGGCCTTCGGAAGAAGGGTTTCAAATAGTGCCTGTCCCCTAAGTGCAATAAGTCACGGTTAAATCATGAGTTAGAGGAGCTGTTTGTGCCTGTTGGTGATTACTCAGTATCCCGGGTTGAGCTGGAGAGGTTCCTCGTGTGTCCCTTCATCAGTGCAACCCCAACTAAGCATCTGCTCTCAGCCGAGCAAGCAGCTTATACAGCTCAGCAGAAATAAGCTGGTGAGTTATGTGGCCCAACACCACTTACCGATTTACAAAGAGTTTGCTTCAGCCTGTGTTATAAAGATGCTGCTGTTTCATGCAGGTAACAGGGACGCTTCCCTGGTGGCTCAGACCTGAGTCAGGAAGGTCCCCTGGAGGAGGGCATGGCTACCCACTCCAGAGTCTTTGCCTGGAGAATCTCATGGACAGAGGAGCCTAGCGGGCTACAGTCCACAGGGTCACAAAAGAGACACGACTGAGTGACTCACACTTTCACACTTTCACTTTTCATCAGTGTTGGGGCAGGCTTCCAGGAGGAAGAGTTTCTCTCAGCGACCCCAAATCCCTCTCTGGCAGTGGAACTGACCCGCGGTGACCGAGGATCCCGCCTCGCCAACCAATGGGGGTGATTGTTGTGTGTTTGGGGAGGAGCTGTCTGTGAGGTTCAATAATCAATTTGCCACAGTTAAACCAGAGACTTGTGTCTCCAGCAGCAGATAAGCCAACATCAAGGAAGGGAGGGGCAGCTCTGACAAACCGGTTGTAAAGGGCAGGCGAGGCCGATGAGTGTTGTTAGTGGCCGTCATTGCTTTATTGTGGCAATAATGTTGCCGTCAGCATCTGGGGGCCCGAGGGAGACAGGCGCCTCCTGCGGGCCTTGGTTGGGGCCCCCCAGCTAGGCTTCCTTTGCGGTCTGCTGGGCCACTCGGGCAGAACTGGGGGTCCCCGAGGTGGAAGATGGTGACCCTATCACCATGTCCCTTCCTGAGTGAGCTGGGTGGATCTGGAACAGTGGCAGTGGGCAGGTCTGATGTCTCCACTGAGAGGCAACCGAAGTCAAAAGAGGATTCGTGGGCAGAGATGGCTTTTTGGGAAGCAGGGGCGGGGGTCGGCGGTGTGAGGTTAGACTCCGGGAAGAACTTTCTCTCAAAGGAGCGTTAATCAGAGCCACCAGCATCTGCTGAGTGCTTGCTGTGCACCCAGCACTGGGTATTTGACATGAATGCACTCATTCCTATAACCACGGGGTAGGCACTTCTATTATCCCGTTGTGTTGCTATTGTTCAGTCATGTCCGACTCTTTGCAGCCCCATGGACTGCAGCCCTCCAGGCTTCTCTGTCCATGGAATTCTCCAGGCAAGAATACTGAAGTGGGTAGCCATTCTCTCTTCCGAGGGATCTTCCCAACCCAGGGATCGAACCTGGTTCTCCCACATTACAGACAGATTCTTTACAGTCTGAGCCACCAGGGAAGCCCTTATCTCTTCAAAGAGCTCATTAAACTTTGCAGTGATCATGAGTGGTAACTGGGACCATCCCTGCTCACCTTGACTTTATTAAATTGAGGTCCAGGGAAGGTGAAGGTCTAGTGTAAGGCCATTCTGCTAGTGAGCCACAAACAGAGTGAGGAGAAAACAAAACCCAGAAACAACCTCCCAAACCCTCAGTGTGTCAAGGCTGGCAGAGACCCTAAGACAAAGTGAAGGGTGCCCGCAACCTTGTTATGGCAATTACTTGGCCAGTCTGCTAACTGGGCTTCCCTGGTAGCTCAGCTGGTAAAGAATCCGCCTGCAATGCAGGAGACCCCTGTTCAATTCCTGTGTTGGGAAGATCCCCTGGAGAAGGGATAAGCTACCCACTCCGGTGTTCTGGCCTGGAGAATTCCACGGACAGAGGAGCCTGGTGGGCTACAGTTCGTGGGGTCACAAAGAGTTGGATACGCCTGAGAGACTGTCAACAAAGGCTATGGTTTTTCCAGTAGTCATGTATGGATGTGAGAGTTGGACTATAATGAAAGCTGAACACCAAAAAATTGATGCTTTTGAACTGTGGTGTTGGAGAAGACTCTTGAGAGTCCCTTGGACAGCAAGGAGATCCAACCAGTCCATCCTAAAGGAGATCAGTCCTGGGTGTTCACTGGAAGGACTGATGCTGAAGCTGAAACTCCAGTACTTTGGCCACCTGATGCAAAGAGCTGACTCATTAGAAAAGACCCTGATGCTGGGAAAGATTGAGGGCAGGAGGAGAAGGGAATGACAGAGGATGAGATGGTTGGATGGCATCACTGACTTGATGGACATGAGTTTGGGTGGACTCTGGGAGTTGGTGAGGACAGGGAGGCCTGGCATGCTGCGGTTCATGGGGTCGCAAAGAGTCGGACATGACTGAGCGACTGAACTGAACTGAGCGACTTTTACTTTCAGGCTAACTGGTCAGGCAGTGACTTAGAAACGCTGGTTTGACTGATACACGTCCTCTGCGGTTTCTGTCTCCAGAGTTAGTCAAAAGGAGACCCGGGCACTGTCGTGCACGTGTGAGTGTGGGTCTAGGGTTTCCCTCCCTCTCTCATCCTGGAAGGATGGGTAGGTTTCTGGAACTGTCACGGGTTCAAGGACTGATGGATGCCATCTGCAGAAGTAGAGGGGACCTGGGCTGTGGATTCAGTTCTGAGACAGAGATCCAGGGCAGGATTTCCCAAGCTCCATGACCTCGGGGATGGAGCATTCTGTGTCCTGGGGGCTGTCTTGGGCGTTGGAGTGTGTTTAGACAAATCCTGGCTTCTCGCCACTAAATGCTGGTACCAGCCCCACCCTCCACTGTGACAATCAGAACTGTCTCTAGACGTTGCCTGGTGTCCCCAGTGGGAGGGGACGGAGGTCACCTCTGGAAAGGAACCACTGGTATGGATATTCTTAAATTGGGGGTTAGGCCAGCTGTCGCCCCGCCTCTAATCCCTCAGGCTTCTCCATCTGTCCACATACTGCTTACCTGTTCGCTGGGATGACTGTGGACCAGACTGTTTGCTGTGGGAGCCAGGAGGCAGGTAGAACTCACACCCGGGCTCATAGCATCTGTCCTCCACCAGCAAATGGAGCGGCAGATGATCATTGCCACAAGCAGGCCATGGCTGGGCGGTGGGGGCCTGGGTGCTGGAGAGACGGGGCATTCCTGCCTGGCCTCTCAAAGTCCTCTTTCTCTGCGAATGGCCAGCTGAGACCCGAGTCCACTCTGCAGGCGGGGACGTGCCAGCCGCACAAACACCCCTCTGTCCTTCCTCCAAGGGGAGCGCGCCCTCCTCCGCCCCTCCTGCTCCCCTTCCCGAGACTCTGTTTTGTTTCCTCCACCTCCTCCATGAGTCCCCTTGCCCGGCCATCACGCGCCCCTCCTGCCCTCCCCCGGGGCCGGTACACCTGACTTATTTATTTATTTACGGCTCGAGTGTTTGAGCTGAGGGTTAGTTCGGGTCTATTAAGCTAGCTGCTCTTCCTGCCTGGGAGCCCGGGTAATGAGTAACCATAGCGTGCTACAGGCAGCTGTCTGGGGCAAACCCAGAGCCTCCCCAGGAGCCGCATAAGGCCGCGTTTGTTCTGCCCCTTCTCAATAGCTCCTTGTGCAGGAGGCAGGGTGATGGGCGGGCAGGAGGGAGCCAAAGAGAGCGGCAGAAAGAGACGGGCACTGAATTCATGGCACTTTCGACAGTTCCTCTCTTCTTGGCCGCCTCCCCCCCGCCCTCCACCTATACCCACTGCCATGGACTTCAGACTCTCGGGCTCTTCTCCCTGACCCCATGAACCTGGGGACAGGCTCCCCCAAACCTCGTGGGGTGATTTTGGGTGGGCTGTGGATGACACAGAGCCGAAGGACTGCTGTTTCGCACGGGGGTGGTTCAGTCGTGCCCTGGGTCTCCCTGACTGTGCAGATGAACACAGCACCTCTTGTCTCCACTTCGCTTCACGATCCAGTAACTCTCCAGCTATCTCTTCCCGATCTTCTGTGCCTGGCTGTGCTATAAAGCTGTCTGGAGAGTGCTTTCATAAAGCAGCCCCAAGTCTGTTACGGGGCTAATCATTGGCTCCGCCAGCAACGTGGGGCTCGTTAGGGCTACAGCTGATTTGCCTCATTAAATAGAAAGAGAGACAGGCCCAGAAATGGATTGCCCACTTGGCCTTTGGAAAATCTCCCAAGCGATAGGCACATCCGTTCATTCTGTACATGGGTATTAAACACCTACATCAAACTGGATAGTTCTGAGGGGCGACCACAGACATGAACAGAGTGTGATCTTCTGCCTTCAGTGTACAATGTAGAAGGGAAGAGGAAAGAGCCCTGTCCTGGGTTTATGATTATATGAGGTAGAATGGGACAGATGCCCCAAGAGAGGTGGTGGTTCTTTAGCCACCAAGTCGTGTCTGACTCCTTTGCGACCCCATGGGCTGTAGCCTCCAGGCTCCTCTGTCCATGGGATTCTCCAGGCAAGAATACTGGAGTGGGCTGCCATTCCTTCTCCAGGGGGTCTTCCCGACCCTGGGATTGAGTCCATGTCTCCTGCATTGGCAGGTGGATTCTTTACCACTGAGCCACCAGGGAAGCCCCTCCCAAGAGAGGTACAAGCAAAATATCTCGGAGGGTGGAGAAGGGAAAGGTCAGAATCTTTGGGGAACATGAGGAAAGGCTGGGCTTCAGGAAGTAAGGGTGGAGGGTAGTCCCTCCTCTGGGCAAAGGAAGAGTTTTAACAGAGAAATCAAGATGGGCCAGCATGGGGCGCATGTGGGGATCAGGGAGGGGCTGGGTTGCTTAAGTCGCGGGCAGATGAATCAAGAGCCGAGGTATGTTTTAGATGAATCAGGCTACGCTGTGTCAGACGCATTTGAAGGTGAAGATGTTAGCCTGGTGCTGAAACCAGCTAGAGGAAAAGGCCAGTGGTCCAACAGAGGAAAATGAGAAAAGGCAGGACAGGTGAGACGCTGAAGCCTAGGATACTGTAGGGCTCAGCAACCGATAGAGAGAGCGGAGGGAAGTGGCCCCACGGTGACCAGGAGGATGGAACTGGGGAGATGGACCGAGTCAGAGGGTCTAGGGAAGGACCACAACTGAGGAGCAGGATAGGAGTGTGGTTCGGATGCTCTGAGTTGGAGAGTCTGTAATAATCAAAAGTGGGGTCCGACTGCTCACCACTCAAAGCCATTGAAGAGGCCAGGTTGGTAGAAAGGAAAGTTTGCTTTATTTTGGATGGTGGCTGCTGGGGTGGGCAGGTGGAAGCCTGTCCAAAGGCCAGTCCTCCCCACTGATGATCAGAGGACAGGAGCTTTTATGGCAATAGGGAGCGGTGGGGAGGGTGGCTACAGGCAGAAACAGCACAGTCAGCTCAGACAGTCATCTTGAAATTGACCATCCGTGGTCTGACAAGCTCCCTGACCAGGGATTGAACCCACAGCCCCAACAGTGGAAGGTGAAATCTTAACCACTGGCCTACAGGGAAGTCCCTGCACTGGTTTTCAAAGTCACCTTGCAAAATAAGGAGGGACAGGAAAAATCTTCCCCATGTTTGAGATGGAGTGAACAGGTCCAGGAAGGTTGAGTCACTTCTCCAAGATCACACAGCAGAGTTGGTGCCAGAGTGGGCTAGGTGTTCAGACTTCAGCCTGGAGCAGTCAACATGACTGTTTAGTCAGAGACCCCTTCTGGGTGAGTGATGCAAACCCTTCCTGACATAACTCAGGAGTAGTTAAACGGTGAAGACACGTACTTCTTCACCTAGCAAGAGGTCTAGTGGTAAGACAGGCTCTGGGACCAGTGGGTTCAGTGGAGGATCAGTGATGTCACCGGGGACCCCTGTTCTTTCATTTCAGCTCTCCCAGCACCAGGGATGCCTTCATCCTGAGGCTGGTCACTGGCTTGGGTACAAATGATGGCCACTGGCAATCAAGGCTGCGTGCTTCCCTGTGCACAAAGCAAAAGAGAAAAAACACATCCAAGTGTGATACATGTCTGTACCCCTCATGGCTCAGTGGTAAAGAATCCACTTGCCAATGCAGGAGACATGGGTTCCGTCCCTGGGTTGGGAAGATCCCCTGGAGAAGGGCATGACCACCCACTCCAGTATTCTTGCCTGGAGAATCCCATGGACAGAGGAGCCTGGTGGGCTACAGTCTGTGGGGTCACAAAGAGTCAGACACAGTGTGCACCTCCTCCTTCCTGGGGGGTGTGTAGGAGGAGTGGGTAAGGCTGAGACATTTTCCCAGCACAGTTTAATCAATCTCCCACTCATCTAACTTGCTCCCTGGAGTAGAAGACAGGACTGAAGGGTGGGCATCTCAGGTGAAGATCTGGCCCAGAGCTTTGAGATGGTTTGCATCACAAAACTTCTTGCAAAATCAGGGTAGGGCTTCCTGCTAATCCTCGGAGTAGCCCAGGGCCAGTCCCAAGCTCTGATTTCACCACCACACGCCTGCTGGGATCCCTTTGAGCAATGCCGAATTTGATTTTGTGAATTCTTTGAAAAAGAGAAAGGCATGTTCTTAGATGGGTCCCAAGCCTTCTGTTACCTTGGGCTGTCGCACCTGGGTGTCTGGGTCTTTCTGAGGCTACTGCATTCTCGGGGAAAGATGTGGGTTCTGGGTCAAGCAGCTTCTTGCCCTCATGGGAGCCGAGCCGGCAGCCACATCTTACCTGGAGTGATGCTGTCTCACACCTGTGCTGAGGTCCTCATGCAGAAGAGTGTAGCTACGCTGCTTTCCTTCCTGGTCATCTCCCTTGCATGTGCCTGTTTCCCACATCTTAGCCTTTGCCTTAGTCACTTCTACGTCAGCCTCTATTTTTTATTTCCTTTTTTCTTAAAAAAAGAAAAATCTTTTGGCTGTGCCCCCCAGGGCATATGGGATTTCATTTCATTTCCTGGGTTCGGACCAGGGATCAAACCCATGGCCCCTGTATTGGGAGAACAGAGTCTTAACCACTAGACCACCAGGGAAGGGTCATTTGCTTAGCTCTTTCCTAACCATTCATTCCAGAATCAGGTCAGACACAGGCCCTCTGGACCCCTTGGCTCTTGCCCCCAGACTGGTTAGGTGCTTGTGGTCCGTGTGCGCATGCTCTGTTGCTCGGTTGTGTCTGACTGTCTGTGGCCGCACGGACTGTAGCCCACCAGGCTCCTCTATCCATGGGATTTTCCAGGCAGGAATCCTGGAGTGGAGTGCCATTTCCTGTTCTAGGGGATCTTCCTGACCCAGGGATCCAACCGGAGTCTCCCGCACTCCTGCGCTGGCAGGAGGATTCCTTACCACTGTGCCACCTGGGGAGGCCTGCCCATGGTTCATGCGGTCTCTTTAACGTCCCTGCAGTTGTCAGGATAATTCTGGCCTCCTCTGCCTGACTCTTGCTTTCCTCCCCCCAGTATATGCAAGTGTTGAATGAAGGAGAGGCTACAGCAGAAATCGAAACCTGAATGACAACGAGCAGTGGCAGCTCCAGAATTTTAATCTAGGAAGGCCTCAGAGTGGCAAATGGTTTATCACTTAAGGTTAGGGATGGGGAGATAAGTCTACCGTGTAGGGTCACCTCCCTCTGCAGCCCTATGAAAGGAAAAGTCGCTCAGTCGTGTCCGACTCTTTGCAAGCCCGTGGACTGTAGCCTGCCAGGCTCCTCTGTCCATGGAATTCTCCAGGCCAAAATACTGGAGTGGGTGGTCATTTTTTTTCTCCAGGGAATCTTCCGAACCCAGGGATTGAACCCAGAAAGCAGATGTTAATGCCCTCTGTCTGTGCCAGATGAGAAAGCTGAGGCAAACATGCTAACTGCAGCCTGATGGTCATATAGCAGCTCGCTGATGGCAAACCGGGTGGCAACCAGCTAGGTCTGTCTGACTCCAGGGTTACTGGGGGGTGGGGGGGGGCAGGTTCACCCTGGGCAGAATTTAGCTTGGCATGTCCCACCTTCCGGGGTTACTAGGGGGCTCAGTGGGAAAGAATCCGCCTGCCAATGTAGGAAACTCGGGTTCAATCCCTGAGCCAAGATCCCCTGGAGGAGGAAATGGCAACCGGCTCCAGTGCTCTTCCCTGGAGAATCCCATGGACAGAGGAGCCTGGCGGGCTGCAGTCCACGGGTGGGAGGGAGTCAGACATGACTGGGGGACTACGCTCGCACACGGGTCCGCTTTATGCGCAAAGGCCGGCCTCGACCTGAGGGAGCTGACAGTGAGGCTGGAATCCCAGCCTGGTCTTGGAAGTTAAGGCCCAGGGGAGGACTCCCATCATTCCTAAGGTACTCTGCGTGTGTTAGCTGGAAGTGCAGTTCAGTTCAGTTCAGTCGCTCAGTCGTGTCCGACTCTGCGACCCCATGGACTGCAGCACGCCAGGCCTCCCTGTCCATCACCAACTCCCGGAGCTCGTTCAAACTCATGTCCATTGAGTCGGTGATGCCATCCAACCATCTCATTCTCTGTCGTCTCCTTCTCCTCCCCGCCTGCAATCCTTCCCAGCATCTGGGGCTTTTAGACAGAACTCCATCTCCCGGGAAGCAGTTCGGCCCCGCCCCGCCCCCTTCGCGCGCCCCGCCCGCCCTGCCCCGGCCGGGCTGCTATATAAGGGCCGGATGGTCGGGCCACGGGGAGAGAGCGCGGTGGCGCGGTCGCGGAACCGCGATTCTGGGAGTCTTCACCGTTCAGCGGCAGCCGTGCCTCGGCGCTTCTCACCTGCGTCTCTCTTGCTGGCCTGGCGCCCGCCCCGCGCCGCCCGGGCCCCGCGCACCTGTAGACCCGAGGCCCAGACTGCCTCTGCCCCTGGTGCTTTTCCGGGCTCGGCGGAGGGGTTCCCGGCGGGGATTCCTGGGGTCGCGCTGGTGATACGCAGGGAAGAAAGGCGAGCTGCTGCGTCCGAGCTGGGTGCTCTCCGAGCGCAGGGAGGCGGGCTGCGATCGGCGTGGCGCCGCTGGGGAGCCCGGGCCGGCGAACCCGCGCGCGATCTCCGCGGGTCCCGGGCGCCGAGGCCGAGACGGCCGGCGCTTTGGCCTTGGATGGAAATGGGGACCGGGCCTCCGGACCCTCTACCGTGGATTACTTGGTGCATCTCGGCCGGGCTTGATGACCCACGACCTCGTCTCCATCCGTGGATTGGTGCGTGCTACGCAACAGTCGGGTCGCTTCCCTGGAGGTAAGTCTCCCCGCGATTCCGGGAGGAGGGGATATAATATGACCCCCTGCGTCGCTTTATGAAAGTCTTGCGGTTCTGGGTTGAGAGTTTTGTTCTTGTAATTGACATCTTCTCAGAGGCCGTTTTAGCCATCATCTGCCTCCAGGCGGAGCGGATTCCCGGTGGTCATCGCCTATCTGGGCGCCCTGGCTCATCGCCCTTCCAACGCCGCCTAGCCGCCGGCCACCCCGCGGGACAGGGCCCCAGCCTGGGGTGAGGTCCGCGTCCTCGGGGTCCCCGCCCGACCCCCTGACACTTACGACCTTTTAAGCACGTCGCGCTGCGGGGCCGTTACCTCGGTGAGCTCGCGACATCTGCTTGCCTGCGACCCAGAGTGCGATCTAGGGGCAGCGCCCGGCTCCCCTCTCCCCGTGGGGGGTGGGGAATGTCTCCGGTCCCCGTCCTGGCCGTCGAAGCGCGGCTTTACTGCAAGGACCGCGCCACCCATCAGGGGGTTCACTGAGTGGGTGAGAGGTGTCAGGAATTCCCTCCAACGCTACTAACCACCTCCCCTTCCCCTTCAGTGCAGATGGTTAGTGGAAGAGGTTTCCTCGCCAGCCTCAGGAGGGGGGCTTCCTCTTGAGTCCTGAGCTGAAAGCCAACTGCCTCTGCATCCACAGCTCCCCTCCCTCCTCCTTTTGTGCGGGCGCCTCCGAGCAGCACCCTGCCTTGTCACCAAGTAGGCTCCGAGTACTTGTTTGTTGAGTGAATGACTGAGCCAGGCTGCCTTGATGTATGGATTAACCCAGGGCCTCCTTTCGCTTGTGCTTTGGCACTTGGCCTCAACTCCCGTGACTTGCCCCGTGAAGACTGTTCCCTGGGGATGCTTTCCCAGGCGGAGGATTCCCTCCCCTGCCTCCTCCAGCCCTGTCTGCAGTCTGTTTCTGATGGTCCGTTTCCTGTCCAGTGGTCCCCCCTGCATAGAACGCGTCTGGAAGCTGTCACGGGTCTCCCTTGGGCGCCAGGGCCTCCCGTGAGCACGTGCTCGGGAAGGTGGGAGAACCGGGCGCCGCTGGAAGGAAAAAGATGTGTCGGTTCGCTCCTTTCCCAGGAGGCAGTGTTCTGGCCACACCCGGGTCCCTGGCACTGCCTACCTGGTGCAGGGTGTACCCTGTGGTCCTGCCCACCCTCTCTGGGAGAGGAGCTGTTGAAATTGTCCCACTGATGGCCTGGAAGCCCACCTCTGCATCCCCATCTGGTTTTTAAAAGTAATCCGCTGTCCGTTCTCTTTTATAGAAAACTACAAAAAAAAAAAAAAATTGCAAAATTCAGGAAACACCCAGTTCCCACAGTAATGCTGGCAGTTTGACATATTTCCTCACTGCTGAAACCCCTGCAATGTATACAACGTTGGTTCCCGCTCTATCCCCCGCCTCGCTTTTTTTTTTTTTGAATATTTCCCCACATAATGACTGTATTCGCTACAGACACTGAATCATAGTTTGCGTGACAATTCTCCCATTGTTGGACACCGAGGTATTTCCAAATTTTTACCCTTTGAAGTCATGCATTGGTGAGTGTCTTTTGTACATAAGGATTTGTCCACATTTTGAATTATTTCCTTTGGAAAATTCCCAGAAGCCACTCTTTGCTCTAAATCAGTCATGCCTAAAATAAAAGGAGTGCCCTTCTTGGTGGACCTTTACCAGGTGGGCTTGGAGGAAGACTGCAGCGCTTAGCCTGCAGATAATACCGCAACTGGGAGCCAGGATACAGTAGGAGCCCAGACAGTGCTCACTGAGTGAATGCAGTGTTTCGTTGCCTTTTGTTTTCCTTGAAGCAAAGAACTGATCATCAGCACTGGCTGTGAGAGTAACTTAAAATTTGCCTTCAGGGCTGGGATTGAAATTATTTTAGCAATGCCGGAGATTAAGATTTATGAGGAAGCTGGATTCAAAATGCTGTCCTTTTACAAATTATTACTGTTTAAAAAACTCGCTTATTT
The DNA here is from genome assembly GCF_014754425.2 of Oryx dammah. Taxonomy (NCBI): domain Eukaryota; kingdom Metazoa; phylum Chordata; class Mammalia; order Artiodactyla; family Bovidae; genus Oryx; species Oryx dammah. The sequence continues at coordinate 4,816,258 of NW_024070192.1, read as the reverse complement.
ATATTTATCTGTGGCTGTCCTGGGTCTTCGTTGCTGGGTAGGCTTTTCTCTAGTTGCTGTGAGTGGGGGCTATGCTCTAGTTACGGTGCCTGGGGTTCTCACTTCGGTGGCCTCTCTTGCTGCGGAGCACAGGCTCTAGGCACAGGCTCAGTAGCTGTGGCGCATGGGCTTAGTTTCTCCAAGGCATGTGGGATCCTCTTGGGATCAGGGATCGAACCCATGTCCCCTGCACTGGCAGGCAGATTCATCACTGAGCTGCCAGGGAAGCCCTATTATCAGCTTTCGATTTTGATAGAAGTCCAGATTTTGGGGAAAGTTGAAAAATAATACATGGAGTTCCCTTATACCCTTCAGCCAGCTTCCTTGTGTGTTAATATCTTATAGATCCACAGCGAGATGGTCAGCGCGGGGATTAATAGTAATGGAATACTTTGAACCCATCTTTAGGCCTCATCCACATTTTCCCAATTGTCCCACTAATGTCTTTTTTTCTGGTCCATGATCCATTTCAGGATCCTGAATGGCAGAAAGCGCTGTCATGTAAAAACGTGAACGTTGAGAGTGATTCAGCAGGCTGTCTTCTTTAAAAACCACTCACTTCAGGCATGATTGACATACAAAAAGCCATATGTGTTTTATGCCTGCAACTCGGTGAGTTTGGTCACAAAAACACACTGTGAAACTGGCACCACAATCCATGCCATAAACATACCCATCACCTCCAAAATTTTCTTCCACCCTCTTACTGTTTTATCATTTTTTGACAGCAAAAGCAGTTAACAGAAGAGTTACCCTCTTAGCAAATTTTCAAATGTCCAATGCCCACATACTCAGTCACTCAGTTGTGTCTGACTCTTTATGACCCCATGGACTGTAGCCCGCCAGGCTCCTCTGTCCGTGGGATATTTCAGGCAGGAATACCGGAGTGGGTTGCCATTTCCATCTCTAGGGGATCTTCCTGGCCCAGGGGTTGAACCTTCAGCTCCTGTGGCTCTTGCATTGAAGGTGGATTCTTTACCACTGAGCCGTCAGGGAGGCCCTCAAGTTTCCAGTACAGGATCATTGACCATAGGTGCTGTGCTTCACGGGCTAAAGTTATGCAACTCCGCAGACCGTCTTTATTCTGGAGGTTTAAAATTGAGAAGTCTGTTCCATCTTCTCCCGCAGGTTAACTCACCCCCTCCTCCCGATTTACGGCCAGCAGGGCAGATGAGCCCCTTCAGGGTGTGGAGGGGAGAGGACTCTTGATCACGAGCGGGCGGTGTGTCCCTGTATACCCTCTCCTTCCTCTATGGACCTTCCCTGGGAGTGAGTGGTTTCAGTAGAAATTGGGTTACAGCCTGATCTGTCCTGACCTGCCTTGGGGGGTGGGGAAGAGGTGGAGGATGTCATCTGGGTTGCGTGAGAGCCCGCCGCCAAGCCCAGAAACCCCCATTGTTGGGGAGTCCGGCGCGCACTGCCTGGGGGGTGACTCACGATGCCTGAGCAGCAGGTGTGTCTGCTGCTAAGTGTGCAAACCAACCCAGTGAGGCAGAGCTTCCCGGTGATCTGAGCAGATCTAAAGGAACACGGGCTTCCGCTTGTTCCTCGGGGTGGACTGAGGGTTTTGTCCAGCCGTCTTGGGCTGGGGAGGGGTCCCCCTCTTCTTTGGGGGTGAGCAGAGCCAGCCTGGAGGGGTGTTTGGAAGCGACCGCTGTGAATGGAAGCTGGCCCAGCGTCTTTGCATAAGAGAGCCCTTGTGTGGGGTTGAGGAGCCCCATGAAAGAGTTCCTTCTCCCTGCATCAGAGACCGCCGCAGCCCAGAGCTTCCCCCGACAATACACACGCAAACCCGGGCTGTCCTCTCCAGCCACGGCTGGTTGCCTGCACATAGAGTGGAGGTGATGTTTGCTTGGGATGAGGAAGTTCTGAGGTTACTTAACTCTCAACCAGACAGGTTTCTGTCGTCCAGATGGAGTTTCTCGGTTACTGTCAGGGTCGCGTAGACTTGATTTTTCTTATGCTCCCAGCCTTCCTATTATAGCTTGTAAATGGAAAGACTGTCATCCCCTCTCCCCCCACCCCGCCCCGCCCCAGTGCCCTGGCACAGACGTTTTCTCTTACCAGCCAGCTCCAGTGAGGATCATAACAGGAAGTCTCGGTGGGAGAGGGCTTTGGGATGCTGGAGCTGAACAGTTCTGGAATAGCCCTCTGTCTACACTAGCCTTCTTCTCCTGCTTGGTAACTCCTCAAGGGCCCTCCCTGCCAGCTCTTCCCAGACCAGCTGCTCCCAGGGATCGTCCCCCTGGCCTGCACCGTGTGGTTTGCATAAAAAATGAATTGCTTGGCAAATTTGGTTAAAAAAAAAAAGACTATTCTTAGCAACCATCCCACCTTCCCCCACTTTTAGAGGTTGTTTTGGTATGTGGGGGGCAGGGACGGTGCTCAGAGATGTGCGTTTTTAACAAGCTCCCTCGCCCTAGATGGACACTTGAAGAAACACAGAGTTGGTTGACTTCTTGGCCAGCTACAGCCAGAACTGAGCCTTTTCCCTGTCAAGGGTACCCAGCCGCAAAGCTTCTCTGTCTTCCTCCTCTTTCAGGAAGTCTCCCCGGCTTACCTCCACCTGGTGTGGCGCCCACATGTACTTAATTGGTTTTGCTGGCACAGGTTGTGACCTGAAAGTCTTGAAATCGGGTGCCCTTTGTTCGTGGTTAAGGCAGAAGGGGCTGTGTTTGGGTGAAGGATAAAGAGCAGTTCTGGGCTTCAGGAGTAAGATCTTCAGCCTCTTCTCTGTGGTTCGTGAGTTTCCCCAGGAGCTGGGAAGATGCCCCTGAAAAGGCAGCCCCCCGGGGTGTTTGTGCGCCTAGGCAGGCCCTGCTACTCTTCCTGAGCAGCATTGTCCTAGGCAGTCGGCCCTCGACACAGAACTGGTTGGGGTCCCCACGCCATCACAGGAGAGCTGCACTCGCCTCCTTTGACAGGAGGGGGTGGTCCTGGGTGAATTTCTTGTTGGTTGAACTGTGCCATTGGTGAAAGATGGTCTGTTGCAAACCCCCCAGCCTTCCTTACTCTACGGACTTGGTTTGAGCCTGGAAAAACGTCTATACACAACGAATCTCGGGTGATCACGTGCTGTGTGAAGGGCCTGGAGGAAGTTTGTAAGCTCCAGGAATGCTGAAGTGGCAAGTTCCTGTCAAAGAACCCTTTTTGTGACTTGAATCATCACCTCCTCCCGTATTTGGTGTGTTCGTACAGGTTTCTGCACAGAAGGCCTGAAACCAGGTGCCTTCTGGAGTTGGTAAAAACAGACGCACCGCGTTCGGACGTGTGAGTAAGGGACTGCAGTCTGGGCTTCCTCAGGTCCGGGAGGCTCCCGGGTGCTTGGAAAGTGCCTCTTATAGGCTCTAGTTTTAATGGCTTTCAGACCCACTATATGCGTTCATATGCCGATGTGCTCAGTTGTGTCCGATTCTTTGCCACCCTTTGGACTGCAGCCTGCCAGGCTCCTCTGTCCATGGGGTTTTTCGGGAATACTGGAGTGGGTGGCCATTTCCTCTTCCAGGGGATTTTCCTGGCCCAGGGATGGAACATGCATCTCCTGTGTCTCCTGCATTGGAGGAGGGTTCTTTACTTGCTGAGCCTTTGGGGGCTTATAGGGTCTGATTTTAATGGTTTTCAGACCCACTGCCTTTGCCTGAAACGTGGGCTGTTCCTTGCAGTGGAGTTTTTCAACTGCTTTTGTGTCACCGCCCCACTGGGTACCATCTTCAGCTTGGTGACGTGTCACCCGCCTTTTCCAGAAGAAGATATTAAAGCACAAATGAGGTGGATGCCCACCTGGGAGAACCAGCCCCGAACTCCCGTGACAAGGGAGTATTCTGGAAGCATTGGTGGGGGGAGAGGGAGGGAGGATTCATGATTTAAGGGAACTTTGGTGTGAATCTTCTCTGTCCACGTGTCCCACATGATCAGATTTTATGTATGAAGTTTGCCTTATGTAGGTTTTTTGGAAAAAGCAATGACATTTCGTGGATCCCTTTTCTGTATGGTCATGTGGCCTAGAAGTGCCCTTTCGCGGCTGGCGGTCAGACGCCAGGTGTCTGTGGCGACTCCAGTGGAACCAGGGTCAGCACCTGGGTCCAGATGACCCCCTCTGGTCTGGAGTTTTCTCCCCGGAGCTGTGAGCGGGCCCTGAAAGCTCTGTCTGATCCTGTTTGTCATCAGACGTCCCAAACCAAGTGCGTCCAGCCTCAAGGTAGGGTTGGGGTGGGGGCACAGGTGCTGAGAGGCTTTGTTGACCCCTGGGGTCCCCGCGTGTTTGCCCCCTGGGTTTGGGCTCCTTTGTCTCTCCTGACCTCTGCACTTTCCCCTGTGTGCAGGCTGGAAAGCGACCTTGTGTCTCTGGAGCCACCGTGAATGTGGTTCTTTTTCATTTTTTTTTTTCATTGCAATTTAAAAATAATTTTAAAAAATTAAACAGCAAGAAACAAAGCTGTTATTACTGTGGCTGGGGTGACAGAGCAGGGCTGTCCCAAGCCCGGGAGGAGGCTTTCTTTTCTTTGAGGGGAGGGGCCTTCCTGTGTGCGTGTTCAGTCGTGTCCAACTCTGTGTGACCCCATGACTGCGGCCCACCAGACTCTTCTGTCCATGGGATTCTCCAGGCCAGAATACTGGAGTGGGTTGCCATGCCCTCCTGCAGGGGAACTTCCCGACCCAGGGATCCAACCCAGGTCTCCCACATTGCAGGCAGATTGCTTCCCGTCTGAGCCCCCAGGGAAACCCCTTTGGGTGACCCCCGCCTGTGACCCTTGCCCGTGACCGTGCCTCCTCTGGCTTCTCGTCAGATATCTGCCCACGGTCAGGCAGAGGAAGTTTCTCTGAGTTGAAGGGAGCCCGTGGCCACTGGCAAGCCAGTTGGGAAACGTAGAGGTTTGGGCATTTTAATTGAATTTCCTAAGTGGGCCCCAGGAGTGCGGTTAACCAGGGAGCTGAGCCGGCCCCGGCTTCGCGTTCCGCCCTGGCCACTGGGCTTTTCCGCCTTTCCTGGAACCGCTTTACTCATCGCTTCCCGCTACTCTCTTTCATCCTGGCCCCTGCCCCGACCCCCTGCCCTGTGTGTGAACCTGGATCCTTTCTTCTTTTCCAGATGTTTGTCTCTGCTCTGTCGCCCTGGGCATCTGTCTGTAGGGTGCTGACTTGGGGACGCTGTTGGTGTGGCTGGGCTCACTGGCCAAACTGGCCGTTGGATGTTGCCTGTTCCCTCTTCCCTCCACAGCCCCATGTAAGGATGCAAAAAGTTCAAGCCACCGGCCAGCGCCAGCTCCTAGGGCCGTGATGTTATGTTGGGAAGAGAGAGAAGCCAGCCTCAGGCAGGCGGAAGCAAGTGATCTATAGCCCGTTTCCCTTGGTCCTGACAGCCCTGGATTACGGGCACTCCCATCTCTGACATATGGGCCTTAGAGAGTTGAAGGAGCATCCTTACGGCCCCAGAGCTTTACAGGATGAAGCGCTGGTTCCGAGACAGGTTATGGCATGTGCCCAGCGCTGGGGTCCCATCCTACCCCCATCACCAGCGCCTATGTGACCTTGTACACGTTGCCAAGCCTCTCTGTGTTCAGTTCCCCATCTGGGGCTGTTCAGTCACTAAGCCCTGTCCATCTCTTTGTGACCCGTGGATTGCAGCACACCAGGCTCCCCTGTCTTTCACTGTCTCCAGAGTTTGCTCCCATCATGTCTACTGAGTCGATGATGCCATCCAACCATTTCATCCTCTGTCACCCCCTTCTCCTCTTGCCGTCAGTCTTTTAATCTTTCCCAGCATCAGGGTCGTTTGCAATGAATCAGCTCTTCACATTAGGTGGACAGAATATTAGAGCTTCAGCTTCAGCATCAGTCCTTCCAGTGAATATTCAGGGTTGATTTCCTTTGGGATTGACTGTTCTGATCTCCTTGCAGTCCAGGGACTCTCAAGAGTCTTCTCCAACACCACAATTCAAAAGCATCAATTCTTCAGAGTTCAGCCTTCTTTATGGTCCAACTCTCAGATCTCTACATGACTACTAGAAAGGAGCGGGTGTCTTAATTTCCTCATCCATCAAAGAAGGATATTTTTAGGTGGCTCGATTTTGGTTGCCAGTTGTAGAGAAACCAACTCTAACTGGCTGAAACCATGGCGTTTGAGGGTGTCCACCTAACTAAGAAGTCTGGGTGTTGTGCTTTTGGGGATCTTCTTGGCTTTGTGTTTTTCTCCAGTTCCTTTCATCTGTCGCGGAAGCGGGAACAGCAGCAGCCTGGGCAGGCCCCCTGCCTCTGTGGACCCAGAGGAAGGAGGAAGATGCCTTTGTCTCAGCATTCCTGAGGGACAGCCCCGGAAGTGCGCTCAGCCCTGGACCCGTCCCCGTGGCTGGGAGGGGGAGCACACCGACTGCGTCCTGTTCTCACCTGCCCCGCACCTGCGTCTGTGGGTGGAGGCCCTTCCCTCCCCAGAGCCACAGGGACTCTGCAAGGTGGGAGGATGCAGAGAGACAGCCCCAGATGTTTACTGTGGACAGCTGGGCTCCTGGATGATGCAGCAGAGTGGTTTGTGGCGGGGGCAAGGAATTGGTCCTCTTCGCCTTGGGATACGTAGGAGCTGGGAGAGTCCATGCCTGACTGATCATGGAGACTGATATAGGAATGAACCTCCGCGGTTCTCTCCTCTGAATTGCTGAACCTGAGAGTCTGTTTTTTCATGGGACATCATCTCACTCCATCGGGGAGCCAGGAAGCCCCGCCTCACAGTGTCCACCTCTTGTTCCTAGAACAGCAGCCTGGTGCATGGAATGGCACCTCTCCCGGAGATTTCTTCAGAGTGAAGACAAGCTCCTTTCCTAACTCTGAGTATCTCTTGAGCAGTGGTGGCAGAGGGGTCCCTTGCTTGACATGAGAAGCCCCGCCATGGGCACTGTAGACTTCTTGCTGGGCTCTTGTGTTTGGCAGCTCACGGAGGAGATGGAGCTCCCTGTTTTAACCAAACGAGGGGCTCACTCTAGGGCAGCTGCCCAAGTGAGTCAACTTAGACGGTTCCACTGTGTTTTCACATCCCTGGTCCGACTTGTATCCCAACTTCTGGGGGCTGCTTGTAAGAGACACAGCTGTGCTTTCCAGGTTGTTGGGCTCAAGGTGTGTGTGTGTGTGTGTGTGTGTGTGTGTGTGCCCGTGTACTCAGTCATGTCTGACTCTTTGCAACCGCCTGGACTGTAACCCACCAGGCTTTTCTGTCCGTGGGATTATCCCAGGCAAGAGTACTGGAGTGGACTGCCATTTCCTTTTCCGGGGATCTTGTCAACCCAAGGATCGAACCCATGTCTCTTGTGTCTCCTGCACTGGCTGGCAGATTCTTTACTGCTGAGCCACCAGGGAAGCATGAGCTAAAGGTAGGGGGACTCGTTTTCCTTATACAGGTAGCCATTGTTTGAGGAGCTGTGACTCATGCTCACCGGTTGCAAAGCTCTTAAAGGAAACCCTCCCGCCCTGACAGGTGCTCCTAGCTGTCCTCATTCACTGTCGGTAGAAAAGCTCACTGTCATGGTGATCACCTGGGTTATGGACAGGCCTTTTTAGGGAGTGTGGAGAAGTGCAGGGCGGAGGGTGTGGGGAAGGCGATCCATGTCCCAGGAAGCTGCTAGCCACCGCACGTAACGTTGCCCCATTTAGTAGACGAGGAAACGGAGGCTTCCAGGACTTACGTTACTTGTCCAAAATCACTTGGCTGGCCAGCGGCGGAGCCAGAAGCAATCTGCTTCCAGGTTGGCATGTGATTGTCCAGCTCGGAGTTGCAAGCTTGGCTTCCTGCTGCTTCTGGGAAATGCTTTGTCCTTGTTGTTCAGCCACTGAGTTGTGTCTGACTCTTTGAGGCCCCATGGACTGCAGCACGCCAGGCTCCCCTGTCCTTCACTGTCACCTGGAGTCTGCTCAGATTCACGCCCATTGAGTCGGTGATGCCATCCAACCATCTCATCCTCTGCTGCCCCCTTCTCCTCTTGCCCTCAATCTTTCCCAGCATCAGGATCTCTTCCGATGAGACAGCTCTTTGCATCAGGTGATCAGAGTGTTGGAGCTTCATCTTCAGCATCAGTCTTTCCAATGAATGTTGAGGACACATTCTGGAAGGTGCTAGAAGTTACAAATCATAGTGTTTTGATAGCTCTGCTGGCACTCTCATCACCCTTCACGTCTTCCTCCCCAGTAACCCACCAGTAAGTCTAAAACAGTGCTTCCTCCTCCGTCTCCTGTTGGAGGTGAGGCCAGAATCCTTTCAGAAGCAGAGCTGGAAATAGACTTTGCCCTCCTCTGCAGAGACGACAGTGAACTCCGCGTGAAGACGGTTAGCACCAATTCACTGAAAGATGCATCTCGTGTCCTAGAGTTTCCCTGATGAAGAGTTCTCAGGAGCTGCTCCCCGCGTCCTGGGTCGTTCCCCCAGTTCCAATTCTTCTGCTTTGCTGTTGTCAGGCTCCTCTCTACAGATGTAACATCAGGTTTGGAGAGCTACAAGTCCACACACCCACTGGCCAGCATGGATCAGGACTCAGATGCCGGTCCGCTTGATTTTCAGACCAGCACATTTCCGCATTGGATGGTCCTGACTCTGTTCACTTAGGAGGTGTGCCTGTCTGGAGCGGGCATGGGCATCATGCCCTTTGTTGCTGAAATCCACGGAGGATGCTGAGCCCAGGGCTTACCGAGTTGGGTTACCATCATGTCTTCCATCTCTCACATTTGTGAGCATGTAGAATGGGGATTGTGGGGAGGGCCCTGTGTCCTCGATGAAGAAGGCTTGGAAGGGTAGGTGCACGTGTTTGAGTGGGACAGGAAGGTGGCCTGGAGCATCGTCAAGGCATTCAATGAAAATGTTGTGTTGAGGATGCTAACTTTTATTTACTGGGACAGAGCTGTGTGCCCTTTACTCCATAAGTGCAAAGATTCGATGAGTTTTCAGAGCAGACCCACGGCCAGGCATGCCCTTCTGATGTTATACTTGGAAATGGAGGTGAGCTCCCCAATGCGGTGGGCTTCCCAGGTGGCCTTAGTGGTAAAGAATCTGCCTACCGATACAGGAGATGTAAGAGACAGGATTCAGTCCTTGGGTCGGGAAGATCCCCTGGAAAGGGCATGGCAACCCACTGCAGTATTCTTGCCTGGAGAATCCTATAGACAGAGGAGCCTGGCGGGCTACAGTCCATGGGGTCGTGGAGTCGGACATGACTGAACGACTGAGCGTGCACTCGCGAAGCTGTGCCATCATCACCATCAAATATGATGAGGGCCAGGCGGAACATTGCCCCGTCTAAGCCGCGCTCCGTCAGCCACTGTGTACTCTGTCCTTCGCACAAAGGACCTTTTAACTGGTGTGGTTGGGAGGGTACAGGAATCCAGTATTCTTGTCCAGTAATTGCCAGATTAGACTTGAATAAACTCACCCACAGGCTGCTAACTCTCTGCTTTTGCAGTGTTGTCTTTTCCCTCCAATCCTTCCCTCCCTGAACTTCTGCAGCACTGACAACCATAACATGATACATTGTTGTTGTTTAGTTGCTGAGTCGTGTTCCAGTCTCTCCTGACCCCGTGGACTGTAGCCCACCAGACTCCTCTGTCCGTGGGATGTTCCAGACAAGAATATTGGAGGTTGCCGTTTCCTTCTCCAGGGGATCCTCCCAACCCAGGGATCGAACCTGCGTCTCCTGCATTGGCAGGCGGGTTCTTTATTGCTGAGCCACCAGGAAGCCCCATAACGCTGTATCCTGGCTGCTAGCAGTGCTTATTGTTTCCATGCACGCATCTTTCTTCTTCAGCGACATCAGAAGTGAGTGCCGTCTGATCTCAGAGCACCTGGCCTGATGCCGACTCCAGCACAGACCACATGTGCTCGGCGATCTGACTGGCCCGAGGCTCACTCAGCTCTGTCAGCTTGCTGCTCTGTATGTGTGGGTGCTGGGACCCCAAAACCGTGTCTGTGGGTTCTGGGTCCATGGACCCCGTCTAGGGGACCCCAAAACCATGTGTGTGGGTGCTGGGTCCTTGGACCCCATCTAGGGGACCCCAACACTGTGTCTGTGGGTGCTGGATCCATGGACCCTGTCTAGGGGACCCCAACACCCTGTCTGTGGGTGCTGGGTCCTTGGACCCCCTCTAGTGGACCCCAAAACCGTGACTGTGGGTGCTGGGTCCTTGGACCCTGTCTAGGGGACCCCAACACTGTGTCTGTGGGTTCTGGGT
>NW_024070192.1:4660645-4806009 GCF_014754425.2 Oryx dammah | reverse complement strand
TGGACCCTGTCTAGGGGACCCCAACACTGTGTCTGTGGGTTCTGGGTCCATGGACCCTGTCTAGGGGACCCCAACACCGTGACTGTGGGTGCTGGGTCCATGGACCCCCTCTAGGGGACCCCAGCACATTCTGTTGGAGAAACAGCTGCAGGTGTCTCGCCTTCAGACAGCGTGCCTGGTCTTCACCTGGTGTGGCCCTGGGCACTTTGATCCCTCTTTGTGCCAGTTGCTCGGCCAAGAGCCCTGGGCTCTGCCCGTCTCCGTCTCTGACTTTGCCTTTAGTTTGGGAACAGCTCGTGCCACATCTGGGTCCTCAGTCCCTCCCTCCAGACCTTAGACATGGACTAAGTGACTCCTTGATTAATTTCAGCCCAGAGGATATCTGCCCTTGCTTCCCTCGCTGTTGTGGGTGGATGACCAGAGCAAGGCAGGCAAGAAGAGACCACTGGTCCTTGCCAGCACTCACACCACCCCAGCTCGTGTGCAGCTTCGCTTGTTGGAGAAGCCCTTGGTTTAGCTTAAACGAAATCAAAACACGCAACAGGCTTGTGGGGCCGTCTTCTGAAACATCCTCAGGGACAGTTTGGGATGTCCTCAGAAGTCTGTTAGGATGACCTTGTACCAAAATCAACAACTCAAAGAGTAAACGGGGGCTTTCCCTGGCAGTGCAGTGGTTTAGGCTCTGTGCTTCCACCACAGGGGGCAAGGGTTCAGGCCTTGGTTGGGGAACTAAGATCCTGCATGCAACGCGGCCAAAAAAATAAATGCATAAAGAAACAGTAAAATATTCTTTTCAAAAAAGCAAATGAGCCGCCTTACCAGTGGATGGAGAGATCCCTGTTTCTCTAAGGGCCTTCGGGCACCCTCGCCTCCCACTTTCCCAAGTGAATGTTTGGTCTCAGTCTGCCTTCCAAGGACTGATGATGGAACAGACACCCTTCACGTAGGAAAAAACAAGACGCGCTTCTTTGCTGCCGGCTGGTGGCTTCACATCCTGGGTTTGGGAGGCTCCCAGGTGGGGAGCTGGCAAAGCAAACAGGTTTGAGTAGCAGTCTGCTCGTGGGGCCCATGCTCTGCTGGCCTGTGCCCCGTCCTCAGGCTGAGACGTCTTCTGACAACCTGGATTGTTCTGGGGAGTGAGATGTCCTCCCCATGCTACCTCCCCTTCCCGCCCTGACCTCCCTCCCTTCCTCTTAAGAAAAAAAAATCCTTCCCACTTTCAGCATCCGTGTCTTTAAGAACTCTCTCCATTGTCGCCCGGGACAGAGACCCTTCTGTGAGAGTCTGTTGGAGGCCTGTCCTCGGTGACACCCCGCCCCCTGTATTAAAAGACCATTGGAACAAGTTCCCCATTCTCCTCTGGAGAGGGTCCCCCTGTCCCGGGCCAAGGCACTCTTAAGGGAGCGTTTATCCTGGGACACTCGGTTTACAAAGCCCGCTGGAGTGTCAGATAAGCTCACTCAGACCCGCGAGGGAAGGAGGACAAAACTCCTTTTATTTCCAGCCCCCGCGGGAAGACCGGCAGAGACCTCGTGCTGGAGATGGGGAGGGGGGCCGCTTCTGAGGAGCCTGGGAGGGGGCTTGGGCAGGGCTGGTGCTGGAGGGTTAAGAATTGGCATCTTATCATTTTAAATCTGGGGGGAATCTCCGCTTGGGACTCTAACTCCGCTGAAATCGCCTCATGTCTCCTCTCTAAATCGCTGAGATGTTCTCTGGCAAGTCTGTCTTGATCTGCCAGGGAGAAACTGCTGGTTTCTTTCGCTTACCTACTTGGATTAAAAATAAAGACAGCTTACCCACACGGGGGGCCAGGCCCCCTCTGCGTGTGTTTGTTTAGAAGCTGCCCGATACCAGGGACTCTGGGTAGCAGGCGTCTGGGGTACATTTAGCCACCTGGCGCTGTCCCTGTGTGCGTGTGTATGCTCGCCCCATCTAGGAGTGTGTGTGTGTGTGTGTGTGTGTGGGTGGGTGGGTGTTTGCACTCAGCCAGTGTGAATCCCGTCTGGGGGGGTGTGTGTCGGGGGTGGGCACCCCCTGCCTCCTCAGGTGGCTGTAGCTGCAACTGTCTGGTATATAACTGCTCGGTGGCTCAGCTGTGTTCGACTCTTTGCAACCCCGTGGACTGTAGCCCGCCAGGCCCCTCTGTCCTGGGGATTCTCCAGGCCAGAATCCTGGAGTGGGTTGTCATTTGCTTCTCCAGGGGATCTTCCCGACTGAACTCGGGTCTCCTGCATTGCAGGTGGGTTCTTTAGCACGGAGCCGCCAGGGAAGCCCTGCTCTCTCGGGGAGCCTTTGTGCAATACATGGTTTCGAGCTTTGCACTCGGTCCTGTAACCGAGGCGTTTCCTCGGCGGGCTGTCCACGCTGGACTGTCCTTTGTGGACCTGTAAGTGTGTGGATGTCTCGGTCTTCACCATGTCCTCCAGACCCAGCAAGCTCGGCTCAGAGAAGGAAAGCGCCTTCCCCAGGGTCGCCCAGCAGGGGCCTGTGGGCACCTCCAGCCCCGCTGTGTCTGCTTCTGAAGTCTCTGTCTGCCCAAAGCTGGAGGCCAGGCGGAGGGTCCCGGGCGGGAGGAGGGCAGCTGAGGGGTGGGCAGGGGCTGAGGTCACTGTGGAAGTGAGGCCACCCCCGGCCCTTGCCTCCCTGCCCGGGCTGTGCTTGTGGTCTTGTCCGCTCCCTCCCCGGCGGTGCTGGGACCCGCCGTAGGTGCCAGGTGCCGGGGAGTGAAGCCGAGTGTCACCGCCTGTCCCGTGTCCCTGGCACCGTGTGCCCTCGCGGGGGGTGCCTTCGGTCGGAGTCGGGAGGGAGGTGCCCGGGTGCGGCAGCAAACAAGTGGGCTGGGGAGCCTCGTGGGAGCTGTGGCTGAGGAAGAGCCTTGGAGAGGGGAGTCTCGACCCAGCTCTCAGCCCCGAATCTGGGACCCCCTCTCCTCTCGGGCAGAGTGGCGGGCCCTGGGGATGGACTTGCGTGTGTGAGTTGGGAGCCCGAGGGCCTGTGTTCCACCCTGCAGCCCACCCTTCCTACCGTCCAGGAGTGCACGGCCCGGAGGAGGTGGGCAGGGGTCTGGGGGCAGTGAGAAGGCGCCCCCAGCCGAGCCTGAGGGTGTCCAGCGGCAGGAGGCACCTGGGTTCCTGTGCAGAGCCTGCTGGCCCATCCACCCTGCTGAGGGCAGGCAGAGCCAGTGAGGCTCCGTGGTCAAGGTGCCCATCTCCTGGGTGGTCGATTTCTCCCAATGGGCAGTTGGTGAACCAGCTCACCGAGCATGGGGTCAGGGCTCCAGGCAGTTGGCTGCAGAGGTCTTAGGGGGTGTGTGCTGTCTCCTTTTGCTTTCTTCTGCCCCCAGTGAAGGATGGGGGCTTCTCAGGTGGCTCAGTGGTAAAGAATCCGCCCGCAACGCAAGAGGATGCAGGAGATAACTGGTTCCACCCCTGGGTTGGGAAGATGCCCTGGAGGAGGGCATGGCAACCCATTCCAGTATTCTTGCTGGAGAATCCCCAGGACAGAGGAGCCTGGCGGGCTACAGGCCAGGGGGTTGCAAAGAGTCGGATATGACTGAAATGACTTAGCACTTATGCACCAAGGCTGGAGGCTCAAAGGACAGTTTTGTAGACTCTGGAGCAGTCCGTGTGTGGGTCTGTGTGTGGACAGGGGGACGCACATCTTACCCACGTCCTCTGGCAAACCCCACCTTCAAACAGCCAAGTCCTCCAGGCTGATGGTCACCTGTCGCTGGACCCCAGCAGCCCCTCTGATGGTGCCCGACCGACCCCATCCCCTAGACCAGCTGGGCGGAAAGTCAGTCTGTACTGGTTAATCCTTCCTGCCCCTTTCATCTTCGACTCTGCCTTCCTGTGGATGAAAGGCATGTTTTGGGGAAACCCACCGAGCAGCCTTCTGCCCCTCTGTCCGCTGCCTTCCCTTCTATTCCAGGCCTGAGCGGGAGGAAGGGCGGAAGAGCCTGGCTCACGGATGCTGCAGCGTCTGTCTGGGCCGAATCCTCACCTGGCACCATGCGGAGGGGGCGGCCCCGCTAGACAAGCCTGTCTCTCTCTCTGCCCGACATAAGCCTCCTGTTCCGTGGCTGGGGGAGGCGGCCCTTAGCACAGGGAGACTTCAGACGGGACGGGGGGGAGCCGGCCGGGCGAGCGAGGTTCGTGGCGGGAGGTGGGCAGCGTTGTCATTTATTAGGTCTGCTGAGACAATGCGGGGCTTGTCTCCAGGGTATGGAGATGCCTGCAGAGGGCGGTCAGGATGGGGGCTGGCAGAAGGAAAGCAAGCACAGGTCTGCTGAACGTGTGGGGCCCCTGGGGCAGGGAAGAAAGCACCTTTGTTTGGGGAGGTCAGGGCGGGGGCGCAGGGAGAGGGCGTGTCTGGGGGACTCGGGTGCGGAGAGGAGCGAGGCTTCTGTCCTTGGAGCCTGATGGGGCTCAAGGAGAAGGGAACACTCGCTTGGTGCAGGCGTCCGGGTGGCTGGTTCCGATGCCCCACCTTCAGGGGCGGATCTGGGGGGACCGTTTCCTTATCAGCCCTGCCCCCTGAGAAGAGACCTGGGCTTCTGGAGGGAGGGTGGAGTGAGGGGTCTGCCTTGATATGGAGGTGCCCAGGGCGCTGCAGTTTCACCTGCAGCTCAGGCTGGCTGGAGAAGCCCCCAGGAGATGGGCAAGGCCCTGCGGGATGTTGAGGGGGGTCCTCTGACCTCATGGTGCAGACGGAGACCTAAGTCTCTGCAGGCAGTGGGGAGACCCCCCCCAAGCCCTCTGCCCTGAGCACCTCCCCGCTCCCCATGACTTCATCTCTCCGCTGACACTTCTGCTGCCCCCGTGGACATGTGTCCCCAAACCCGGTGGCTCGCCTTGGCTCCTAACCAGCGGTCATTTGCTTTTTAACTCAACAGGGCTTGCTGATCCACGGGTCATTTCCCACCACCCTCTCTCTTTGGCAGAAGGGATGGCCCTGCGGTCCGGGGAGAATAAATTTGCCCGTTTCATGTGATGAGCGTGTAGGGGGCCCCACAGGGCATGGCTGGCCCAGTAGAAGGAAAGAGGATCCCGTCCCTCTTCCCCCGGCCACAGCCTGGACCAGTGTGAGAAGCCCGTGCTGGGTGAGCCTGGGCTGCTGGCCACCGGCCCATGGAGTGTGGTGGGGACCCTGAGGCTGGCTTTGGACTCAGCTCTGGGCTGCCCAGGGGTCTGCTGCAGCCCCCGTCGTGCTGCCGCTGGCGGGAGAGAGACGCGTGGTCTAAGATGGGAATCCTGCAGTGTTGAGTCTGACCTCGGCTGCCGCTGAGAGTTAGTTACAAGCGCTCACGGTATTAGCTAATGACAGCCATTGCTGCTATTCTGTGCTCCTCACATTCTGCACACACACCCATGCGCAGACACATACATGCAGGCGTGTTTGGGCACACACTCATGCACAGACACATACACGCAGGTGCGTTTGGACACACACAGACACACATACATGTAGGCATGTTTGACACATGCATACATGCAGGTGCGTTTGGATACACACACGCAGGCATGTTCACACACATGTAGGTGTGTTTGGACACGTGCAGACGTGTTCACACATGCAGCCATGTTCACACACGTGTGTGCATGTTAACATGTGTAGGCATGCTCTCACACACATGTGGGCATGCTTAGACACACATACATATAGATGTGTTCACACATGCAGACATGTTCACATGTGTAGGCATGATCACACACATGTAGTCATGTTTGGACACACATGCATGTGGGTATTTTCAGACATACATGCATACATGTAGGCATATTCACACACATGTAGGTGTGTTCACACACATGCATGTACGCATGTTTGGACACACACAGATAACATGTGCACATTCATTTCCTCAGTGACCTCATGAGGCAGGCGTACTGTCCCTGTTTTACTTGTGAGGACCCTGAGGCACAGAGAGGACACGTGACTTATGAAACTCATGCAGCTGAGAAGGGGCACAGCTGAGACAGGTGCCGGGAGGGACCAGTCTCTCCCCGAAGGGAACGGTTGTGAGCTCTTTGGGGACAGGGCCTCCTTCGTGGTGCGTCAGGAGCCCAGGGCCGAAGAGGTGCTGCCCAGCCTGGCTTTGCATCTGAGCTGAGGGGTCGGGGGTTTCTAGGGAGGAAGGGAAGCTCTCGGAGGCCAGGTTTTGCCAGGCGGGTCCTTCACGGCTCGTCCGCAGCCCGGCTTCGCTCCCTGTGACTCATGGGCTCTCCTGATGCTCACTGAGCCCCTGCTGTGTGCCCGGCCCCGCGGCCTTCTTCACACAAGCTGCCTCGTTCCCCCTGCCACGAGCCTCGGAAGGGACCGCTGATGGGCTTGAGTGTCCGCCCGGCATCGCAGCTGGGAGGAGGCGTAGCTGGATTGAATGCAACCTCAGGGCGGGAGGGACAGCTCTTCCTCTGCCCTCCTGCTTCGAGGTGTTCCTGCCAGCCCCCAGCTTCTCTGAGCATCCCCCTTCCAGACCACCCCACCCCTCTACCCTTGGGCTCTTCAGTACTGACTTCTTAGATCCTGGTGATGAGGTTTTGTCCTCAGCTACCTTGAGTTACTTTGTAAGCATCTCAAAAGGTGGTAAACAGGAAAATAGCCTTTTTCTGTTGCTTTTGTTTCCCTGGAAGCACCTACCTCAGTGCCAGGCGCGCTGCAGAGGTCTCTCTGTTGTTGCTCTTTAGTTGCTGAGTTCTGTCTGACTCTTGGGACCGCATGGACTGTAGCCCGCCAGGCTCCTCTGTCCATAGGTTTTCCCAGGCAAGAATCCTGGAGTGGCTTGCCATTCCCGTCTCCAGGAGATCTGCCCGACCCAGGGATCGAACCCCTGTCTCTCCTGTCTCCTGCACTGGCTACTACCAGGGAGTACCTATTAAATTAAAAGAAAAAAATGCCAGAAGTGGCATTGGAGGGCCCGTGAGCTGTGCCTTCTGGTGACGTTACACATAGGAGTCAATGTTATTAGCATCGTTTTGCAAGTGAGAAAACCGGGGCTCAGAGAAGTTGGGGAGCGTGCCTGGGGCCAAAGAGCTGGGGATGGGCTCAGCCTTTTGGACCCTGAAGCCCAGAGTCCACCCAGCTGACCATCAGCTGGGACTGTGTCCCTGAGGTTAGGGGACAAGGGACTTCCTTGGTGAGGCCCACTCATGCCAAGTGGCAGCTTGGAAACTGATGGTCAGTTCTTTTCCCTCCAACCTGCCTGCCTCTGTTAAGTGTTAGTCGCTCAGCATGCCTGACCGTTTGCGACCCCATGGACTGCAGCCCACTGGGCTCCTCTGTCCATGGGATTTTCCAGGTGAGGATACTGGAGTGGGTTGCCATTTCCTTCTTCAAGGGATCTTCCCAACCCAGGGATCGAACTGGGTTTCCTGCAGGCAGATTCTTTACCGACTGAGCTACGAGGGAAGCCTGCCTCACCACCAGCTTTTTATTTGTAAGCTAGCTTTATCGAGATTTGCTTTACATACCTTAAAATCCATCTGTTGTAAATGTACAACGCAGTGCCTTTGAGTAAACGTGTGGAGTTATGCGATCATTGCCACAATCCAGTTTGGAACATTTCCATCAGCCTCCAAAGGTTGCCTCAATGCCTGTTTCCTGCCTTGGCGGGAGAGTTGTTTACCACTAGCAGCACCTAGGGAGCCCTGCTGCTTCTCGAACCCCCCAGTCAAAGTGCTGAATCAGAATTCTACTCCGCGGGCCCTGGATATGTGATGGAAGAGTGGACGTTAGGGCAGAAGCCAGAGAGAACGGGTGTTCGTGTGGTTGTACATCTCTGATTTTGCACATCCTGAGGCTTAGAAATGCCATTGCCCACTTCTCCTCTGTGCCCCCACTTCAGGGCAAACAGATGGGGACACAGTGGAAACAGTGACAGGCTTTATTTTCTTGGGCTCCAAAATCACTGCAGATGGTGACTGCAGCCATGAAACTGAGATGCTTGCTCCTTGGAAGGAAAGCTGTGACCAACCTAGATAGCATATTAAAAAGCGGAGATGTTACTTTGCCAACAAAGGTACGTCTAGTCAAAGCTATGGTTTTCCCTGCAGTCATGTATGGATGTGAGAGGTGGACTACAAGAAAGCTGAGTGCCAAAAATTGATGCTTTTGAGCTGTGGTGTTGGAGAAGACCCTTGAGAGTCCCTTGGACTGCAAGGAGATCCAACCAGTCCATCCTAAAGGAAATCAGTCCTGAATATTTGTTGGAGGGACTGATGCTGAGGCTGAAGCTCCAATATTTGGCCACCTGATAGGAAGAACCGACTCATTGGAAAAGACCCTGACGCTGGGAAAGATTGAAGGCAGGAGGAGAAGGGGACGAAGAGGATGAGATGGCTGGATGGCATCACCAACTTGATGGACATGGGGTTTGAGTAAGCTCCGGGAGTTGGTGATGGACAGGGAGGCCTGGCCTGCTGCAGTCCATGGTGTTGCAAAGAGCTGGACATGATCGAGCAACTCATTGAGCAATAACCTCTGTTTTTAAGATCCACACCTCTTACTGAGATGAGCGCTTGTCACTGAGCTTTGATAACATCTTAGAGATTTCTGCTTTCCCTTCTGAGTGCTCTCCTGCCTATGAAGAAGAGGAGAAAAATGAGTTAGCATACAATGGAATGTTGTTCGGCCAAAGTACTTACTGGGAGAGGCACCACTGATGGATGGGCCCTGAAAACGTCTCAGTGAAGCCTGGAAAAGGATGACCCGCTGTGACCCCACTTCTGTGTGAACCTGCAGGACGGGCCGGTGGACGGAGGCGGAGGCGAGATGAATGGTTGCCTGGGCCAGGGGAGGCAGGCGCCGGGGTAGTGACTGCTTAGTGGGCGGGGGTTTCCTTTCAGATGAAAATGCTCTGGAAACCGAGGAGGCGTGATGTGATGCTCAGAGCGTGGCCGGTGCCTCTGAATGGGACATTTGGAAAGGCTTCAGGTGGTGCAGTTTTCTGTCGGGTGAGTATTCAAATAAAGAGGGCAAGGGAGCAAATGGCCTGGAGTGGGGCTTGTCTCGGCGGGGGGATGGCTCCGAGCTTCACCCCCTTGGCTTCCTGTGCCCACCAAGTCCGCCAGTCCCCTCGCACCTGGCATTCGTTCGTCCCCCGGCCCTGGGGTTGGATGGGGACCTTGGCCAAGTGGACCTCACTTGCGAAGAGCCTCCTGGAGACAGGGTGCCATGGGGAGCAGCATGGAGCCCTCGGTTCTGACGCGGGGCTCACGTCCTGCCCCGCCCTCAGGGCCAAGTGGGCAGCATTCCTGGGCAGGACGGGGGCTTCCTTCCGTCCCCTTCCAAGGGGACGTTGGCCTGCTCGGGACCCCGCCTCTCCCCAGGAGGCTTCAGCCGCCTTGCATGAGGCCCAAGACCTTTCCCTTTTCTTAAAAAAAAAAAAAATGAAATTTTACAACCCTGATGCTGGGAAAGATTGACAGCAAAAGGGGAAGGGGGCAGCAGAGGATGAGATGGTTGGATGGTATCCCTGACTCAATGGACATGAGTTTGAGTGAACTCCAGGAGTTGGTGATGGGCAGGGAGGCCTGGTGTGCTGCAGTCCATGGGATCACAGAGAGTCGGACACGACTTATGAATGAAGAACAGCCATAGATGTTGGTATAAATACGAATGTATTGATGTTACATTTTAAAACATCTTCTCCAGCCTAAAAGTGTATGTTCCTTTTTCTTCTGTGTTTAAAAGAAATGACAGCACTTTGAGGGGCCTGTAAGAATACCGCGGGCCCTGGCACTGCTTACCAGAGGTGAGCCCCTCACTCTGAGATGAAGTTCCCAGAAAGGGGCTCCGGGTCCCCCAGAAACTCAGCACTGAGACCCCCTCCATTCATCCTCTGTGTGGATGCCGATACTTGTGGTAGCTGGGAAAAGGGCTCACTCCCCTCTGCTCTGATCTCCAGCCCTGCTGAGCCTTATTTCAGAAATTAGATGGGGCTTCCCTTGTGGCTCAGCTGGTAAAGAATCCTCCTGCAGTGCAGGAGACCTGGGTTCGATCCCTGGGTTGGGAAGATTCCCTGGAGAAGGGAAAGGCTACCCACTCCAGTGTTCTGGCCTGGAGAATTCCATGGACTGTATAGTCCATGGGGTCGCAAAGAGTTGGACACGACTGAGCGACTTTCACTCACTCACTCTGCTCAGAGCAACACTTATTGATAGATCCCTGGTGCCCAGCATTTTGATTCATGCATGGTGGGGACACAGGGCTGAGAGGGGCTTGCTGCCTCCCAGGAGTGACTGTCAGTGCGGACTGGCTTAGGCTGTGGACGTAGCCAAGAATTTCCAGGCAGCGTATACCTGACGACCACTGGTGTGGACCAGTCAGGAATTCACGGTCACTCCCAGCTACAATAAGGAGGCATTCACAAAGGAGAGATGCGTCGTTTGGGGCTTACATGAGTTTCAGCAGTTCCATCCTTCTTGATGGGAAGGTAGATGTCATTCTTTGCCAGTAAACCATTTTAGGAGATTTTTTTTTTATTGAAGGATAATTGCTATACAGAATTTTGTTATTTTCTGTCAAACCTCAACATGAATCAGCCACAGGTATACACATATATCCCCTCCCTTTCGAATTGTTTTTGACATGAAATATTTATTATTGTTATTTAATCTCCAAGTCTTTTCCGATTCTTTGCAACCCCTTAGGCTGCAGCACACCAAGCTTCTGTGTCTTCCACTGTCTCCTGGAGTTTGTTCAAACTCATGTCCATTGAGCGGGTGATGCCATCTAACCGTCTTATCCTCTGCCACCCCTTTCTGCTTTTGCCTTCAATCTTCCCCAGCATCAGGGTCTTTTCCGATGAAATATTTATTAGTGGATGATAAAGGGGAACAAGTCTAGAAAAATGGAGCCAGAGTATTAAAATTTAATCCACTTTTTTGATTCTAATGTGAAATAACTACAAGAAAGTGAGTGGCTCCCCCGCAGTGCCCTTTTGCAGGGCAGTCCTGCCTGTTGGTCTGGCCGTCAGCGGTGTCTGGGGAGTCAGGCCGGGTGGGAGGTCGGCCACGTGAGAAGCCACCGTGATCCCCGTTGGGGCGGAGCGCTGTCTGGGTGTCTTCTGGGCTCTGTGGAGGGTCCTCGTCTCTTATGTTTTCTGAGTTTCTCTGGGGCCTGACATTGCTGGCTGGTGAATGAGAGAGGGCTGGGGTGGGGGTGGTAACAGGCAGGTCTGCCTTGGCCCGTGTGTCTCTGGGGGCCTGCCTTACTGTTACAGAGCGATGCAGCAGAAGATGTAATAACACACAGCAGGAACTATGAGGGTTGCTGAGAGCTGAGGGGAGGCAGGGGGCAGATGAAGGGGCTGCAGACAACCGAGCGGCGACTTCTCCCCGTGTGTGGGTGGCGTTGGGCGAAGCTCCTGGGGACCCACCCTCAGCTTTGTCCGCAGCCATCACCCAGGTTTACTGAGGGCAGGACTCCTGAGAACAGGCTCATGTTTGCCTTTGGGGCGGTGCTGTGGGTAAGTGCAAACCGCCCGGGCTGAGGTAGACTTCCCCGAGCTGGGCCAGCAGCCAGCCCAGACACCAGGTCTCCAAAAGTCGCTTTGCACGTTTGGAGCTCGCTTTGCTCATCTGCAGGGTGGGCTGACGGAGCTGCTGTACAGGGTGTGACTTTGTGACGGGGCCGTGTGCAGGCGGGCGTCTGTGGGGAGGACGTGTTCTGTACAGTGAGTGACGTGCTGTGCGTCCCTTCACTCAGGGGTCAGTGGCGTCACCTTTTCTTTAAATCCTCATGGCACACAGAGAAGCTTAACCCCCGTGCAGACCCAGTGGCCCCGGTTTGCAGCCTTCTTTTGCCCACGGCTTCCCTGGTGGTGCTAGTGGTAAAGAACCCGTCTGCCAAGGCAGGAGACCTGAGAGACCCAGGTTCCATCCCTGGGTCAGGAAGATCCCCTGGAGGAGGGCACGGCAACCCACGCCAGTGTTCTTGCCTGGAGAATGCCATGGACAGAGGAGCCTGGCGGGCTACAGCCCACAGGGTCGCAGGAGTCGGACACGACTGAGCGACTAACATTTCACTCTCTCTCATGCCCCAGCACCTACTTCCTGACTGCCCTGGGGGTTTGGAGGTGTGAGGCCGAAGAGGGTTAGCATCCGGCAGCTCAGACGGTTTTGGGGTCTGAAGAGGGTCCTTCTCTTCTCTCTTTCTACCCTTGAAGCCTGCCCCTGGCCAGTGCTGGGCCAGCCAGACTTGTGGGCTCTGGTGCCCTCTGGTGTTCAGGCAACATTATTGCAGGGGCTTCTTCAAATTCACCAATTTCAAGATGAGGCTAAAAAACGCCCACAAAATCCAGCCTACCTTTCCACCCCATTTGGATGGTGCTTAAAAGAAAAAGTCACTTGCCTTTGCAAAACGCTAAACATATTTAAACCTGGCTTTGTTGCCAAGAGGATTTAAGGCAGCTTATTTAAAATTTTGTTTTTATAAATTAAAAAAAGGTAGGTAATAAGGGTAGGAAAAAAGATGAAGCCAGGATAAAATATATTTTAAGATAAAATGTATAGTTCCAACAGGGACACGGTCTAGAGCTTTCTAGATCGGTTCTCATTAGACCCCCTTGTCTGTGTACTGTCAGCAGGAGAGATTCCCCGGGGACTCTGGAACCCCCAGGGGCTTCCCCGGGTGGCTCAGACGGTAGGGAAACTGCCTGCGGTGCAGGAGACATGGGTTCATTCTCTGCCTCGGGAAGATCCCCTGAAGAAGGGAATGGCAACCCACCCCAGTATTCTTGCCTGGAAAATCCCACGGGCAGGGGAGACTAGCAGGCTACAGTCCAGGGGGCCGTGTGGAGTCAGACACGGCTAAGCATGTCTGCACGCAATTGACGTACACACTGACGGTGTCTTAAGGGCTGGAGGGTTGAGGGCCGGGGCAGACATACCCCCTCAAGGGGGAGAAGCAACGAGAAAAATGGCAAACGTTTATTAAGCACTGATTTCAGTGACTTTCACCTGTTAATCCGTATCACTGTCACAGCGAATCTCGTGGGCTTGGTCGTGAGCCCATCTCCAGGGTTAGGCCCGGAAGGTGAGGCTCAGCGCTAACCCGGGCTCCTGAGGTCACACATACCGTGAGCGGTGGAGCTGGTTGGCGCGATGGTGTGATCCAAGCCCTGGCAGTTGGGTTCTGGAGCTCTCGAGGTTTCAAAGACAGGGACCAGCACCTCCGTCTGTGCTCCACGGTGGTGACTGTTGGCGTGGTTTTCAAGAGTTCTGCTAACCGTGACTCTGAAGAGTGAATCTGAAAGTCCACTCCAGCTGTGTGTGTGTGCGCCACTATACAAGTAGCTCAGCGCTTCCCTGGTGGCTCAGACGGTAAAGAATCTGCCTGCAATGCAGGAAATCCCTGTTCTATCCCTGGGTCAGGAAGATCCCCTGCAGAAGGCAATGGTAACCCACTCCAGTATCCTTGCCTGAGAAATCCCATGGACAGAAGAGCCTGGTGGCTACAGCCCACGGGGTCACAAAGAGTCGGACGCGACGAGCAGCTAACATGCACACACAGCTGTCTACCAGCTTCTTCCAAGGGAGAAATAAACCAGTCTTCGGTTATTTTTGCAGCTGGACCTCCAAAATTATACCAGAGGGTGAGGGCACCCCTCCTTTCTACGCTTGTGCAAATCTTGGCAAGAGAAAAGCCCCGAATGGCTTTCAACAAACGCTGGTGCTGGGAATCCTAGGCAGAGAGTCTGAGCTGCGGGTGGTCCTGGGCAGGCGTCGCTCCCTGACATCGCTGGGATCTATCGCCACCTAGTGGTTCTTCTCTGTATCAGCTCCGAAAAGAGCATCTCATCCCAGCATCCCCGACAGAAAGGCATCTGATGGAGGGCCCCCAGGGCTCTGATTGGATGAGGTGGTGGTTTTCCGTGGACCCAGCCTGGGAAGGGCCAGTGGGCCTCGTGGAAGAGAACCCGTGCTTTGGGTTAGAATCAGTTGCACCCCTGGATGCTGTGTGACTTTGTTAGTTTGCTTAAACTTCCCCCATCGCCAGTTGCCCACGTGAAGGGAGGCTGGTGCTCCGGGTGGTTTGGGAATTAGAAGTAATCAAGCCCTGGTAACCCAAGGGCTTCCCGTGTGGCTCAGCTGGTAAAAATCTGCATGCAATGCGGGAGACCTGGCTTTGATCCCTGGGCTGGGAAGATCCCCTGGAGAAGGGAGAGGCTACCCACTCCAGTATTCTGGCCTGGAGAATTCCGTGGACTATACAGTCCATGGGGTTGCAAAGAGTCAGACACGACTGAGTGACATTCACTTTACTCTCGCTTTAAGCCCTGGCACACAGGACTCCCTTTCATGAGAGCTCGTGGACTGAAACGGCGCAGCTTTCTGACGTCATCCTCTTGTATTGTTCCCAGGGCTGAGTGATGGTCTGGACCGGTTATCCGCCTGCTGTATCAAGTACACTTTCCAAAACAAACTCTTTATTTTGAGATCGTTCCGGATTTACCAAACAGTTGCAGAGTCAGTACAGAGGGTTCCTGGCCAGCCCTTGCCTGGTTTCTCCCAGTGTTAACCCTCCGTAGCCCTGTTGTCAAAACTCAGATGTTACCATGGTTGCAATGCCGTGTGTTGAACCACACGCTTTATTTGCGTATCACTAGGGAGAAGGCTCCTGAGAGCCCCTGGGACCGCAAGGAGATCCAACCAGTCCATTCTGAAGGAGATCAGCCCTGGGTGTTCTTTGGAAGGACTGATGCTAAAGCTGAAACTCCAGTACTTTGGCCACCTCATGCGAAGAGTTGACTCATTGGAAAAGACTCTGATGCTGGGAGGGATTGGGGGCAGGAGGAGAAGGGGACGACCGAGGATGAGATGGCTGGATGGCATCACGGACTCGATGGACGTGAGTCTGAGTGAACTCCGGGAGTTGGTGATGGACAGGGAGGCCTGGCGTGCTGCGGCTCATGGGGTCGCAGTCAGACATGACTGAGCGACTGAGCTGAACTGAATTGAGGTTTTTCACTAATAACTGCTTCCTGTTGGGGATCCAACTGGAAGCCCACATTCCATTTAGTCCTCTCTGCTCTTGACGATCTTGGAGAGTACTGGTTATGTGTTTTGAAGAATGCCCTTCACTTTGGCTTTGTCCGATGTTTTCTCATAATAGCCTGGGGTTTGCGGAAGAATACCACAGAGGCGAAGCGGTCCGTGGTGTCCTATGAGGGGCATGTGATATCAGCGTGACGTTGACCTCGATCGCTCGGATAAGGTGGTGGCTGCCGGGTTTCTCCACTGTAAATTTCTGCTTTTCTTGTTCCTCTGTTCTTTGGAAGAGTCACCAGGTACGGCCCACGCTCAGCAGGAGGGGATCAGGCTCATTTCCGAGTTTGTTGTTACAGTTCAGTCGATAAGTTGTGTCTGATTCTTTGCGACCCCATGGACGGCAGCACGCCAGGCTGTCTCCCAGAGTTTGCTCAAGTTCATGCCCATTGAGTCGGTGATGCCATCCCACCATCTCATCCTCTGCCGCCCCCTTCCCTGATCCTCAATCTTTCCCAGCTTCAAGGTCTTTTCCAGTGAGTTGGCTCTTCGTATGAGGTGGCCAATTTCCCAGCGGGGAGGTCCCTCCAAACAGTGTTTGGAATTCTTCTGTAAGGAACTTTTGTTTCTTCTCTCCCATGAATTTATCTGTTCAACCCTGTATTTATATCAGCATGGGCTCACGGGTGCCTGTGAAAACCCATTTTCCTTGTCTTGATCATGGAACTGTTCCTTTCAAGCTTGCAGGGATTGTCTAGGTGTCGTTTGGGGTCTGAGTGCATAGTCCTCGATCATTTCTTTTAGCTTTAGGTTTTTTTTTAATGTTTTTTTTTTCCTTTATTGTGGTGAGAGTCACACAGTATAAACGTACTGTTTTAACCGTATTTACCTGTACGCTTAGTTCAGTTCCACCAAGTACATTCCCATTGTGTGCGACGCTCACCATCACCCGTCTCCCAGATTTTCACCTTCCTGCACTGCAGCTGGGTCCCCTTTAAACACTCAGTGCCCATCGCCCTGCCCTCTCCCGCGCCTGGCAGCCACCAGTGTACCTGCTGGCTCATGAATCTGACTCTTCAGTTCTGGGTGTTTTTTTAAGCCCACGATAACATGCAGGTCCAATTATCCGCTTGGATTAGGACTTGGGGGCTCTGTTGGTGGCAGGCCCTGGCGATGCCCCTTTGCAGTGGCTGGGGATTTTGGTGCCTCTTTGGGACAAGCAGCGGGCTCAGCGGTCTCCCCGCCACCCTGCCTGGAAATCCTGGCCCTGCTCTTCCTGCGGTGCCTTTGGGAGGGTCAGGGCCCCGGTCCTGCACAAAGGCAGAGGCGGGGATGGGAGAGCGTGTCTGTCTCTGCAGCCACCGAAGCTCCTGCTGTTACTTAACCCTGAGGAAGACATCCATTCCAGCTTCCTATGGGATACTGATTTAACTTGCTTGACCTTCATGGGAAATCATTTTTCTTATTTGTTTCAACTTTTTGAGAAGCTACTCCCTGGGACCCTTTATGGACGACTTGCACAGAGGTGTAACCCTCCCCTGCACACACACACCCTTTAGTGTTTTTGTGGCTAAGATTTCACTGTGCTGTGCTCGGTCGCTCAATCATGTCTGACTCTTTGCTAACCCCATGGACTGTAGCCCGCCAGGCTCCTCTGTCCATGGGATTCTCCAGGCGAGAATCCTGCAAGCGCTTCCAGGGTATCTTCCCAACACAGGGATCTAACCCACATCTCCCGAGTCTCCTGCTTTGCTGGCGGGTGGATTCCTTACTCTGAACCACGTGGGGAGCCCACGCCAGTCTTGACCAACAGGGTATTCTGTCTGGGTGCCTGCGTTCATGGAATGCTGCACAGCCAGCCTGGACATTGCATGTTCACCTTCTGTTTGTTTAAAAATAAGAACAATTCTCGCCTGCCACGTAATAAAATATGTTTGGGGCAGGATGTCCTCACTGAGTGACCTTGGGCAAAATATATGAGTCATCAGTGAAACGGAAAGAATAACACCTGTGTTTTCAGGAGAAATTAATGAAAGCTCAGGCTTATGACACTGCAGGGCTAAAACGATTTATGGTAGCGTATCACAGCCTCACCTATAAAGGCAATTAGAATAGAGAGTACATAGGATTAACCTTCAGGAACCATTTAACTCCCCTCCAGAGGGCTGTGCTCAGCCTTGGGAGGCAGAGATGAATAAAAATGGACTCCTCTGTCTCATTTCAGAAAGTTCAATGGATTCTTGGGTCCAACGGGTGCGGGTTGAGATTTGGCTCTGTTAGGAAAGCGGAGGGCAGAGAGCTGGGCGGGAGGGACCGTCCAGCCTCGCAGACCAGGGTGAACGCGCTGTTCTGAGAAGTCCCCATCCAGAGAGCTCTCAGGGTTCAGGGGTTTGTGTGATCAGAGGACCCCCCTCACCCCCAGGACTCAGCGTGGGGTTATACTCACTGATATAGGACTGATTCTAGTGGAGGGAGAAAAAGCAAAATCAGGAAAGGGCAAAGGCCTGGGGGTGCTGGGGTCTGGAGGAAACTGGGTACACGCTCCCAGGTGTCTTTGTCTCGGCGAGGGGGAAGGGTCACCAGAACAGGCTGCCTCCCCATAGCGGCCAGGGGCCACACGTGGCCTGGGGCAGGTCTGCTGCGGCTCGTGTGAACCCACTTAGAGGTGCTCTCCGTGGAGCACGTGGGGCTTCCCTGGGGGCTCAGATGGTAAAGAGTCTTCTTGCAGTGTGGGAGACCCGGGTTTGATCCCTGGGTCGGGAAGATGCCCCGGCGAAGGGCATACATGGCAACCCACTCCAGTATTCTTGCCTGGGAAAGAAGAGGAGCCTGGCGGGCTACAGTCCACGGGGTCGTGAAGAGTCGGACACAACTGAGCGGCTGATGGTTCTTCCACTTTTCAAGCAGAGCGCGCACACCGGGTTTCAAAGGCTTAGTGTGGAGAAAGCCACAGAATAGTTGAATAATTTTCTTCTTTTATTTTTGGCCGCACTGGGTCTTCGTCGCCATGCGGGGCTTTGTCTATCTGTGGGGACGGGGCTGCTCTCATCACAGGGGCTTCCCTTGTTGCCGAGCTCAGGCTTCAGAGGCTCTGCTGCACGGGCTACCTTGCTGCTCAGCTTGTGGGATCTTCCTGGACCAGGGATTGAACACACGTCCCCTACATTGGCAGGCAGATTCTTAACCACTGGATGACCAGGAAGTCCACTCATGAATAATATTTTTAAAATATTAATTTTTTGTTGAAACAATGATATTTGAGATATGTTGGATTAAATAAATATGATTAAAATGAATTTCAGCTGTTTCTTTTTAGTTCTTCAATGTGACTTGGACATACTCAGTCGCTCAGTCATGCCTGACTCTCTGTGACCCCATGGACTGTACCCCGCCAGGCTCCTCCATCCATGGGATTTCTCAGGCAAGAATACTAGAATGAGTTGCCATTTCTTTCTCCAGGGGCTCTTCCCAGCCCAAGGATCTTCCCTACCCGTGTCTCCTCCATCTCCTGCGTTGCAGGCAGAGTCTTTACTGCTGAGCTGCCAGGGAAGCCCCACCAGAATGTTTACGATTACACAGGAGCTGATGCTTTCCTTCTCTTGGTCAGGATTTTCTTGTGTCGGGCACTGTTCTAAGCCTTTTCGCCCTCCCCCCCCAACCCCGCCAAGGGACGTCCCATCCTTGTCCCATGATCTAGACAAGAAAACGGAAGCCTGGAGAAATGACGTAAGATCACCCAGCTGTGGCGACAGGATAAATGGAGCGAGATTTGTGCCCAGGGTGTCGGTGTCCAGTCCCAAAACCCACCCTCTTGCCCAGTGCCCTCTGTTGTCTTTTAAGATGTTGGTGCTCTCAGAGAACTCACCACATAGCCTCTGAAACTAGAAATAAATACTACTGTTGTAGGGTTTGAGTAGTGCCGTGATCCAGGTATATACAGGAGGCGCAGATAATTGGTTCTGATCTTTGAAGGAATCCTGGCAGGCTTCCAGGAGGAGGTGACATTTGGATGGGGCTCTGAAGGTGGTTGGTAGAGAAAGGGATGGGCATTCTAGGTAGTGGGCTCCTGTGTGCAGAAGCACAGAGGGGAGAGGAAAAGCTTTGGGATGTCTGAGAAGATCCTTTACGGGAGAAGCCTTCAGGGAGTTCAGGGGGAGACGTGCAAACACATGCCCGACAGGAGCCTGAGGATCCTGGGCTTTGTGGTTGGGTTGAACTTCATACTGACGGAAAAGGATTTTAAGTAGAGAAATAGCACCATCAGGGGGAGATGGTTTGGGGGTGCTCAGCCTTCTGGCAGGAGGATGGGTTGAGGGCAGTGGGGAAGCCCCTCATTTAGGAGACTGGTCAGGGGTTCAAGGGTGAGATCATGAGGACCTGGGCACGAGGGGGAGAGGAGGGTGTGGACTGAGTGGGATGCTAGGTGTGGACCCACGGAGATTGTTGGTGCGGCAGATGGTGGATTCAAGATGGATCCTGGGTGTCTTATCCATGCTCAATAGTCAGTGGTGCCGTCTAGAAACTGGCAGAGAAAAAGGGAGGGGGCCGGCTTGTGGTGGTGGGGAGAGCACTTTTAAACTTTTTAGTTTGTACTGGGGTATGGTTTTCCCAGTGGTCATGTATGGATATGAGAGTTGGACTGTGAAGAAAGGTGAGTGCCGAAGAATTGATGCTTTTGGGCTGTGGTGTTGGAGAAGACTCTTAAGAGTCCCTTGGACTGCAAGGAGATCCAGCCAGTCCATTCTAAAGGAGATCAGCCCTGGGATATCTTTGGAAGGAATGATGCTGAAGCTGAAACTCCAGTACTTTGGCCACCTCATGTGAAGAGTTGACTCACTGGAAAAGACTCTGATGCTGGGAGGGATTGGGGGCAGGAGGAGAAGGGGACGACAGGGGATGAGATGGCTGGATGGCATCACTGACTCGATGGACATGAGTTTGGGTGAACTCTGGGAGTTGGTGATGGACAGGGAGGCCTGGCGTGCTGCGATTCATGGGGTCGCAAAGAGTCGGACGTGACTGAGCGACTGAACTGAACTGAACTGAACTGATAGCGGCTGAACAACGTTGTGATAGTTTCAGGGACACAGCGACGGGACTCAGCCACGCATATGCACGCATCCACTCTCCCCCAGACTCCCCTCCCATCCAGGCCACCGCACAGCACGGAGCAGAGTTCCCTGTGCTGTACAGGAGGTCTTTGTTGGTTATCCATTTAAAGTCTGGCAGTGTGTCCATGTCGACCCCAAACTCCCTAACCATCCCTCCCCTGCCTTTCCCTACCCTCAGTAACCATGAGCTCCTAGTCTGGGAGTCTGTTTGCCTTTTGTAAATAATTTGTATCATTTCTTTTTAGATTCTGCATATAAGGGATGTCATACGCTGTTTCTCCTTCTCTGTCTGACTTTCTGAGTTACTTCACGCAGCGTGACAACCTCTAGGGCCATCCCGTGTCACTGCACACAGCATTATTTTGCTCTTTTTGGTGGCTGAGTAATATTCCTCTGTATATGTGTACCGCATCTTGTTTATCTATTCCTCTGTCGTTGAACATTTTCACGGGGGAGGAGTGCTTTGAGACAAGATGAGTTTCTGGGAGGGCCCCCTGGGTGAGGTGATTCTGTTAAGTGCTGGAAATAGTCATCTAGTGCTCAGGCCACAGAGGTGGTCAGCTCAGGGCTGGCCATGGCTTTCAGCAATTAAGGAGCCCGAGGACGTAGCCTCCTACTAAGCACACTGCGTATATTATCTCATTTAACCTTCTGAGTCACTGGTGGTGTATAATCCTAATCATGCAGAATTGATGCTTTTAACTGTGGTGTTGGAGAAGGCTTTTGAGAGTCTCTTGGATTGCAAAGAGATCCAACCAGTCCATCCTAAAGGAAGTCAACCCTGAATATTCACTGGAAGGAATGATGCTGAAGGTGAAACTCCAGTATTTTGGTCATCTGATGTGAGCAGCTGACTCATTGGAAAAGTCCCTGATGCTGGGAAAGCTTGAAGGCAAGAGGGGAAGGGGGCGACAGAGGATGAGATGGTTGGATGGCATCATCGACTCAATGGACATGAGTTTGAGCAAGCTCCGGGAGATAGCGAAGGACAGGGGAGCCTGGTGTGCTGTGGTCCATGGTGTCGGAAACGACTGAGCAACAAGCACAGTGCAGGAGAGACCGTGAGCTCAGGGAGGGCCACTAGATGGCCGGTGGCCACACAGCTCTTAACCAGGGGCCAGGGCTGAAACCTCAGGTTTCCCTCGTCTCTGCGTTTACTCTCATTCCTCTGCCCGTGCTCATCAGGACGTTTTGGAAACAAGACACAAATTCCAGCCACGAGGGACAGAGAGAGAGTGGCTGGATGGCAGGAGAGAAGCCGGGAGACTGTAGCGTGCTCCAGGTCTCCAGGGCGAGGAGCACCAAGGCTGCGGAGGACTCTGTGCTTAGCGCTTGTCATAGGATGATGTTTTCACTTGCTAGGTAGTGTCTGACTCTCTGTGACGCCGTGGACTGTAGCCCACCAGGCTCCTCTGTCCATGGAATTTCCCAATCAAGAATACTGGAGTGGGTTGCCATTTACTCCTCCAGGGGATCTTCTCGACCCAGGGAGTGAACCCCAGTCTCCTGCATTGGCAGGTGGGTTCCTTACCACTGAGCCACCCGGGAAGCCCTCTGTCATTGGGTGACCTTGAGCCAAAGCACTTTTGAGGGTGCTGGGCGTGGATGGCAGTTGCAGAGGCTGGAGCTGTGACCTGGAGGAGCGGATGCAGTGATTCAGGAAGCCCAGCTGCAAGGGAGGTCAGGGAGCAGAGCTAGATCTACCCTGGAGGCAACGAAGGGCCAGCCCCGCACCTCCATGGACCCTCCACGCCCTGCACCGGACTGTGTATTTAAACCCTCACGTGTATTTATAACCTTATTGTTTTTCTTAAAGAAGCTATCCCTCCCTTCAGAAAAATGTCCAAGCTTCAGGTCCAGCAAAATCTGGATCCGTCCTTAGGAGGGGGAGCTGAGTTGAAAGATGGAATTGAGGAGGCAGTCAGCCCAGGAGCCAGCTCCAGGCTCTGAGATCCAGGCCTGGCTTTACCTCTTGCCAGCTGCAGACCTGGGCAAGTTATTTAACCTCTGGGCACTTCCCTTTCCTTTTCTGTAAAACAGAAATCATAAAAGTGCCCATCTTCTAACGTGGTTGAAAAGATTCAGGGAGATGCTCAATGCCTTTGCTATGGTTTCCTGTTATATAATATTCTTATTAATATGTATATTCCTGCTGGTGTTCTAAGGAATTTTTTGTTTTGTTTTCCTGTGGAATTCTCCAGGCAAGAATACTGGAGTGGGTAGCTATTCCCTTCTCCAGGGGGTTTTCCTGACCCAGGGATTGAACCCCCATCTCCTGCATTGGCAGGTGGATTCTTTACCACTGAACCACCAGGGAGGCTCATATAATACTCTTATTAATATGTATATTCCCGCTGGTGTTCTGAGGATTTTTTTCCTCCTGTGTCAGCTTCCTTCAGTGGTCGACAATGGAGACCACTTGTTCTTCAGTTAGTGACACCATAATCCCAACATTTGTCTCTTTTTATTATTGCCAATTCTAATTTTTATTTTGGGCAACAATACAAAGACAAAAACGAAAAACAAAACCCCTAAAATCTACTGATTGGAGAGCTCGGTGATGGACTAGGAGTGAGAGGTTCATGAAAGGACCACAGGCAGGTTTAGCTCTCAGTAAGAGAGTTTTCAGCTAGATGTCTCAGTCGCGTCGTAAAAGGACCCAGCAACCCCATTACTTTGCCTTCCCTGGTGGCTCAGATGGTAAAGAATCTGCCTACGGTGCGGGAGACTGGGGTTCAATCCCTGGGTTGGGAAGATCCCCTGGAGAAGAGAATGGCTACCCACTCCAGTATTCTGGCCCGGAGAATCCCATGGACAGAGGAGCCTGGTGGGCTACAGCCCGTGGGGTCACAAAGGGTCAGACACGACTGAGCGACTAACATTTCAATCCTACTATTGGGCATATTCTCTGAGAAAACCATGATTCAAGAAGACACATGCCCACCTACGGTCACTGCAGCACTGTTTACAATAGCCAGGACGTGGGAAAAACCTAGAAGCCCGTGGACAGATTGAGGGATAAAGAAGACATCCCCCCTCCCCAACACACACACGGGAACACCACCAGCAACTACAAGGAACGAGATGGGGTCATCCCACCATTCGTTTCTGAGGATGGGATCCTGTCCCGGGATGCACCTGGAGTCGAGGGCTGTTTCAGAAGTCGTTCTAGGTTTGTAGACCATGCAGGGCTGAGGGCCGTGCCCCAAGCCCGGGATGACAGGTACCAGCGGCCCGCTTGCAGGCCTGAGGCTGAGTTCCTGATGCAAAAACGCAAAACGGCCGGAAGTCCGTCCATCTGATGGGCAGTCTGCTGCCCATCAGACCTGCCCTTCCCTCGGGCCCCTCTCCTTTTGGAGAGCAGACCTTTCTCACGTGGAGTGAGATGCCGAAGGAGGAGGTGGGTCTGGTCCCCGATGGCAAGAGCAGCGCCGAGCATCCCTGGGCAGCCGGTTCCAGGCCGGACCCGAGTTGTACTCGTAGGGACAGCTGGTCCGTCTGCGGGCTCCTGCTGCGGGCCCGGGAGCGACAGCTTGGCGGGCTCCGGCCAGGCTCTAGACCCTCCCGGGACCGCTGGAGGCGCAGAGCCCTGGACCGCTTCCCGGAGCGCGGCGCGGCTGTCCTCCGAACGGCCGCGCGATGGAGCTGTTGCTCCGCCGGCGGCCGCGGCCTCCCGCCGCCCTGCCCGGGAACCGGCGCCCGGCCGGCCCGCGGCCTAAGGCGGGGGCGCAGCGCCGCTCCCTCCGCGGCGGCCAGCTTCCCGGGCGCACAAAGCCGCCGCTCGGGGCCCAGGGCCTCCCCACGGACAGTCCCTGGCGGAAGAGCTTGCGTCTTGGGCACTGTTTTCCCCTCCTTGGCCTGGCCTTACAGAGCACCCTTGCTGCTCCTGACTGGATTCTTCTTAAAACATGTCTTTTTTTCAGCTGTTTATTTGCCTGCGCCGTGTTTGTGCGGCCTCATCAATAGCTGTTTACCAGGTCGGTTACCCCTGAGCCCCGGGGGCATCCTGAAGCCATGCAGTTTCATTCCATCTTTACTCCGATTTGCGTTTGGGAATTGAAGGGAGAAATGGCAGGGCTGGTCTGTTTCCTTTTTTCAAGCTTCTAACCTCGCTCCAAAAAAATCCCTCTTGGGGCTTGTGCTCCGGGAGAAAGGTGTTTGAACACCGAGTTCAAGCGAGCTGGCGGCGATGGAATGTAGGAGAAGAAAAAGAAAAAAGGAGGCTTTTCAAAGATGAACTTTTTTATCCGACTCCAAACCTGCCGCGGTGCACTTTTATAAAATGCTGAGAAGCACAAAGAAGGAAATAAAAAGCAGTCATGATTTTTCACTTAAAAATGACTTGTATACTTTTGATATTTGGTTTCAAGATTTACTGTTGTTCACTGCACAGGTCTGCCCCCCACCCCACCCCCGACCCCAGCCCCACTCCCCACATAGGATCTGTTTATTCACTCTAGTGGACGTAGCTGAGCTTTTAAATTTAATACACCATGTACGTTTTTGCTTGGCTAGCCAGCTTCTGAACCAGTCGCACTGAAGTGGGTCCACTTCTGAAGTTCTGCATGCAGACGGCTGTCAGCTAGGCTTCTGTGCACACACCTCTCGTGGAGGCCGTGATTCAGACGTTTGGAGGAGGGTGAGGGGCTTGGAGTTTCCAGGGAGGGCAGGATTGTGCAGACTGGCTCCTTGCAAAGACCAGGGTGGCCTGGTTTCTGTTCGCAAAGTGAGCACCCATTTTCGGATCAGCGGTTCTGGGGGACACAGAGTTGGGTATCTAAGCCTCTGAGCGCTGAGCTCCCTCCTGGTGCCTCCAGGCCTCTGAACGTAGGTGGGAGGCTTCCCAGGCTGCCTGGGGGCTGGGGGCTGAGACGCGGGGCTCGGCGGTCACAGAATCAGGCCCCTGTCCCCTTGGAGGACCCCGGGATGAATGCGGAGGGAGTGGTGAGGGTCAGGCCGCTCCTCCCAGGCCCGCTCCCTTCCCTTCCGGGGCGGACGCAGCGGGCAGCAGGAGCTGAGGTCTTCTGGCAGCTCCCGGGAGGCCAGGTCCCAGTGCAGGACTCGGCAAGCATGCGCCCATCTGGAGTGGCAGGGGGCAGGGGCAGAAAGAGGAGGGGGCACTGCCCTCCCTTCTCCGTGGGGACAGCGGGGTACCTCCCCGAGAGAAGGCAAGCGGTCTTTTCTTTTTCTTTTCTCTTTAAAAGTCTCCCTGCATCTGCGGTCTCCTGCCACGCTCCCTGGTGGCCTCCTAGAGGCACGAGGGGTCATGTGGTTTCTCAGGACTCTGGAAAGAAGCCACAGGGGGACAGGGACAAAGGGAACAGAGCCCTGATGGGCCAGGGAAGGTGGCCCTTGGACAGGGCGGTGGGGATGGCCCTCCACGGGCACGTTGAGCAGCCCCCAGGCCGCTCTGTGCCCCTGGGCGAATCGCAGCGGCTCTCAGCTTTAGTTTGCTCAGCTCTGGATGGAGCGAACGCCCAGCTGTCCGTCGGAGGGTGGAGGCAAAGCAAGTCATGTCTTCAAAACTGGTGGTTATTCCCCACTCCCCGTGAGCCAGACGTGGTGCTGAGTGCTCTGTGGAGATGGAGATGGTCCCCTGTTCATTCGCTGCAGACCCCAGAGCTGGCGTTGTCGTGGTCCCCGTGGTGGGGGGTGAGGCTGAGAGAGGCTGTGGTCCCTGCCCGAGGTCATCTGATGTCAGGCACTGCAGCAGGAGCTGGGACCCGGAGTGGGGCTCTGACCCGCTTTGGGTGGTCGGTGCCCGCCTGTCCCCAGAGCACCCTTTCCCCCTGGCGACCCCTCCCGTGCGCCGGTCAGAGGGCAGCTCCTCCTGCCCCTGGCCTAGAGCTTCGCAGATCTCTTCCTCTCGTAGTCACGGGATCCGTTCCCCGCTTCAGAGACGGCACAGTAAACAACCCTGCCATTTTGAACAAAGGGGCAGCGTGGTCTGTAATGGCCATGCTCAACGTGGTCGTAAGACATGAAAGATAACCGTCTCGTCATGTCTCGTTTCCACTAATGGAGAGCGTGCCTCCAAGGATGTGTGTGTTGTGTGCATGAGTGTGTCGTGTGCACGAGGGCATGCGTGTATCACATGTGCACGTGTCCTGCACACACCTGCACGTGCGTCACGCAGACTGTCACACGCACGTGTCATGTATGTGCGCACACGTGCACGGTATGTGCACGCGTGTCATGTACACGCGTGTGCCGTGTCCGTGTGGGTCGTGTCCACACATGTGTGCACTTGCATGCGTGTGGAGAATCTCACCGCTGGAGGTGGAAGGCACACTGGTGTTAGAAGCCGTGGCACAGGCAGGGTGAAAGGTCCGCGTGACTTCCGGGGCTCCCCGAGGCCAGGGAGCTCCTGCCCATCTCCTTGCTCCCTGCCTCCAAAGAGTCCTTTAAAGAACACTTGGGGTGAGGCCAACAAGGCCATGCCGGAGTGGCCCTTGGATGTGGACGAGCTTCGGTTAGAGCAGGACCAGTCAGCCAGGGCTCAGGCGTCCTCTTCAGACCATTTCCCCTGTGAGGCCGAGTGTGACGGGGGCAAGGTGGACTCAGTGGACGCGGGGACCCGCCTCTGTCTTTTGTCTGCAGGTCCCAGAGGCCTCACACGTCGCTGGGGTGTGTTGTCAAGGGTTCATCCTGCTGACAGGCAGGGCATCGTATTCCAAACAGCGCTATTTGCATCAGGCCTGTGCTGAGAACGCAGCTTCCTAGGAAACAGAGAAAGACTGCCCTCGGGGAGCTTGTAGTCAAACACTCAAGGGCATGACTATGATGTAAATACTAGAAAGCTCGTGTTTATTGACCACATTCTATGCCCAGATGGAGGTGTTCTGCAGAGGTTGTCTCGATACCTTCCACAGTTCCGGAAGGTAGGTATTAGGTTTTATGAATGAAGAAGCATATTTAGAGAAAGGAAGCAACTTGTCTTAGGTCACACAGCTCACTGGGGGCAGAGTGGAGAATCTGACCCTCACTGTCTGCCTAGCTACCCGCCGAGTGAGGTTGGCTGGGGGCCTGGGGTGTCCCGCACACACACAGGGCTCAGAGGAGCTGGATTACTGCCTTGCTCTCTCCTCTGGAGGCCCTGCTCCAGGTCAGGCTCCCCAGTGGCTGACCCGGCTCACTGTGGCCGCCTGGGTAGATGGGCTGGTGGCGGGGGTGGTGGATCACCCTCGGGGCAGAGAGGACAGAGGTGCCTGTGCTCGGATTCAATCTCCTGTCTGGCGGTTGTCCAAGAACCAGCTGGACCGCTGCGCGCTGCGGTTGGACCCCTCTGGGGTCCCCGCCTCCCGAGGAGGGTCTCCAGGAAATGTCTCCAGCAAAGACTTCGTGGACACAACCTGCTGACTGCATGGGGACAGCTGTGGCACACCCGAAGGCCCCCGTCTCAGCACAGCGGGCACGGAGACTCGCTGTCCTGGCTTTGCATGTCCGCTGCCCTCCTCCCGGCGCCATGACTCAGCTCCAGGGGTGGTTTCCTGTGGGTAGTAGGTGGTTCTCCCACTTGAGATGCAGTTGAAGAAGCTCTTCTCCTTGGATTGATGGTGGAGAAGCAGGCTGACCTGATGGGCTTACAGCCTAAACCTTAGATGAAAAAAAGCGAGGCCAGACCCTCCCACCGCTTCCTGAAATCCTTCAGGACACTTTCTGGGGTGTCTCCGATGGTCCCGTGGTTAAGACGCCGAGCTCCCATTGCAGGGGGGTGGGCCTGGGTTCAATCCGTGGTCAGGGAACTAGGCCCCACACACCGCAGCTGATACCAGGCACAGCCAAGAAAACATATAAGAAAATACTTTCTGAAAATTCTTAGTGAGAGAGAGCAGAAAGCAAAGTAGTTGTTTGCTTGGACCAAATGGACGGTGGAGAAATTTACTTAAGTCAACTGCAGGCTGGACACCCTCTGCACAGGCTGTCCTAGGGTGGAGGTGCGTCTTCCACTGGTAAAAACCTGTACCTGGAAGGAGTCTTGATATGTGCTTTTTTTTTTTTTTTTTTTTAATGAAATGTCTTATCGGTCGATCTTCATGGGAGAAATGTATTCATGTGTTGGTGTATTCTACAAATATTTGTTAAGCTTGTACTGTTGGCCTGGCTCTGTGTGACATGCTGAAGAGACAAAGGTCCATTTAGATCAGTGCCCTTGAGGACGGCATTCAGGTAATGAACAGACAAGGCTTGGGGACAAGTGATTACACTGACCATGTGGGCAATGGCTGGAGAGAAGTCTGGACTTCTAGGAAAACGATGCTTGGGATAGAGGGAAGACTTCCCCAGGGATAGGCAGTGTCTCATGACGGTTACGAGGTGTTCAGGGGATGTCTCAGGGAGGAGATAGGAGATGAGACTGGAAGGGCTTCTCAGGCAGAGGGAACCGCATGTACAGAACCACAGAGGCTTGATGGAGTTTCTCTAAGGAATGGGAATGTTGTTGTTTAGTCACTAACTCGTGTCCGACTGTTTGTGACCCCATAGACTGTAGCCCGCCAGGCTCCTCTGTCCATGAACTTCTCCAGGCAAGAATACTGGAGTGGGTTGCTGTTGCCTTCTCCCAGGAAGGGATGGTAACACTGGGAGGCAGCGGTTTTGAGGAATAGAATGTGAGACACTACATGTAAAATGCATAGTTCTAGGGGCTTCCCTGGTGGTCCAGTGGTTAAGACTCTAGTCTTCCAATGCAGGGGACACAGGTTCGATCCCTGGTCAGGGAACTAAGATCCCACATGCCGCCCGGTGTGGCCAAAACACAAAAAAAGTTTTTTTAATTATTAATGAAGTATACACAGCTCCATGCCAGGAAATAGCCCTCAAAAAAAACATTAGCTCTTATTCCCTTTCTAATACGATAACGAAGGTCACTCCCCTTCCCCTCTTTGTCAGCGTTTTCTCTACTTTCTCTTGCATCCTTAGTGTGTTTCTTCGTAATGGGATGAGAAACTTTAGGATGGATAAGTTGCCAAAGGAAAATTTGACATAACTATTTCTCTTTGTGGAACTTTGGGTATTATTTTCAATGTATCCTTATCATATGTTGCTTTGAACTGGGCTGATATGTTTCCTTTCAAGAGTAATTAGAATTTAGCATGGGTTGAATCGATGGCTGGAATTTGAGTGTTGGAGATGTGGAATTATGATGAATAACTGACGTGATTGATGATAGAAGTGAGTGTGTTTTTCAAATTGCTTTTTCACACCTTCTCTGTTTTTATGTACTCTGTGTGTGTGTGCACACACATGTGCACGCACGCTCAGTTGCTCAGTTATGTCCAACTCCACTTAACTATAGCAACCCTTGACTATAGCCCAACAGGCTCCTCTGTCCATGGAATTTTCCAGGCAAGAATACTGGAGTGTGCCATTTCCTACTCCCAGGGATATTCCTGACCCAGGGATCGAACCCGCACCTCTTGTGTCTGCTGCATTGGTGGATTCTTTA
Source organism: Oryx dammah (assembly GCF_014754425.2). NCBI lineage: Eukaryota > Metazoa > Chordata > Mammalia > Artiodactyla > Bovidae > Oryx > Oryx dammah. The sequence continues at coordinate 4,776,466 of NW_024070192.1, read as the reverse complement.
GCACTTTGCCACCTGGGAAGCCCTATGTACTTCTGAGTTTAGGCGGAAAACCCCTCGGAGGGTATTCAGCCATGTATCTTGGCATTGTTGGGGGGGCTTTATTGGGAGGGTGCTGAGAGTGAGGGGAAGCCGAGAGTGGTGGATACCAGGAGGAGACTGAGGAGAGGGTATACAACCAAGACGCAGAAGACATCCTCTTCTGTGAAATGCTTTTCAAGTTTTAATGTCCAAGCTCCTCTGGGAGATTATAGATACAGGCATGAACTGATACTTCTAGGAGGTCTAGGGTTTGGTCTTGGCAGCCCAGAAGTTTCTTAAGAGTCACTTTCATTGACCCCATCCCACCATGAGATGACACATTGCAGACAATACTGTTTGGGTTTCCCACCGACTCTCATCCCAAACACGGGCACAAGCTACTAAAGATGTTTGCCTCTGGCTTCTCCTCCCTGGTAAACTGTGGGTCCAGCACAAGTCTTCCAGCCAGAGAACATTGTCCATTTCTTCCAGTTGGCTTCTGTGCGCTTAACACAAAATTTCTCACCATTTGGGGTAACTCGTGGGCTGCAATCTGCAACGTTATTGCAGGCTGTGTTCCTGTATCAAGGGCTCACAGATAGCTCCAGCGGGAAGCTTTTTCATCAAGTGCCTTTAGGGTAGATAGGAGAGGACTTCTGATTCTTTTGTCAGATATGCATGGGAGTGGGCGCGAAGGGACAGCCCAGGGAGCTGATGACCTGGATGAGCATCAAAATGAAGAAAGAAACAAATGTGCACAGAGAGACAGAGAGTTACAGAAAGCCTCTCGTCAGCAGCCGGATTCTCTCCTTTTTTTCTGTAAAATTGTAGCGATCAGGGTGGTTATATTTTAAAGTTACAAGAAATAGGGGCTTCCCTGGTGGTCCGGTGCTTAGGACTCCACGCTTCCAATGCAGGGGGGCACGGATTCGATCCTTGGTTGGGGAACTAAGATTCCCACGTGGCATTTGGCACAGCCAAAGGATAAAAAAATAACATTAAAAAAATAAAGTGCAAGGAATAATCTAGCCTGGGTCCTCTCCTGGCCCGTCCGTCCAGCTATCTCCTGGTTCACCGCAGCTGATGGGTCACGTCATTAGGAATATCTCCTCTGTCCTTTATGCCCACCCCCGTGGGATTATCTGAACGCGTTTCAGGACCTCTAAGTGAGTAAAGGGTCTCTGATTTCATGCTGTCTGAGACAGGCTGCACTGGGGATCAGTTTTGGAGACCATACGGTCTCCCTCCATTTTCCAAATTCTTAAATTAATGAAGAGCAAAGGGACTTTCCTGGCAGTCCAGGGGTTAAGACTCTGCCTCCCAAGGCACGGGGTGCAGGTTCCATCCCCGGTCAGGGAACTAGGATCCCACCGTACCCATGGCCAAAAAAACCACAGCATAAAGCAGAAGTGACATTGTAACAAATTCAATAGACTTTAAAAAATGGTCCACATCCAAAAAAAAAAAAAGAACCAAGGGAGAGAACTTGCTGAAATTCCTACTCTGCTCTCATTGGGGTGGGTGTGAGAGTTGATTAAAATGACGATGTTTATTTTTTGGGTTGTTTCTGACATCAAAAGTGTGACAATTAATAGGTTAATAAGCAAATAGATTTATCTTTAACTACGCTGTGCATGTGTACAAATATGTGTTGCTTTTTCTGGTGTGTGTGTGTGTGTACCTGGGCCCATGCTTCCTGGCTGGCATATATATTTATGCACAAACATGTGCAGGACTATAAATAAAAACCACAAATGAATGCCTTGGAGGGAAGCATGAGGGCTGCCCTTTTTGCTTGCTGCCGTCAGCGAGGCAGGCGCCTCTGCTTAGGCAGCGGAGTCGGGAAGAGCAGCTGCGGGAGGGGCTGGCGGAGGCTGCTGGGGCTCTGGGGGCTTCTGTTGGCCCAGTGGGTGTGTTTTCCTGGTGCTGACTTTAAAGATGAACCTTGATTTTGAGGCTCCAGGGCCATGCAGTATGGCCTCAAAGAGACTCTGGTAATCCTCCCCAGGTCTTCCTACTGACAGAGCTTCTCTGGGTCTGAGATCACGTGAAGACTTCCGGGGAGGTAGACTGGGAGGGACCCCTTGTGAGCAGAAACAGTAAGGAATGGAGGTGTCTAGGCCGTGGTGGTCCAGTGGTTACAACTCTGTGCTTCCAACGCAGGGGGCACAGGTTCGAACCCTATTCTGGGAACTAACATCACACGTGCTGTGAGGTGCCGCTTGGAGAATTCCATGGACAGGAGCCCGGTGGGCTACAGTCCACGGGGTTAGCAAAAAGTCAGACAGGACTGAGCGACTCTCACTTTCACTTTTCCTTTTTCACATGTGTGTATATATATATAACTGACTCGTTTTGCTGTGCACTTGGAACTAACGCAACATTGTAAATCAACTATACAATAAAAGCTAATTAGAAACAAAAATAGTAAATCAACTCTACTCCAATAAAATTTTTTTAATTTAACATAGAAAAAATTTTTAAAAATAAGCAAATCTTAAATGTACAGCTCAGTGAATTTTTCTGTATACCTCCATGGAACCACCAAGAAATAGAATATTTCCAGCCTTCTGGAAGGTACTGTCTTGTCACCTCTCAGTCAGTAGTGCTCTCGACCTCCCTCCCTCTCTTAGCCATTCTATGGTTAATCTTACTGTTAAGGTGGCAAAAGGCAAGGTTTACAGTCCCCCAGCTGAATGGCCCGCAGACAAACCCATCCAACAAAGAAAGAAAGGAATATTTTCTTGTGGAGATGTGGCTAGGTTTGGTTGGAGTTAAAAATGAAGCTCGGTGGATCCTAAAACCTTTTTGTGGCTGAAATATTTAGACACTGTATTTTAAGAAAACTTTTTACTCATTTGTAGACTTTTATCTGGCCAGGTTTCCATCCTGAGGGTTTTCCTTTCTACTTATCTGACAAACCATAAATTTTCTTTCCTTTAAGGGCAAAACCAACCCCCGAGCACATTTATGGCCCAAGTTTTAAGAGCCGGCGGCCCTTTCTAGCTTGTATCTCTGGTTAAACATGTCTTCCTTTTCTTGGAGCGGTTTTTGCAGAAAGGAGCTGAAGATAATGAATTCCTCCAGAGAGAGCTCCTGCCCGCCCAGTGCGAGAGAGGATGGGGGGAAAGCCCCCTTCATCAGCTGTGGCCAGCTAGTCACGCTCTGGGAGTCTTCCTCCTGGTTCCACCGGGGTCTTTCTTTATCTAACCTCAGTTGCTTTTTCCTTCTTGGCTTTTGATTCATTCTCCTCTGCATCCTTGAAAGAGTGTCAGATTTTTGGACTTCGGACAATTCATGTGTAGCAATCCACGTTGATTTTTGTGAGTCTGTTTATTTCCAGAACTGGAACCTGCTTTTCGACGAGCTGCCCAGCGATTGGTTAGTTAGTCGACTTTAGCTTCCCCTGGAGGACAAGGTCGCAGAGTGTCGGGGGTTGGGGGAGACTTTATGCCCTTCGTGTTGGCTCATGTGTTGGGGGTATTAGCCATGGGGGATTGGGCTCTGTGACTTGGAAAAGAAATCTATTGAAGGGATTTCCTTCCTGCTTCTTGTCCTGTTGGAGAGAAGATGGGTGAAAACTTTGGTTACCCCTGGAGCACAGAGCAGTTTTTCCCCTTATGAAGAGCTGACTTGTTGGAAAAGACCCTGATGCTGGGGAAAGATTGATGGCAAGAGGAGAAGGGAATGACTGAGGATGAGATGGTTGGATGGCATCATCAATTCAATGGACATGAGTGAACAAACTCTGGGAGACAGTGAAGGACAGGGAAGCCTGGCGTGCTATGGTCCATGGGGTCTCAAAGAGTCAGACACGACTGAGCAGCTGAACAACAAGAATAGATCTCATTTGGAGCGTATAATTTTTTTTTTGATTGAAGTATAGTTGATTTACAATAGTGTTGGTTTCAGGGACACAGTAAAATGATTTAGTTACAGACACACACACGCACACGCACACACACATGTTCTTTCTTTTCAGTTCTTTTCCATTATAGTTTATTACAAAACATTGCATATAGTTCCATGTGCTATACAGTAAGCCTTTTTGTTTACCTGTTTTATATGCGTGGTTTTGTGCATCTGTTAACCCCATAATCCCAGTTTAATTCTTTCCCAACCCCTGAGCATAGTGCTTTTAATGCGGGTGATTGTGGACCCAGAGTGCTCCTAATTTCGCCTGCACCACGCACCTACTGTGCTCCGGATCAGACAGCAGGTGCACTGCTGGGGCATTTCCCGGTGTGGTTTCGGCGTCTCTGGCTTCCAGCGCTGCTTGCACAGGGAGCTTTGAGGTGTGGTCTGGTCCTTCCCTCTTTTGGCAAGCCACTTCTCGTCGATTTCCAGAAATGTGATTAGGAGTGTTTTCCTGGGTGTAAAGGCCACACACAGTGACGCGCTTTAGGTACCAGCTGCTGGCAAGGCTGATGGGACATGGGATCACTTCCTGGCCCCTTCGGTTAGGATCATCTGCAGGCTTTGGATGGGACGTGGGAGATGTATTTTTGGAGAGATATAAGGCTCTAAGTCACTTTGCTCACAAAGTCTAGTCAAAGATATGGTTTTTCCAGTAGTCATGTACAGATGTAAGAGTTGGACCATAAAGAAAACTGAGCGCTGAAGAATTGGTGCTTTTGAACCGTGGTGCTAGAGAAGACTCTTGAAAGTCTCTTGGACTGCAAGGAGATCCAGTCAGTCAACCCTAAAGGAAATCAACCCTGAATATTCATTGGAAAGACTGTTGCTGAAGCTCTAATACCTTGGCCACCTGATGCGAAGAGCCAGCTCGTTGGAAAAGACCCTGATGCTGGGAAGGAGGAGAAGCGGACGGCAGAGAATGAGATGGTTGGATAGCGTCATGGACGCAGGGGACATGAATTTGAGGAACTCCAGGAGATGGTGAAGGACAGAGGAGCCTGCGTATGGGGTCGCAGAGTCAGACACGACTTAGGGACTGAACAACAGGCATGTCCGACTCTCTGGCTCCAAAACACCATTTCAAGAGACGAGTATACCAGGCCGGGTGGGTGCCCTGGGTGCTGGCCCAGCTTTCCTGTTACTTGTGTTGAGACTCCAGTCGGGGGGGAGAGAGTCTTCATCATCTCTTTGCTCAGTTTTCTTTTCGATCACATGTGGAGAATAATCCTACCCTCCTTATATCACAGAGGTCTTTATGAAGAAAGACGGTTCAAAGCCCAGAAACGTGTAAAATGTATTTCCCAGTGGTTTGAATGAAACTCCTGACCCCTCCTGAGTCCCGTGATCTTTGTAACAGACTGTGTGCTCCTCTCCTTACACCCATTTATCTGTCTCGTTGCCCTTGTTGCTAAGTCATGTCCGACTCTTCGCAACCCCAGGGACTGCAGCTCACCAGCTCCTCTCTCCTCCACTATCTCCCTGGCGCCTGTGCCTAGGTCTCCAGGACATGCCTTGGGACCCATTTCAAGAGAGTGTTTAATACACAACCCTGAAGACTCTTACAAGCCTTTCTGGGTAACACTTACTTCATTGAACTTTTTAGAAATAAAAAAAAAAAAAAAGAAGAGAACGCCGTTTAGCAGACTCGTGGTCACTGGGGCTGACAGATGTCACTCAGAATTTTATTATTTAAAGCCACAATGATTTTCCAAACAACCTAAAAATATATAATCCAACCTCAAAATAGTGTCCTGTAACAGAGGCCAGGAAGCCCTGAAGGAAATGAAGTCAGTATCTTGGCACCCCTTATGTACTGGTTCAGTGACTTCGAGAACTTTTACTTTCTCTGAGAAACTCAGGCACATGGAACTATATCAGGTTGCTGAGTGTGTCTGCCAAGGTCTCAGAGAGCGGGGGCTGGCTTGGGTGTCTTCCTGTGGTACCTAAGCCAGGGTGACACCTCTTTTATTCATGTAAGGAATTTTGTCCCCATTCTTTTTAAAATTTTGTTGTTCAGTTGTTCCGTCGTGTCTGACTCTGCAACCCCATGGACTGAAGCACACCAGGCTTTCCCGTCCTTCACTATCTCCCGGAGTTTGCTGAAACTCATGTTCTGTTTAGTTTGCTCAAACTCACGTCCATTGAGATGCCACCTGACCGCCTCATCCTCTGTCGCCCCCTTCTCCGTTTGCCCTCGATCTTTCCCAGCATCAGGGTCTTTTCCAGTAACTCTATTTATTTTTGGCCGTGCTGGGTCTTCATTGCTGAAGGGCTCTTCTCTAGCTGCAGTGAACAGGGCTCCTCTCCAGCTGCGGTGCGCAGGCGTCTCGCCGTGGTGGCGTCTCTTGTTGCCGAGTCCGGGCTGTAGGGCCCGTGGGCTTCAGTAGCTGAGGCTCCCGGGCTCTGGAGCGTGGGCTCAGGGGTTGTGGGGCACACGGGCTTAGCTGCTCCGAGGCGTGAGGGATCTTCTCGGACCAGTGTCTCCTGCAGCAGCAGGCGGACTCTTCACTGCTAAGCCGCCGGGGACGCCCGTCTCCTCCCCGTTCTTTGGGTGGGGAGAGAACGGCCTTGATGCCTTTTGAAAGACCCAGCACCTTCCAGTCTGGCAGTTGTTCGGCTGTACTCAGAAGATCCCATCCTGAATCTGGGCAGGTGGGTGGGAGACACAGTTGTCAAAGGAAAATGAAATGTCTTGAGCACCTACCATTACCCAGGCAGTGTGCTCCCCTCAACCCTCATGTTATTTATTTATTCCCACTCATTATTTAAGTCAATATTCAATAGTATTGATTTAAACTTTTTAAAAAACATTTATTGACGTGCAGTTGATTTACAATTTTTTTTTCCCTCACTGCACCACACAGCTTGTGGGATCTTAGTTCCCCAACCAGGGATCGAATCCGCACCCCCTTGGAAGCATAGAATCTTAACCACAGGACTGCCGGGGAAATCTCAGTAGTGTTGATATTTATACCAATTACGTGAATGCATAATTAATCATAAGTAATCCATTTGTTGGGCTTCCCTGGGGATTTAGACAGTAAAGAATCTGCCTGCGAAGGCAGGAGACACGGGTTCAGTCCCTGAGTGGGGAAGATCCCATGGAGAAGAAAATGACTACCCACTCTAGCATTCTTGCCTGGGAAATCCCATGGGCAGAGGAGCCTGGGGGATTACAGTCCAAAGTCGCAGAGTCGGACACAACTTATAGACTAAGACAACCACCACGACCACCCATGGGTTAAACCACCTTGTGAGAATTATGGTCCCATTTTACAGATGAGGAAGTGGAGTCCTGGACATGTTCAGGAACCTACCCTGAGTGTTACAGGTAGGAGATGGCAGAACCCGTGTTTGAGTCTAGGTGGATCGATTCGGATTTTGGTGATGGCGCGAATCTCTTTGCTGTCTCTGTATCCTGAACCAGGAGCCCTGGGGCTGCAGGTGGGACCGACAAGGCCGTCTTTCTAGGACTAGGGGTCACGGAACTGGCGAGCCTTGACACGGGGGGTGGTGGTGTGTGTGGCATCATCCCCTTGTCCGTGCCCCAGCCTTTCCGAGAAGCCGTCCCCAGGTGTCAGCTCCTGTACCACGTCCATCCTGCTGGAGGCTCTCTCTCCGGGTCGGTCTCCAGGAAGCATCTCCGGGAGGCTTCCGAGCTGGGGGAGCGGCCAGCCTCTGACCGGCTGTTGTTTGGTTTTCTCTGACTGGATCTTTGTTTCCGTGAAGCCCTCAGCTGCCCAGGCTCTTGCGCCGGCTTGATCGGGGCCACATGCAGCGCTAGCCTGGTTAAGTCAACACCGTGGGAATATTACCTGTCTGTTAACCTGTCAAGATTGCTTTACAGTCCCCTTTTATCTGCCCCCCCCCCATGCCCAGCGGAATTTCCCCTGGAGTTTTCTGCCTGCCTTCCTGCATCCTGCAAAGCCGCCCTCACCCCCAAGTCATTAAATATTGTCAGAGTTCCGCCACTCGCTGCCGTCTTATTTGCCCAGTACAGATAAACTAGTGTTGAGTCTGTGATCTGGACCAAGGACACTGGGCTCCCAGCCCCGAGAAAGTCACGGCGACGCCTGCCAGGTGGAGGTGGTGGAGGGGCGGTCCACGGCGTCTGGGGGCTGCCTGAGCCTGGGGGTGCTGGGGGTGCTGCCCGAGCCTGCAGTGGGCTGGGGAGGGGCTCCCTGGGCTGCTGCTCAGCTGGTCAGCACTCTGGCTCAGGGGCCTGGCCGCCTTCCCTGCCTCTTCCTTCCCTCCCTGCCCACTCCACCCTCTCTCTAAACACCGACTTCATAAACTGGAGGGTCTTAGGGGAACGTCCAGTTCTAAACCTCGGAGAGCCTCAGACCTGGCTCTGAGCTTTTCGTCTCACGCTTGATTGAATAAGTTCAGCGGTTCTTTAGAGATTCACCCTTTTTGCCCCCCATCACAATGACAGAAGGCTTATAACGTCAAATGCACCCTTGTGATCATTTTAAAGTGTACGGGTCAGTGGCCTTAAGGATGTTTACGATGTCGTGCGGCCATCACCACCGTCTGTTCCAGAAGCTTCCAGAAGGACCGCGGAAGGAAGGACCTCGGAAGGAAGCCCTGCACCCGTTAGCAGTCACGACCCTCCCTCCCTGCACAGAGGGACCCTCCCTCCCACGACCCTCATGGACCCTGGCGACCTTGAATCTACTTTCCGTCTCTCTGGATTCGGCAGGTCTGGATATTGCGTGTCAACGGTTGCACGCTCCGTGGCCTTTTGTGTCCGGCTTCTTGTACTTAGCATGATGGACGCGAGATTCCAGAATTCACTGCTGTTTCCTGCTCAGGGTGAGGACCCCTGCAAAGGACAACGGGCCAGCTGCTGGGGGCATCTGGGCTAGGCTTAACCTGGTCCTCAAGTCTTGACCTGAGCCTCTGATCTCCCCGTCAGTGGCCTGCTGCTACGGAGACTTCCCGCTGCCTCCTAGGGGAGGCCGTTTGGATGTTCATGGACACCATCGGGCCTCCCTCCCTGCCAGGCTGGGCAGGGGCCATGGGAGCTCCAGGGTCTGGAGCTGCTGGGGTCTGGGGTGACTGTGTGGGGAGGGGGCCCTCCTGGGCAGCCCTCCACCCCTCCACGATCCTGCCAAGTGCTGTGGCCCTTCCATCCTCTGGGTTGGAAATGAGACAAGTCCTGGAGCCGATTCCTCGTCAGCCACCCGGGCTCCACGCATTGTGCAGCAGAGCCCTGTCTTTGGATCAGAGAGTCCGTGTGGTGTTAGGGCTGTGGGCTTCGAGTCAGCTGGCCCCTTAAATCTTCTCTCTGCCCTCACCTCGCTGCAAGCTCTCAGTTTTTCCTCCTGCAGAACAGGGAGGACAGGGGTCCTTACATGAGGACTATAAGAGAACTGGATGTGTTGATAACCGTAAACCACCGTGTTGGGTCTGGCATTTAGCATGTGGACAGTAATGGGTCATTGTTAATAAGATCTGGGATTAAAAAAAAAAAATCAGTGCATCCTCCCTTCCACATCGACTTGGCACCCTTCTAGAGTTCTGGCAACTTCTAGAAAGTGCACAGGGCTTTACTGTATCATTTAATTAGATGCATTAGCTGGCTTTCAGTTTGAAAAGCTCCAAACTCAGATCACGGTTTGTTCTGCAACGAGGAGAAAACCTCGCTCCTCTCCGAGTTAGCCGCCAGACAGAATGACCCCTGTTTCTGCTTTTTGTGTGTTTGTTTCACTGTCATTTTGGGGATTTCTGACCTTCTGAGGCTGTTCCTCGCTCATTCCTGTTTCCATTCCGGTAGGCTGACCCTGGGGACGCTGGGGACTGGGTGCTCATTAATCTCGAGTGACACATGTGGGGTCTGGAGAGCATGAAAGAGTTAACATGCCTCCTGAGGGCCCAGGCCTCTCGGCTTAGGGGGGACGTGGCTTCGTTTTGTTTGCAGCAGGTTTAGTGAAATTCAGTGAAGCTTCCCGAACACCTACTGTGTGAGTGTGCGAAGCAGGCTGTGAGAGGCTGGTGGGCCTCCGACGCTGGGTTCCATTTAGGGCTGGTTTGGGTGGTGCGTGAGGTGTGAAAGACCACTGCAGAGGGCAACAACAAGGCCGTGCTATGTAGCAGAGGGGTGACATTCAGCATCCTGGGATAAAGGGGAATGGGAAAGAGTATGGCGAGAAGAGCGTCGCTGTGCGTGACCGAGCCGCTTGGCTGTGCGGCAGGGGCTGGTGGGGGTGGTGTGTGCTGTGTGTCTCGCCAGGCTCCACTGGCCATGGACGACTCCAGGCAAGAATATTGGAGTGGACATCCATTCCCTTCTCCAGGGGATCTTCCCAACCCAGGGACTGAACCCAGGTCTCTCGCATCACAGGTGGATTCTTTACTCTCTGAGCCACCAGAATTGGTACAACATTGTAAGTCAACCATGCTGCTGCTGCTGCTAAGTCGCTTCAGTCGTGTCCGACTCTGTGCAACCCCATAGACGGCAGCCCATCAGGCTCTGCCATCCCTGGGATTCTCCAGGCAAGAACACTGGAGTGGGGTGCCATTTCCTTCTCCAGTGCATGAAAGTGAAAAGTGAAAGTGAAGTTGCTCAGTCGTGTCAGACTCATAGCGACCCCATGGACTGCAGCCCACCAGGCTCCTCCATCCATGGGATTTTCCAGGCAAGAGTACTGGAGTGGGGTGCCATTGCCTTCTCCGAAGTCAACTATACTTCAATATAAAAATAAATGAAAAGAGAAAGAGAATGTGTATAGATAGGTACAACTGAGTCACTTTGCTGTAGAGCAGAGATGAACACAACGTTGTAAATCAACTATCCCTGAGTAAAATGTGCTTTTTAACAAGGGAGGTGTGGGCAGCTCCCCATGCAGAGCTGGGTTCCCCACCTTGGCCGGTGTTCCATAAGCCTCTCAGGGGAGCTGGGCGGACGCAGGTCACGCCTTCCACGTACAGGCTCCTTGGACGGTGGTGTCCGTTGCTTTGCTTGGCCCTTGGAACTCAACTCACTTTTGTTTCTTGCATGATAGAGCTTTTACTTTGAAGTAAAAAAAAAAGACCCCACTTCAGTGGAGCAAAACAGATGCTGGTTTCCTTCTATTTCTCCTCTCGAACAGTGTGTCTGTGTATCTGTGTGTGTGTGTGTGTGTATGTGCGTGTGTGTGTGTCTGTGTGTGTGTCTGTGTCTGTGTGTCTGTGTACTCTTTCTTTAGGGAGGATGAACCTGTAGATATTTTTCTAAAGTCAGGTTTGCAAATGAAAGTGGGCTTCCCTGGTGGCTCAGATGGTAGAGAATCCACCTGTTGATGCAGGAGACCCAGCTTTGATCACTGGCTCGGGAAGATCCCTGAATGTGGGAATGGCAATCCATTGCGGTATTCTTACTAAGTCCTGGTTGACATACAGGAAAACCCACCCTTTTCTTGTGTTGAGTGGATTTTCATCTTCAATGCAAGGCCCCCTTCCTGAACTCTCCCCAAGATTTCAGACTCTGTCTGCCTGCAGACTTGAGTGCCCAGGGAGGTACACCTCATGTACTTACCTCTTGAGGTGACATCATTTCAAACATAATTAGAATGTGGTCCTGGGGGGGATGGATAAAACAAGGGAAGGAATTTTTTTTTCTTTTTTCTTTTAAGGGAATCGAGTAACAGTTGCTAAGTCTTTGCCCAAATGTCTTAAGGAGGATGCTAAGGCGAGAATGTCTGAACTGGAGGAGGCAGGTTGTCTGTTGGCAGGAAGGGCTTTGGTAGCCTTGTCCTGGCTCTCTGAGGCTGGCCGGGCTGGAAGTGGGTACGTGGAAGACCCCAGGCCACGTGCAGTCGGGATCCAGATGGGGAGGGTGGGCCTGTGGATCATTGCGGCGAGCTGGGTGACCTTGTCTTTTGCCTGCAAGAGACTGAACCTCCTTTCCTTCTCAAGCCCTGAAAGGAGTTCCTGGGGCCCGGGGCTCTGGGCAGAACTCCTCGTCTGCTCGCCACTTATGCCCGAGCCCCTACTCGCTGTGATGTGATGGGTGTGAGCGAGAGTGGTCCCAGCGCCTTCCAGTTTGCTGGCTCGGGGACCCCGTTCCAGGGGATTTTGGGTCATGTTGCTTGGAAACGAGTGGAAAATAGGCCAGTTGTGAACTACGCGGGGCTCCTGGGCTTCCTGGTTCCCTGGCTGTGCCCATGTTCCCATCAAGGAGGGACTGAGCAGAGTTCTCTACACTCAGATAAGCTGCCTTCAAGGAAGGAGAGGAGAGAGGAGGAGGCAGGAGTCCCCTCTGTCTTCTCCACCCCGGGGCTTGATTCCCCCCGGGGGCCAGGCAGGCCATGCTCTTGCCCTCCGTGCCCTTGGGAGGATGCAGCCTTCTTTCCGCATGCACCTCGGTGAGGATGGTGGTGTAGCTGGGCCAACGCGCACCTCGGTGGCGGCTGCTGGTGGGGGAACCAACAGGCTGGTCAGACAGAAGGGAGGGAGCTTCAGGAGGCCCCAGGGAACAGCTTTCTCTCCTCCCAGCAGCTCACAGGCTCAGAGCCACATCCTGGCTGAGCCATCGAGCCTCCAGCTTCTCTGGGGCCAAGGCTGAGTCACCACGAATCCCCCACAGTGCTGGCAGCGGCTGCTTAAAGAGACCCTGGACTGAAATCAACAGTGGGGTTCTCCGCCTTCATGGATCACAGCCTTGTCGTAAAGCGGGAGGAGTCGACCCACTCCGATGGTGGAGGACAGAGGAGCCTGGTGGGCTGCAGTTCATGGGGTCGCAGAGAGTCGAACACGACTGGGCCACCAGAGGAGATTCTCCCCGGAATCAGGCTAGATCAGGGTGTGCGAAGAGTCAGAGTCTATGGGAAGAGCCCAGGCCTGTCTGCCGGGGAAGAGAGGAGGCCGGCCTCTGCCTGTCGCTTTGCTATGGGAGGGAGTGCTCAGGGAGAACCCTGTGGGCTTAAGCCTGATCCCTTTATTTTAAGCAGTCCTCCTGATAAAACAGGTTATCACTTAGAGCTGTCATTCAGTGAAGTCCCTAAAAATGCAGTTTCACACTTAAGCATCCAAGGAGCCACAGGGAGATGGACCCATTGTATAGATGAGGAAGGAACACGTTGGGGCTTCCCAGGTGGCTCAATGGTAAAGTATCTGCCTGCCAATGCAGGAGACACAGGCAATGAAGGTTTGATCCCTGGGTCGGGACGATCCTCTGGAGGAGGGCATGGCAACCCACTCCAGTATTCTTGTCTGGAGAATCCCATGGACAGAGGGGCCTGGTGGGCTACAGTCCATGGGGTCGCAAAGAGTCGGACACGACCGAGGGACTGAGCACAGCACATGAGCTTAGAAGGATGAGCTCAACCCAAGTCAAGAGCTGATCAACAGTTGCCTCTGAGGGTTTCATCTACACCCTTGCAGGCCAAGTTCATGTTTCAGCGAGGCTGGTCCACCTGGGCTCTCAACCCTCCCAGGGGCCCTTTTCAATTTGTAGCAGCAGATTCATTTCTCTGTCTGTTAGGGGAATGTTGGTCTCGTCCACTGGCCTGGGGAGGTGTGTGGTTTCTGATCACATTCTGTCTCCAAAACCTGGCACAGAACAGGCTCTTTAATTGTTAAATGTGTGAATGGACAGATGATCTCAAGACTCCTGTGTCCACCTCTCAGCCATCTGGTAGACCCCAGCCTCCTGCCCCAGTTGGGTGCATGTGGAATAAGGCCCTCTGAACATGGGTGGCCAAGTCCAGCTCCCTCCCAGAGATTGGCAGAGAGCTCAGCCGTGCCCTGCACAGCCCCCAGCCAGCCTACACCATCTGTTTGCTGCAGCCTGAAGCCTTGGGTGGCGTCCCCTTCCCTACCTCTTGCTGCCCATCTCTAGGTAGGCACAGTAAGGAGCACTGGTAAGAGGAACCCAGGGGTTAAACCAGTCCTATTCTGGGAGCCTGGAGCAGGTAGGGACAAACGAGTCCCAAACCAAGTTCAAAGGGACTGAAGTGCTCTTGAGTCCTTACAGGCATTTGCTTGCAGTGCACGTCAAGATGTCTGCAGCATCCACCCTGCCTCTTTGTTGCTGTTCAGTCGCTAAGTCGTGTCCGACTCTCTGCGACCCCATGGACTGCAGCACATCACGCTTCCCTGTCCTTCAGTGTCTCCTGGAGTTTGCCCAAACTCATGTCCACTGAGTCAGTGATGCCATCCAACCATCTCATCCTCTGCTGCCCCCTTCTCCTCCTGCCTTCAGTCTTGCCCAGCATCAGGGTCTTTTCCAATAAATCAGCTCTTCACCTCAGGTGGCCAAAGTATTAGAGCTTCAGCATCAGTCCTTCCAATGAATATTCAGGGTTGATTTCCTTTAGGATGGACTGGTTTGAAGTCCACCTGGCTTTGGCTGGAGTCAGAATCCCAGAGGAAAGAGTTACTGCTACTGTCCTGTGACACGGCCCGGGGTGGTGTCCGGATCCAGGCTCCTCGAGTTTGCGTCCTGGCTAAGGCGTGGGTGACCCAGCCTCTAGAGGGTCTTAAAGGAAGTTCTCTGCTTCCCCTGGTTCCCTTTGCCCTCAGAGGTGGAGTTTGCGTCACCCCTGTAAGAGGTGTGCCCTTTTGCGTAGTACTGTAACACTGGCTGTTCCTACATGTCAGCCTTCATTTGCTGCAAGTTTTATTTGAGCCCAGCAGCCTGTTTTAGTTGGGCTTCCCTGGGGCTCAGATGTTAAAGAACCCGACTGCCAATGCCGAGACCTGGATTCAGTTCCTGCGTCGGGAATAACCCCTGGAGAAGAGAATGGCAACTCACTCCAGTATTCTTGCCTGGGAAATCCATGGGGTCGCAAAGAATCAGATATAGCTGAGGGACTTAAACACGCACACACACAGCCTGTTTTGCTTACAGGATGAAGGTCTGTCTGTAGTTGTTCTCTCTGTTGAAGTGTGTGCTGCCCGAATACACATAAGTATTCATGATGGAAACAGACGCGACATTGAGGGAATATGGCTGAAAGCTCAGGGCTTTGGTCAAGCTTCATGGAAGTGTGGTCACTTTTACAGATTCCACGTCACAATCTAACACACGCTGACACCCTCGCATGATTTGAATCCTAAGGTCTGATCTTATGATGGCTCAAGTTGTAATTTAAGCTTGATAGGTCGAGTTGGCTACATGTCATAGATCTCTAGGGTTTCCCTAGTGGCTCAGAGGATAAAGAATCTGCTTGCAATGCAGGAGACCTGAGATCGATTCCTGGGGCAGGAAGATCCCCTGGAGAAGGAAATGGCAACCCATTCCAGTATTCTTGCCTGGAAAATTGCATGGACAGAGCAACCTGGCAGGCTACAGGGGATCGCAAAGAGTTGGATACAACTGAGCGGCTAACACTTTCACTTTCAGAGATCTCTGATTTGGTTTACAAAGACTCTATTAGCAGAAATGGGCTGCTTCACCCTGGAAGATGCAGGCTGGAACTATGGTGCTTTGCTTTTTAAAATTTCCTTAATTAAATTAAAAAAAATTTTTGGCAGCACCTTGCAGCATGTGAGATCTAAGTTCCTTGACCCGGGATTGAACCTGCACCCCCTGAATTTGAAGGCAGAGTCTTAACCACTGGACCACCGGGGAAGTCCCAGTGCTTTCTTTCTAAGGCTTTGTTCTGCGTGCAGTAACTCCTTCTTGAATGACTATAGTACTTCATCAATAAACAGAAGAAAGTGCCTCCTCTGTTTTAAAGTCTGGTTTTTTTGTTTGTTTGTTTTCCTTCCTTGGACTCATATTCTCTATGCTGTCCCCTGGCTGAAGTCTTCTCCTCCATAACAGCCAGGGGACCACTTGGGAGGAGGGGGACGGGAATGTCCTCTGGGCAGACCCTGTATCCTGTAACCAGTTAGATTTTTCTCTTCCCTGAGCAGAACCTCCTGAGGTTTCTGGGTGGAATTCAGAAGTGAAGTAGGTTCTCCCAGCCACTGGAGCAAACGACAGAGTCCCCAGGGAGATAAAAAGTCCAAGATCCTGGGCATTGTTCTCCTGGGAATGGACCTGGCACCCGTGCCCTCAGACACTTGATCACTCCTGATCTGAAGACATGGCCTTCACCAGAATGACAGTATTGCAAATATCAGGATGAAGGAGACTTCTCACGGGGCAGCCCTTTCTCCTCCCAGAATATTCTCAACTTCCTGTTGTTTTTTAATCAGCTGCCTTTAGAGAAGAGACTCTTACTTTAAAGCCGCGTTTCCCCCTCTAAGAGGTGGTGTTGTGTATTAATTCAAGCTGAGTTTGGCATGGAAGAGTGTTCCCTCTGACCAGTAGCTTGTTTTTTCTTTTGCTTTGCTTTTCTCTTTGCAACCCAGGATGGCACTTAAGAATTCCCCAGTATGGGGTAGGTCTCATTTTTCTAAATCTACCCTGCCTTTCTCTCTCTTTTTTTTTTTCCCTCCAATCGTCTCAAATACAGAGCATTTTCCTGCACACAGGGACAGAGTATTTTGCACTGAAGAATGGAGTCTCCAAATAAAATATAGGCGTCTTTTGGAAGAGTGACCGTGCCATGGTTGTCATGCTGGGCAGCTTCCTGGTTCAAGCTCACTCTGAGCCGTTTCTAGACAGGCAAGCAGTTTTGTAGTCTCTCCCCCTCTCCCTGTTCCTTTCAGCATCAGAATTGAAAAAAAAAAAAAAAAAAGGAAGAAGAAGCATATAACTTTGCTGACTATCAAATCCTTTTGTCCTTCCTGGTACATGCGTTACTGCACAAGCCTGCTTGGAGCTTGCCCTTCCGGGAGTCTCAGGAGAAACTACAAAGAGACGTGAAGGAAATTGAACTCAGTGGGAGGAGTTGCCCCTGGACCCTGAAAGTCGTTCCCCGATGGAAACGCTGAAGCCTGAAGCTCTCACTGTGTGTCAGGCCCGAAGAGTAGGGCCAGCAGGAATGGGAGAGAATGAAGGTCTGATTTGGGGGTGCCTCTTGAAGAGAATCAGTCTGGTTTCGAGGTGGGGGTGATTGTCTTGGAAGTCCAGTAACTCTTTTCCACTGTCTCTCTAGAGTAGCAGTGCCCCACTTTTTGGCACCAGGGACCGGTTTCGTGGAAGATGGTTTTTCCACGGACTGCGCGGGGGGATGGTTTGAGGATTCAAGTGCATTGCTTTTCTCGTGCACTTTATGTCTTATTAGGTTATTATTACATCATAATAGTATGACTAATACATTGTACATCAGCTCCACCTCAGATTGTCAGGCATCAGATCCCAGAGGCTGGGGACCCCTGCTCCAGCATATGGAAGAGTTGGTTTACCAAGTCAGTTTTCTCTGGTCCTGGGTGAATCTAAGGGAAAATTATCCATCTGTCGGGAGCAGGCTAGTGGGCTCCGGCTTTCAGGAGAGTATGGCCCGATGAATGAAGACTCTTAACCTGCTTGTGGTGCACTTCCAGAATTTATCCTGATGCTGTCTCAGACAAGTGCACACAACCATGCCGTTTGTCCATCTGACACTTACGGAAATGCCCTTTGAATGGAGGGTCTCACCCACTGACCCCACCCGGTGCCGGGGAGCTGCTGAAAATGCTGTCGGAGACTTCTGTTGATAAATAAATGTTGTATGTTCATGATGTAGGGTTGCGTAAAAAGGATCTGTTTAAAAACTATACCAGTGTGCTACAAGGTGGTACCTAAGACTGGGTTCTGGAACTGAAAAAAAGACATGGGCCAGAAAGCTAAGGTGATCCAGATAAAATCTGTGTTTAACAGAAAGGTACTGATGTTAATTTCTTAATTTTGACAAATAGCCATGGTTATGTAAAATGTTCATACCATTTTATCCTTCATGGGTCAAGGATAGACAGGAACTCTGTATGACCTCAGCAACTTTTCTGTTTATCTAAAAATATTCCAAAATAAAAAAGGTTGGCTTTTTTTTTTTTTAAGCATATGAAAACACTTAAAATTTTTGGAAGGATTTTTAGTGAAAGATTAACAGATTACCTCTGAGTGCTGTGATTATAACTGATCTTAGTTTTCCAGTTTACAATGAGAGTTATTTTGGGTTAAAAAAAATTGATAAAGTTCATTCCCTCTGGTGAAGGAGATTAGCATACACATATAATTTGTTGTTATCATTGTTCTTATCCCGTGGCCTATCTCCCTCGCCATTATATTTCTTTTTTATTTGATTGAGTTTTATTTTTGGCTGTGCTGGGCCTTTGTTGCCGTTCTGGCTTTTCCCTAGTTGCAGCAAGCAGGGCTTAACTCTCAAGTTGTGGTGCGGGGACTTCCCTGGCGGCAGAGCAGGGGCTTCAGTGGCCTGGTGCCCGGGCGTAGTTGCGCTGTGCAAGTGGGATCTTCCTGGACCAGGGATCGAACCTGTGTCTTCTGCGTTGGCAGGCGGATCCTTTCTCCCTGAGCCATTGGGGAAGCTCTCTCCGTTAGATTTCCTATAGATCCTTATAGGGTTTAAGTTCTCCCTTCTGGGTGCAGCCAGGCAGGGACGATCACCTATGATGACAAAGCATAGGATGAAGTCCCTCTGGAATCAGAGAGGCCTGTGTTTGAATTCGTCTCTTACCAGCTGTGTGGTCTTGGTGAATTACTTGCTTTGTCTGTGGATCATTTTTAAAAACATCTCTACAATGGGTTTAATGACCCAGATCTTACCAGCCCATTTTTAAGAGCTAATTGAAGTAATACTGTGTTACTCACAGTGGATGCCTTGGCGGTCTCGGTCCCTAAGAGAATCTTCTGTTTGCTGTTGTTTTTACCCCGAACACGCCTTTTCTGAAAACTTGCACACTAAGCATTACTGCTTCTGTGATAGAGGAGAGTGTGAATTATATGTATTTGTTAGTTCACTTAATAAGAATTTATGGGCTGTTACTCAAACATCGGGTGTTTGAGAATCATGATTTTGCTGTTCCCGTCTCATTCCCACTGTCCCGTGTTCCGTGCCTGGATAATCTTTGTGGGTTGCGTTTGTATATGTTGTGTCTAAATTAGGCTGGTTGGAAAAAATCCTTCATAGGTGTGATTTTTTTTTCCCTCTCCCTCTCAGCCCAGACTCCCTCATAAAGGTGCATTGACTTCCCATGTCCTTGTCCCACCTTACCTCCAAGTGCTAATCTCTGCGGGTCCCTGGGGAGGGAGGCGTGGCCATCGTCCCTGGTGGTGACTGACTAAAGGTATTTCTGTAAACTCGCCTGTCCAGGCAGAGTGACCCCAGGATTCTCAACTTAAGAGTTGGAGCCTGCGGCTCTCCTGCAAAGAATTGAATGGTTTGCCCTTCTGGAAACCAGACCACTTACAGTCTGAGCCCAGCTGGGCCACCGCTGACCTCTCTGGAAAGGTCACTAGAACCTGTCTGAACTGCCCCTCCTTCATAATAGCATAGGGGCCGCTGAATTACCTGGGTCTGATGTTCTCTGATTCTGGAACATTTGGCAAGAAAAGACACCATCCTCGCTCACCTTCCAGAACACAAAACAAAAAATGCCAACATCAGAGGCTCAGAGGCTTTGAACATACCATTCAAGAAGATGTTTATTTAATACTGGCTAAAAACGTACTACTTTACCTTTGAAAAAAAATTAAATGACTTGGAGAACTTCAAAGCCTTTCCTCTCCCCTCTGCTTTCCAGGAGGAGAAATATTTTTCAAAGTCTTTTGAATTTTAAAGAGGAGGGCCCCAGAAGCCCTTGGGATGGAGATCCGTGAGTCAGTCAATTATTTTTCAGAAGGTGGTTTTATGCACAGCTTGAAATGGAGACCCTTCCCCTGTCCCGTGTCGTTCTGCACTTCCTTTCCTATTTTTAATTTCTCACTTCAACCCTGTACATGTGCTGAGAAACTTAATCCATTTGTTTCTGATTCATTTACACTTAACTCATCAAAATGCTATTTAGGGAGAGAATTCGAGTCTGGGAGGTGCTGAATCCAAGGAACAGGAAATTGTGTCTTGTGCAGAGAAACCAACTGCAGACCCGGGCTGCTCTGACTTTACTCTTGAGCCAGACCCCAGAGTGAATCTCTGTGTCCGGTGACTCTGAACCCAGCCCAAGGGCCTCTCGTGCTTTGCCTGCCTCTTGGCTCTCTCCAGCCTCCTAACTCTGTACACCGTGGGTTTGTGTGAATAGCTCTGAAAACTCACCACATCAATGTTCTTTTCATATGAATCTGTTTGAGATGCACTTCATTTCCCTCCCAAATTTTATTATGGAAAATTACAAATATGTGTAAAAATTGAAAGAATTATACACCGAGCGCCCACAGATACCCACTGCATCGATTCCATCATTGACTTGCTGGACTTGTGTTATTACATATCCAGCTTAATTTCCAGGTGTCTCTCTGTCTCATTTTGTTTGGTGCTTTCAAAGTAAGTGACATGCATGCGTACACTTTCCTCCAGATACTACAGCAAGCATTGTTGTTATTGTTGAGTCGCTAAGTTGTGTCTGACTCCCACTGTCTGCAGCACACCAGGCTTCCCTGTCCTTCACTCTCTCCCAGAGTTTGCTCAGACTCATGCCCATTGAGTCAGTGATGCCATCCAACCATCTCACCCTCTGTCACCCCCTTCTCCTTTTGCCTTCAATCTTTCCCAGCATCAGGGTCTTTTCCAGTGATTTGGCTCTTCATATCAGGTGGCCAAATTATTGGAGTTTCAGCTTCAGCATCAGTCCATCCAATGAATATTTAGGACTAACTTCCTTTAGGATGGACTGGTTGGATCTTGTTGCAGTCCAAGGGACTCTCAGTAATCTTCTCCAACACCACAATTCAAAAGCATCAGTTCTTTGGCTCTCAGCCTTCTTTATGGTCCAACTCTCACAGAGTTGCCTTTTCCCTCTTGCAAGTTTTTTAATCCATTTATTCAAAAATAGTGGCTAAGGATCTGCTGTTGCCACAGTGCTAAGTGGGAGGCTGAGGGCAGTTTGGCAGTAGAAAGACGTGGTTCCTGCCTTGGGGTACTCTGTTCGGGAAAGATGAATAAAAGCAGCTAGACTTGCAGGCAGGAAGAGGTTGGTGCTGGGAGGGATTTGAGGGAAGGAAGCGCACACTGTCACTTGTCACCTGCATGATCCGGCCTTGACCCAGAGCCTCCACGTGCTCATCTGTGCAATGGGGTTGTGATGGGCCCACCTCACAAGCTGGGCAGTTGTGGGGATTCGAACGCCTGCCCACAAGGTCCCGAGCCTCATGCCGTGCAGCGTGCTCACTCGAGAAGGGAGAGCCTGTAGAATCATTGCAATCCCAGGTCTGCTCAGTCTGGAACTCCAAAGCCATTAAACTCCTTGGGGTAAGTTGGGTCTCTCCCAGCAAAGGTATACTTTCCTTACAAGCTGGGATCGTCTCGTCTGATTTTTCTGGGCCCCACCCCGAGGGTACTGCAGACTCAATGGACGCTCCTTAATCGTGGAAATTCAGGTGTAAGGGCTTAAAAACAACAACAACAACAACAAACAAACGAAAAGGAAACATAAACCCCACTATGGGTGTGGCGTTGGCTCTGCCCGCAGACCTGGATAATCTCAGACAGGCTCTTCAGACCAGCGTTTTAAAATCTCAGCGGATGCTTGGTAAGGATTTGAAGATCCTCTGGGACTGTGCTTCCTGCCCAGCCCCAGGCGACTGGGGCTCCCGCTCTGAGTCTGGCCTCTTCTTGGTAACGGCGATTGTAAATAATCAGCGCGAGATGCCTACAGGGGAGGAGCCTTGGTGAAGGATGGAGTCCCCGACCCGCTTCTAAGACTGTGCGGATGGAGATGGTGCGTGGGCGCTCCGTTCACCGTTCACCGTGGTGCAGCCTCGCAGGGCTCCTGACCTGGGGCCGTCCTCTGCTGCTGCCTTACCGCCTCCACGCCGGTCCCACTGCCTCCTGTCGCCAGCGCGCCTAAATTCTAACAGCGGGGCCCGGTGTCAGAGGCAGAGAACCGTCTGGACTCCCCTCCCGGCCTCCCGCTCCGTCGGTCCCTTTTGCTCCAAGATTGAGTAAGAGGCCTTGGCGCGGAGCTGGGCGAGACAACTCAATTGTTTGAACTTGCAGAGAGGCGGGGGAGGTGGGTTCTCCTGGGCCAGTGACTCACGGACCCAGTCCCCCTCCCGCCGACCTACCCACCCCCCCGCCGCACCCTGCCCTCTGAAAGTTCAAAAACCCCAATACACAACCAGCAACAAAACCACAAGAAAGTGGCCCCCTTGTCTGCACACGCGTGTGCCTGGAGTTCAGAAACCCCTGGAGAGAGCCTGCCTGGAGCGAGTCCCTCCTGCTCTCTCTGCTGGGCCCTGCTCTGTGGGCCCTGCATCCCATGTTAGGGGCTTGCTGCTTGGAGACAGGGTGTGACTCCGCGGGCGAGGGGACCGGGTCCCAGCCCACCGGCCGTGCCCCCTGCCCACCCGGCTCCCTGTCCGTCCTTCGGGGGGGTCCCTTCTCTGCGGAGCTTTGAGAACAGCTTCTCCTCTGTTTCCTGGCCTCCGCGGGCGGGAGCTGGAGCTGGGGCAGATCGTGTAACCCGTCCAGGCTTCATTCCTATGCAAGACAGGTAGGCCGCAGGCTGTAACAGGCCGCCAGCCAGGCTCCACCGGGCCTCGGCACCAGTGGAAATTTGAAAAAAAAAAAAAAGAGTGAGCAGGAGTGAGCAAGAGAGAGGGATTATTTTGTTTCAACGTGTTTGAAAGCGGGATCTGTGGCCAGTTGGGTTTTTTTTTTTTTTTTCTCCCCCCTCTCCTTATTTACACAGTCTGTTCAGAGACACACCAGGGCGTGTTTGCATTGGGTGTTTGTTTCGGAGGCCAGCCAAGGATTTCAGCTCTGCGTGTTGGCACTGCCACCTCGGCGGCACCAGGAGGCCCGGTCGGTCACAAGACCTCACGGGGCCTCCTCGCTCTATGCTTATCCTCTGTTCACCTCCCCTGCCCCCACTTTGTGGGTGCTTGGCAACCTCGGGGCCACAGAAAGCGGGGGTGCCCCCTGGGTGGACTTCATCTTTACAACGAGGGCTTTCAGAGGAGGCCTGGGCGAGGGTGCCATGGGAGGGAGAGATGGAGAGAAAGGCCGGGGGTACGGACAGGGGGATCAGTGCTTTTCTAGAAGGGTCTGGATTCTCCGAGGGCCTCTGATGAAACTTGCAAGGAGTGGACTAGCTCCAGGTCTGGGTAGGTAAGCGATGGCCGGAGCCCCCTGGAAATCTGTGTAAGGGATGTTCTCCTGGGGATGATGAGCTGGAATCAGACTTGTCTGGGGAGGTAGGAGCGAGCGCAGAGCCTGCCAGCGCTGCAGTCCAGGCCCTCGCCACGCCAAGTGGGATGCCGCGTCAGCATCCTCTGGGAGCTGGAAGTGCAGACTCGGGCCCCACCCGGACCTGCTGGATGGGAACCTGCATTTGACCAGATCCCCAGGGGGCTCAGGGGTACCTGAGAGCGGAGCTCTGGGCCCACAGTTCCCCAGGGGAGTTCCCTGGCAGCCTCCTCATGTCTCCAGATGCCCGTCTCTCTCTTTCCTGGACACAACGGTCCTTTGGAGAATGTCACAGAATGTACATCTCGCTCTCATGGTCCCCTGGCGTTGGAGATGCATAGATTTGCTGGGGGAAGTCTCGGAAGTTTTGGAGGAAATGAAAGTGTTGGTCGCTCAGTCGTGTCTGACTCGTTGCGGCCCCCTGGATGTAGCCCGTCCAGTGCCCCTGTCTGTGGAACTCTCCAGGCCAGAATACTGGAGTGGGTAGCCATTCCTTTCTCCAGGGGGTCTTCCTGACTGAGAGATCAAACCCGCATCTGCTGCATTGCACGCAGGTTCTTTACTGTCTGAGCCACTGAGGAAGCCCTAGCTTTGTTGTAGGTAAGAGGAGAAACAGTTGTTATAACGTGAACTCAGGCTAAATGCCTGGGTTTTGCTTGGGGCTCAGCGGCTTCCTAGGGGTGTGACCTTTGCTGCTATGCAGCTGCTCTGTGCCTTGGTTTTGCCTTCTCTAAAATGGGAAGCGTGATAGTAATTGCCAGATAGATTCGGGGTGAAGCTTGTATCATTTAATACTGACTTACATGAGAACAGTGCTTGGAGTGCAGAAACCCCTTACGAAATATTGGCTAGCTAATAATTTTGAGTCTTATTTCCTTGGAGTCACTGTTTCCCCAGTCTTCTAGATGAATAATCCCAAACCCAGAGGTGGATCAAAAGCAACCAAGTAGCTCTTTTAAAAACACAGTTTCAAGAGCCCCACGCTGGACCTACTCAGTCAGTCTAGCAGAAAAGCCCAGGAATTTGCATTTTGTAAGTTCCTGGGGGTGATTCCAAGGCAGCAAGCCTTTTCTTAGGTGGCCGGGGAGCAGCCACTCTAGAACTGTTTCTGTAGCCGAGTAAGGCCAGACCCAGGGGCCCACACTGGTGTAAGCCCACCCCTGCTGTAGGGTGCAGGCAGTCTGCTCTGGGGCCTGCAGTTAGTGCAAGGACCTTTCCTCCGTCCCTCAACTTCCTCACCTATAAAATGAGAGAACCAGGCCATGTGGTCCTTGGATCAGCCACGTCAGCATCACGTGGGACTTGCTGGAAATGCAGACTCTCAGGCCCCACCCCAGACCTGCTGAATCAGAATCTGCATGTTAACAAGATCCCTGGGAGATTCTTGTTAAAACAACAAAAGCAGCACCTCTCCAGAAAAAGTTGAAAAAATCAAATTTGCTGGAGTCAAATGCCTTCTTTCTTTCAGTCTTTCTTTCTTTTTTTTTTTTTTGCAAATTGAAATCTTTTTATTTTTGCTATTAAATCTAATGGCAATTCATAATTTAAAAGATTTCTGTTTTTGTTTTAATGAATTAGCAGTAAATGAGCTTTTAATAACTACAGCATGAACCACTCATATTTTTTTAAATTAATGAGAATATAATAAAAATAGAAGAAGAAAATAATTGGGGGAACTTACTATTTTCAAATGAATACTTTCTACACCATTTTATAGTCACATGGGACTCAAAAACAATCTTGAACCATCTCCCTCTCTGACCAAAATGGAACCTGTGCTCTAAATAAATGTCCCTCTTGTTGAAAGGAGAGCTGAGTGAAGCTGAGGAAGGTGGTGTGTTGGTGAATACTGACTTAGTGACCCTCTGTTATCCATCCATCCTGGGAAGAAGAAATGGGCTTCAGGAGCCTTGGGAATTATGGTTGGATTCATGGGATCATTGCCTGATGTTGAGCTTATGAGTTCCTGGGAAGGTTTGCAGGGATAAGTACCCTTTGGACAGGCTTTTCTGGAGTCTGTTAAGATCAGATTGATTGCTCTGCATCCATTTTGTAAATGTGTATCTAGGTGCCAACTCTGTGCCAAGTTCGGGTACCAGTAAGCTGAGCATCACTTGTGGGAGGCAGTGATTTGGTACTGCTGCTGTTTATATCCAGGTTTCTCATCACTAAGGAGAGGCATACGTGCCTGCCTGTGCACAGAGCTTTGCATGGACAGGAGGCGCCCTCTGGCAAGCTGATAGTCTTGCAAAGGTGCATCAGTTACCAGCAGCTATATAACAAACCACCTCTAAACGTCGTGGCTTAAAACAGCCACTGTTTTATTGTTTGTGCTTTTGGAAACTGGGCTGGGCTTGGCTGGGTGGTTCTTCTGTTGGTCTGGATGATAGTTGCTTGGGGAGTTTCATTCAGCTGGAAGCTGGCCTCAGCGGGGTCCCAGGACACTGGGTCTCTTGCTTTTTTTTTTTTTCCCCTGATCATTTCAAGGCTTCTTTTTCTCCACATGGTCTCTCTACATCATCCCTCTGATAGGGTAGTTCAGTTCAGGTGCTCAGTTGTGTCTGAAGATTTGCGACCCCATGGACTGCAGAACGCCAGGCCTCCCTGTTCTTCACTGTCCCCCAGAATTTGCTCAAACCCATGTCCATTGAGTCGGTGATGCCATCCAACCATCTCATCCTCTGTCACCCCCTTCTCCTCCTGCCCTCAATCTTTCCCAGCATCAGGGTCTTTCCCAGTGAGTCAGCTCTTCGCATCAGGTGGCCAGAGTATCGGAGCTTCAGCTTCAGCATCAGTCCGTCCCGTGGATATTCTGAGAGATTAGCATGACTGCGTACACAGCTGCCCGATCTTCAGACTGAAGCCTGGAGCTGGCGCAGTACTGTTTCTGCTCCAGTCTGTTGGCTAAGGCAAGTCCCTGGGCCAGCCTGCATTCGGAGATGGACTGAACAAGGGTGTGGAATCAGAAGACGAGTTTCAGTGGGGCACCAACCTGACATTAGCACCGGAGGCTGGGCTGCCGGCCCTAGTGCTAGCCGGTGGGAGAGTCTCGTCCCGAACGTGGGAAAGGCCAGATTGCCTCTGAATGACACCCCGACTCCCCCTTAGCTTTTCCTGTCTCCTCTGCATTTCCAGCTTTGTGACTGAGCTCCTCTTCCTCAGTATTTTTAGCAGCAGTTCTGGCATCATTTTTCTGATTATCAGACTCTCAAAGATGAAGTTCAGCCCTTCCCCTTCGTTCATGTTCTTGACATGGCTTCCCATCCAGCTGAACACTAAAAAGCGTTCTCAGGAAGAATTGACAGGGTTCAATGGCTATTTCTGTTTCTACTACCTCCTGGAGTAGGTTCCTGGAGGCACTTAGCCATGCCAGATTTATTGAGAGGACTTCTAACTGACCCCTGACCCCCTCCCATGCCTGTCCAGTCGTTGCTTCTGAAATGACCACTTTAATCATTCCTTCAGACAACGTGTGGTGGACTCCTACATCCTATAAGCTAGGTCAGAATCCCTTGGATATCAGTGGAGTCCATCCTCAATCCTGTGCAGGGGGACCCCTTTCTGCTCTGAAATAGAGTCTGTGATTCAGCTGGTTCTCACATCTGCTCACTCAATTGCCTTCTTTCCTCCTCTCTCCTGACTGGAATCAGTCCCATCTTCTGAAGCCCCACTGAAGTCCTGCTTTCTTCATGAAGCTTTGTCTGAACACCTCAAGTCACAAAGAGTCCCCTATAGCACGCAAATCTTGGAGCATGTATCATCTTTAAAAAAAAAAAAAAAAAACTTTTTGGCTGTACCACCTGGCATGTGGGATCTTAGTTCCCTGACCAGGGGTCAAACCTGCACTCCCAGCATTGGAAGCGCAGAGTCCTAGCCACTGGACCACAGGGAAGTTCATTTATCATCTTTACTAATCATTGAGGGGCTACTCATGGCCTGCTTTATTCTATTAATTCTCTCTCTTTTGTGACATTGCAGCTGTTGAAGCAATGCGTCTATCGTTCAGTTCAGTCACTCAGTCGTGTCCGACTCTTTGTGACCCCAGGGACTGCAGCAGGCCAGACCTCCCTGTCCATCACCAACTCCTGAAGCTTGCTCAGAGTCTTCATGTCCATTGCGTCGGTGATGCCATCCAACCATCTCATCTTCTGTTGTCCCCTTCTCCTCCAAGATAATAATAATAGTAATAATAAAACATGTCCTCTGTTCTCTCCATGCTGAGGTTACTCTAAGATGTTGCCCAAAGGGTGCTCAGGAGTTCCACAAGGAAGCCGTCCACGTGGCATTTAGAACATCTCTGAAATTGCAGGATGGGGAATTAGGAAAAGGGAGTCTGGAGGCAGTGTTGACTCAGTTCAGTTCCTCGCTCTACTGCTGTTAAATGAATAAATAGATTGTATCTCGGCTGAGATTCTGCTGGCGTTTAAGCAGGGGAAGTCGTACACGACGCAGATACTCAGCAGGGATGGCGTCTGCCTCCCCGTGCATTGCAACAAATCCACATCCCCACATCATGGTTTCCCAAACCCCGACTTGAGAGCCTCTGAGACTGTCTGGATGGTGTCCTTGGGCAGTCTGTTTATCCTCCTAAGACTCTCCAGTCAAAGCTTGGAGGGTTGTTGCGAGAGTAGCATTAGTTCATGACATGTAGCATCCGGTATGGAGCTAATATTTATTGAGCACTCAGGTTGTTAATTTATTGACTAACCATCATGGTTGCTGGATGACACGTGGCCACTCTGGGACAGGCCCTTCCTCTCGCCTCTCTGGTTGCTCTTTGCCCAGGAGGCTTCAGCAGCCCCTTTGCCCTTCTCTTTTCTTGTCTGGGGGTCACACCTGCCCTCACCTGCCCACGGGATGTGGCAGGATTACATATCCTTGGTAAGCCCTCCTGTCCGTCCGGAGCAGCCGTTGGCTTCTTTGTTCACTGCTCATATGAGACTTTACAAGTTTGCCTTGGGAACTAAAGGACATTGGACAGTTGTTTATTGAGTGTGCACTAGGTGCCTGGCTTAACGAGGAACTAGAGGGTGGGTGGTGAAGCCAGGAAAAAGCAAGTGCCGATTTATTTCTATCCATGTTTGTTGCTAGTTTGTTCCCACCTGTTCACTCTTAGAACTGCTGAATGCCTCTGTGTGTGTGTGTGTGTGTGTGTGTGTGTGCAAGCTGTGTTTCCTGAGGGCAGAGAGAGGGAGATGGTTGTTGTTGTTTAGTCGCCAAGTCGTGTCTGACTCTTTGCGACCCCATAAACTCTAGCCCACCAGGCCACGTGGGATTCTCAGTCCATGGGATTCTTCAGGCAAGAGTACTAGAATGGATTGCCATTTCCTTCTCCAGGGGGTCTTCCTGACCCAGGGATGGAACCTGGGTCTTCTGCATCGGCAGGTGGATTCTTTACCACTGACCCAAGGGAGATGGTAGCTGTGCTTAATAGTTGGAGAACCAGTAGGGCAAGAATGGTCACATGGCCCACTTGCCTTGCTGCAGTGGCAGCCAGCCTGGTTGGGTCAGGCCATGAAAACACCTGGAGACGGGCTGAGTGGGAATTGGGTCTGGTTTGCTGAGGTGGGGCTGTCTTCTCCTGGATGCCTTCATTCATGGATGCATTGCTTTTCAAGCCGTGCTTCCTCTTATCCTGTGTGGCTGGTGCGAAAGAATTCTTCCATGTGAAATGAGGGCTGGGGGCGTAGGTAGCGACCCCCAATAATTACACGACATGTCCTTGCCAGATGTCGAGGAAAGAGCAGGAAGCACTGTTCACCTTCAACTGTGAGGCACCTTGTCCAAGCTGTTCATGACATTTAGGGCTTTAGCTTCAACACAGACTCGATCAGGGTAACGGAGAGGGTCACGTGTACAGAGGCAGTCCCTCCGCGTGATGAGAAAGAATTTACCTTTTGTCTCTGCTCCCCAGACCTCACAGTTGGTCTGTTGTTTTCATTCAGGTCAGAGAAGGTGTCTTCTTGGGAGTGTAGAGTCCTGAGTCCATCTGAATTGGAGATGGTCCACCCGTGGGCCATGGGCCCGGTCTGATCCGTAGCTGTGTTTTGTGGGCTGACAGTGTTCAGTGTCTTTTTGTTTAATTTACTTTTATTGAAGTATGGTTGATTTGCAGTGTTTCATGTGTACAGAAATGTGATTCACTTATACCTGTGTGTTTGTATATCTGTTCTATTTTATTTTCTTTTCCATGATAGGCTATTACGTGTTATTGAATATAGTTCCCTGTGCTATCCAGTAGGTCCTTGTGGTTTGTTTATTTTATATATAGTGATGTACATCTGTTAATTCCAAACCCTCTTATTTATCCCTCCATCTAACTTTCTTCTCTGGGTTTCCCAGGTGGTACTGGCAGTAAAGAATCCGCCTGCCGTTGCAGGAGACGCAAGAGATGGTGGTTCTATCCCTGGGTCGGGAAGATGCCCTGGAGTAGGAAGTGGCAACCCACTCCAGTGTTCTCGCCTGGAAAATCCCATGGACAGAAGATCCTGGTGGGCTACAGCCCGTGGGGTCGCCAAGAGTCGGACAGGTCTGAGCACAGGCCAGAGCTAAGCTGCCTTTCCCCTCTGGCAACCATAGGCTTGCTTTCTACATCTGTGAGTCTTCTGCTTTACAGATTTATATCAGATTTTAGATTCCGCCTATAAGTGATATCCTACAGTACTTGTCTTTCTCTGTCTGACTTCCTGAACTTTTATGATCACCTCTAGGCCCCTCCGAGTTGCTGCAAGTAGCATTATTTCATTTTTTATGGGTTTCTTAAAGTTAGTCGCCAGTATTCTCAGTTGCAATATCTCATTTAGAAATCCAGTTTTCCAGCTTTTCTGGATATGTCAGGAAATCTGCCAGCAGTGGGCATTTCTTCCCAGATGGCAAAAATCAATGAGCTGAGTAATCAGGTCCCTTTAAGATTAGACAGCGGCTCTCAGTGTATTTGACTCTCCACGCATCCTGACCTGGTCCCTGTCATGCCTGGCCCTCTTGGCCTGATTTAAATACTGCTGGCCCCATAGACTCTCACGCTGAGGATCCCAGTCCACACACCAGCCTTCTCTCGGATGCTGGCAGAGTGGTGGCACCGTTAAGGCATGGGGGCTGGGCTGCAGGTGTCCTGGGGTTCGTGGTGAGAGGAGGAATGTGTGATTCTCTGCTTCTGGGTCAAAAGGCTGAGAGTTCGTCTTCTTTATCTGTTCATCGATGGACATTTAGGTTACTTCCGTGTCTTGGCTATTGTAAGTAGTGCATAGCAGCCCTTTTGGAAATAGCCCCAGATTAGAAAGCACCCAGGTGCCTGTCCACAGTAGAATGAGTAAGGAGCCTGTGGTTGATCCATCCACTGGAGTACGATACTGCAACGTAGATGCGTCTCCCCAGCATAGTGTTTAGTGAAAGATAAGCAAGAGTGATGCATCGGCCAGAGAAAGACCCTTCACTATATACTATAGTTACACAAAGTTCAAAAGCGGCAGAGCTAGTCTGCGCTCTTAGAAGTCAGGACAGCGGTTGCCCTCGATTGATGGATGACCAGAAAGGCTCTGGGGGAAGTAATGATCTGTATCCTGGGGTGAAGTGCCGGTTACACGGGTGTGTTTACTTCATGAAAATCCAGTGGGCTGTGTGTGCTCATGACGCACATCTTTCTGTTGTATATTTTATCGCCATATGAAGTTAAAATCATAAAGGCAAAAAGCACAATACCCCAGACTAAGAGATACAGTGTTGTGACTTCCAAGTGCCCAGGCCAGGATTTTTGCTCAGAATCCTGTGTCTCTCAGAGCTCTTGTTTGCAAGCAACAGAAATCTCCCCTGGCTAATTTAAGCTGAGAAGAGATTTATTAAAAAGCAGATTGCATTAGCTCAGCATCTCCATGAGGGTGTGGGAGCCAGATTTGGAGGCTCTGCGGCCAGGAACGTGTCCCATTTGCTGCCAAATTGGTCCATTCTAACCGCTGAGCACATCGGTCATAGCCAACATCCCTGATCCGTCATAGCCAACATCCCTGATGCTGGATGCAGGAGGCTGCCCGGAGCCACTGACCATCCTTCCTGCCACTGCTGCTACCCCACCTCTCCGGAGTGGGTTTCTCAGGACGTAGGTTGTTTTGTATTACTGCTTCAGACTCAAAGTCAGGCATGGGTGGAACTGATGAGGGGTGCTTATGCGCTCAGGCGTGTAACCCCACAGACTGTACCGGACTCCTCTGTCCATGGGATTTCCCAGGCAAGAATACTGGAGAGGATTGCCATTTCCTTCCCCAGGGATCTTCCTGACGGGGGATCGAACCTGTATCTCCTGTGCCTCCAGCACTGCAGGCAGATTGTTTACCGTCTGAGCCACTTGGGAAGAACAAATGACTGTTAAATGAGCGGAATAATAAATGGGTTAAGGAGCCATACCCTGGAGAGTCCGGAGATAATAAAGTACGGGGCACTGCAGACAGTCAATAAATTATAATAACAATAGCTATTGTTGTTTACAGATGAAGAAGACAGGCTCTGATCTCAGCCACAAGGTGAAAGTGAAAGTCGCTCAGTCGTGTCTGACCCTGTGTGACCCTATGGACTATACAGTCCATGGAATTCTCCAGGACAGAATACTGGAGTGGGTAGCCTATCCCTTCTCCAGAGGATCTTCCTGACCCAGGAATTGAACCAGGGTCTCCTGCATTGCAGGCAGATTCTGTACCAACTGAGCTATCAGGGAAGCCACAAGGTACTTAGGTACAGATGGGAAGGACAGTCCTGATAGACTAGGAGAGCCCTCCCCGACTCTGAGGGTCTCCCTCTCCTGCCTTGATTCTCATCTGAAGATTCATTATACCAGTGAGGAAGCCTAGCTCTTAAACACCGTGGTCCTAGCACAGCAGCTCAAATATGCGTTGCAGAATGAATGCATCCGCTGGGCCACACTGGATGGGCCAGACAAGTGCCACCCAAACCTCTGATCCCTGCAAAGCACGCCTTTGCAGGAGCGGCCTCTGCAAGCCTCAGCTGACCAGGGGAGCGGGAGACGGCCGCTTCTGTCATTCAGTCTCAGTAAACGCCTTTGCTTGAAGCTCATTTGAACCTCCATCATTTAAGGTCCCACAGATGGCAACTTCCCGATGCCCCTTTGGCTCTCTAGTAACTGTCCTGATGCTCACACTTTGGGCAGAGCTGGGAGAGACACCTGGCTGGGCCCGCCGTCTGCAGAACCAGCTCTGCTGGCTGGAAGGGTTATCCTGGCAGCTCGCTGACGGGCCCGTGGAGCTCAGGGCCACAGTATAAACAGGATGGAAGGAAGGCAGGGTGCTTGGGGAAGTACCGCCTGTGGCCATTCTTCCTCTCTTGGTCCCCTCCCTCGGTCATCTCCTGTCCCCTGCCTCACGCCACACCCTGGGCAGCCCGATGGGAGAGGAGCCCCCCTGTTTGCAGGGAGAAAACAAATTCCAGGACAGGAAGACGCACCCTGGAAGACAAGCCTTTCCCAGCAGTCACGTCCACCTGAGCCCAGCGGGGAGAGTGCTGGGACTGCAAGAGGTTAAAACTTGCCCCTGTGTTTACTTTTGTTGGCTGCCACGCTGCATAATAACCTGTCAGCACATCAGGTGCGGGTTTATTTGTGAATTAAAAATTGCCTCGAGCGGACGGGTGCAGACGCTCTACAGCATGCTGGAAAATATGCCTCCAGAGCAAAAACAGCCTCTCCAAATATTTCACCCCTTTAATAAGTGCATTTAATTAAAGTCATATAACATTTTTTTATTATATTAAAAAAAAAAAAAAAGCTCCCTTTGCTCGCTGAAGCTGAACGTAAACTCCAGGGCACAAAGAGAAGGTGTGCTTCCCCGGTCCCAATGCTGGAAAACGGAAAACTCAGCAAGTGCTGCGTTCTCGCGCGCCTTTCCCAGGCTGCTTGGAGGAGGGCGTGCCGATGACTTGGGTGCGGAGTTGGGTGACTGTGTGTCCCCGGGGGAGGGACCCAGTCGGCCCCGGGGCAGTTTCCGATCATGTTCTGCTGTGTGTTTAATGTTACTGGTTAAATGTGTGACCGTGACCCTGCACTCCCAGCCCCCGTACACCTGGAAAGAGGGTGGCCATGGAATTGCCCTTTAGAGAGAGACGTTTCCCATTTATTTTGAAGGTAAGACTCAGTGACCTCTTAAGACCTTACCTTCCGACAGTGGAGCTGGGGTGCTGCGGGGGAAGAGGGTGGGGTGGGGTGGCGAGGACCGGGTATCTCAAGGAGACACCCATGTCCTTTCTGTTCTCTGCACTTTCCCCACGCCCATCAGAGCTTCGTCGCCAAATGGGTTGAGACGGAGCTTGGCTCCCAGGTGGGGACCGTGGCATGATGCCAAGCAGCCTTGTGTGTGCCGCTGGATGGGGGAGTGTTCTGGAGGGTGGCAGCCCTGGAGCTGCCCTGTGGGGACCCCCAAGGGTGAGGGTGAAGAAGCACAGGGTTGTGTGGGGGGCGGCAGCAGGGAGGGCCTGGGGGCTGACCTTGGGCTGGGAACCACAGCATCCCGGCTTGGAGGCCTGAAGCCCGCGAGTTATGCGGTTCAAGGGAGCGGTGTGGGCCTGCCAGAGCCGCTGGAGAGGGGGAGTGGGAAGCCCCAGAAGGGGTCTGTGCGCCTTGGGGCAGATCGGGAAGTGGCCCCAGGGGCCGTGATGCTGGCGCTGCAGGAGGCGTCTCTGGACGCCCTGGCTGCTTGAGTGTCAACGGGGGGAGGGTTTATACCTAGTCTCCTGGGGGGTCTCTGAGCAGGAGAGAAGGAGTCTGGGAGTACCTCCTCCTCTGAGCCAGGCGTAGACTCTGGAGCTCCTGAAATCCAGGGTGCCCATTCCAGAAAGTCTGCGAAAGCAACCACCTTGGTCTTGTGAGCTCTGGTTCTCCTTGCTCCGCGGATACCCGTGGCCTTCTTTTCATGGCTGCAGAATCAAAAATCTCAGAGTTGGTTGCTCAGAGCCATGTAGGAAGAGCCAAGTGACCGAAGACCAGGCAGGTTTGGGTTTTTTTTCCCCCAGTGTTTCTTTTCTTAGCATCTTCCAGTGATATGGGAGCATTGCTATTTATGCTTGTTTTCTCTGTTCACAGAAGGAAACAAATCTGAGCTTCAATTCTCAACCTTCTTTTTGAAGCTGAAACTAAACCTCACCTGGGTTTACTTTTATGACATTCCCACACTCTCATAACTTTTTACTTTCTTTCTTTCTTTTATTTTATCCACACCATGCGGCCTGTGGGATCTTAATTCCCTCACCAGGGATCGAACCCATGCCCACTGCATTGGGAGTATAGAATCTTAACCACTGGACCACTTGGCATTTTTAAATAAAGTTTTAATTGAAAGGATCAACAGCCACCGTTGTTGTTTTGAGAATTTGATCATTCTGCAGTTTTCCAGAAGAAGATACATTTTGTTTTAGGAATTGTTACGCTAGACCTAAACCAGAGATAGACTCTAAGTATTGTTCTTTGCCTTGAAGAAAACAGTGTTAAATAGAGGAGCCAGTTAAATGCTTCACTGGTGTATGACGTATGCATATATGTATTTTTAATTTGTTTTTATTCAAAGTAAACAGATCTCCCTAAGACATGATAATTCTAAGCCAACTACTCGTTCGCCTTGTGTGAAAAACTCTTCCAGACCATTTGGAAGAACTACTAAGTGCCCGCTATGTACTAGATGCTGTCTAGAGCTTTGCTAGTGAAACCCAGAAGGGAAAAGACCTGAAATAATTTTTAAAACATTTGTCTACCGATTCACCTGTTGCTGAATCTGTAAGAACGTTAAATACAATATGTCCTGTGTATTCATAGAAAATTGGAAATAGGGAAAAAGCCCAAAGAAGAAAATAAAATCATGCATATTTACTATAATCTTTTATAATCTTTTTCCTCTAGCAAAATTGTCAAGTATTCTTCCGTAGCGGTGTTTCTTAGTCGCAAGACTCTTTCATAGTCTTGGATTGCTCAGCGCTTTTTCACTTTGGTCTTGATTATGGTATTGACTGTGATAGCAATGGAAACTGAGAAATTCTTAGAAGTTATTTATTCAGAAGTAATAATAAACCCACTGCATTTTAACCTTCAGTATTTTTTTTATGAAATACAGTTGTGTTTTCCAAAACAAAAAGAATTGAAAAGAATGGTATTTTCCCCATTTTTGCTAAGCTCTGCTTTGTCTGGCATCTTTGAAAGTGGCTGGATTCTCAGATCTGCTTCTGCGTTCAGTCTATAGAGGAATGCATGTTTCTGTAAAGGGTATGAAGAAGATCCAGCTTCATCTGAATATTTTTCTTTCATATTTCACCAATACTTGACAAGCAGTAGTTTTTAAAAAGTTGTGGCTAAGTGTCCATCAGCAGAGGAATGGATGAAGAAGATGTGGTCCATATATCGCGTGCTTGCTCAGTCGCTAAGTCAGGTTCGACTCTTTGTGACCCCATAGACTGTAGCCCGCCTCTGTCCATGGGATTCTCCAGGCAAGAATACTGGAATGGGTCGCCGTTTCCTTCTCCAGGGGATCTTCCCAACCCAGGGATTGAATCCGAGTCTCCTGCTTGGCAGACAGATTATCACTGAGTCACCCCGGAAGCCCACAGTGGGTATTAGCCATAAAGAAGCATGAAATAATGGCGTTTGCAGCAACGTGGATGGGCCTAGAGATGATCATACTAAGCGAAGTAAGTCAGAAAGAGAAGGAAGGACAAACATATCGTTTATATGTGAAATCTAAAAAAAGTGGCACAAGTGAACGTACTTACAGAACAGACTCATAGACTCAGAAATAAAATGTATGGTAACCAAAGGGGAAAGGCGGGGTAGGGTTAAATTAGGAGCTGGAGGTGAACATATACACACACGACTATATGTAAAACAGATA
This sequence comes from Oryx dammah, assembly GCF_014754425.2. Classification (NCBI taxonomy): domain Eukaryota; kingdom Metazoa; phylum Chordata; class Mammalia; order Artiodactyla; family Bovidae; genus Oryx; species Oryx dammah. Next base: position 4,740,504 of record NW_024070192.1, on the reverse strand, counting down.
ATCAACAAGGACCTACTGTATAGCCTGGGGGACCCGACTCAATATTCTGTAGTAACCTACATGGGAGGAGAATCTGAAAAAGAATAGGTGCGTGTGTCTGTACAACTGAATCACTTTGCTATCCTCCTAAAACTAACACAATATTGTCAATCGACCGTACTCCAGTATAAAATAAAAAAGAGGAATTGAAGAAGAAGTTGGTTGTGGTATAAATTTGAAACCGTGTTCGTGAACTTTCAAATTCTGTTACGTTAGGATCGTTCTGTTCTTTTCTCTGTCTCTCGAGGTAGAGCTCCTTTCCCAACATGGTCCTTGGGCCATGGTCGTGGACCGCTTTCAGTGGAAAGCTTATTAGGAGAGAGAGCCACCGTCCTGACTAGTTTTGTAAGCCTTCCAACTGAATGCAGACGAAGTACAAATAATATTTTTGGCTTTCTCTGGAAGGTCAAAGGTTTTTAAAGCTTTAAAATTCTCCTTTACTCCAAGTTTTACTCCTATTAATGCGCCCCACCCCCCAACACGCATCAAAACTCTGAAGACTTCTATTTACTTATTATCCTGCTTTAAAAAAAAAAAAAAGCTCTGTGATGTTAGTAGCAGATCTAAAGCCTAGAAAGAGTGAATTTATGCCTTCCAGAGAGACTGGAGCTTTCTGCCTGGCCAGTTACCTGGGTCTTGTTGCTCTCATCTGGGCTGAGCTGGAAATGCAGCTACCTATTGACCAAAGGGGCTTCTCTGCTGGCTCAAATGGTAAAGAATCCTCCTGCAATGCAAGAGATGTGTGTGTGTTTGATCTCCGGGTGGGGAAGATCCCCCAGAGAAGGAAATGGCAACCCACTCCAGTATTCTTGCCTGAAAAATCCCATGGACAGAGGAGTCTGCGGGCTGCAGTCCATGGGGTTGCAAAGAGTCGGACATGACTTAGTGACTAAAGAGCAACAAATTGACTGAAGAGTTTAATTCTTTACATGGAGGGTTCTTGGGTCCAAGTGGATCTTCTCTTTGTAACAACAGCGTCATGATGTCCTCAGATGTGCAGGAACTTTACAAGCAACCGTCCACTCCAAGCCCCTGGCTGCCCAGCGGAGCTTCAGTCTGCTGATCAGAGTGACCTCAGTGTGCTGAGTCACCGTCTCTTCCTTAAATCATCACTCACTGTGCCTCTCAACTCCTGTTTCTTAAAAGAAGTGCTAGAAATGGGAGATGCAAAAAAACGGTCATTTGCTAAAAATTTAGGGACATTTTAGACAATGTACTTTAGCCACCAGGAGCCCAGGAATTTCCCTTCAGAGAAAATTCCCATTTTTTCCAAAGACAAATCTAGAGGTACTTGAAGCTACTGTTCCATGTGCAAAAGACCTTGGGAACCCAAAGGGAGGGTGTAGGAATACATTTTTATTTGTAAAAATGCTCTATTAGAATTAGAAGATAGAATGTTTTGGACTCTCTACTTTTGAAGATAAGGATTATGACTCTAATTATCCAGCCAAATATTTTTGAGAATGTCCTATGTGCTAAATATTCTCCTAATTGGACTTTTAGCAGTAAATAAGCAGAGCCTGCCCCGGCCCTTGGAGAAGGAAATGGCATCCCACTCCAGTGTTCTTGCCTGGAGAATCCCAGGGATGGCGGAGCCTGGTGGGCTGCCGTCTATGGGGTCGCACAGAGTCGGACATGACTGAAGCGACCTAGCAGCAGCAGCAGCAGCAGCAGCAGCAGCAGCCCCTGCCCTTGAGGAGCATATATTCAAATGGTAGAGCCAGATGATATTCAAATACACAAATAAACATATAATGTTGAGGAGCAAAAAGGGATAGGAAAAAATGGAAGCAGATCCAGAGGCTACAGAGGTATTTGTGAAGGTTGAGTAAGGACCATTTTTGATGGAGTTGTTATGGAGACACTCCAGGAGGTGTTGGGCAGAGTAGATGTCTAATAAAAGGGAATTCCCTGGTGGTCCAGTTTTTAGGACACGGGTTTGATCCCTGGTTGGGGAACTAAGATGCTACAAACCAGGTGAGATGGCCAAAAAAAAAAAGGGACTTAATGAGCATACACCTCAAGTCCAGGGCTCTACAGTTTCTGCTTATGTTCGCTGCTCAGTTGTGCCTGACTATTTGCAGCCCTGTGGACTGTAGCCCACCAGGCTCCTCCATGCGTGGAATTCTCCAGGCAGGAATACTGGAGTGGGTTGCCATTTCCTTTTCCAGGGGGTCTTCCTGACCCAGGGATCGAACCTTTATCTCCTGCATTGGCATGCGGATTCTTTACCATCTGAGCCTCCAGGGAAGCCCGGTTCATGTTAAAGGAGCTGTATACATGGGCAATGTTGTTGATGAGAGTGGGATTGAATGTGTGCGTATTTAGTTTCCCTAGGGCTGCTGGAACTGGCCAAGTTTCACTAAGTGGCCAAAAAAAAGCAGGAATTTATTTTCCCGCAGCTCTGGAGACCAGGAGTCCAAAATCAAGGTGTCAGCAGGGCTGCTTCTGAAGGCTCTGGAGAAGTGTCCTCCTTCGCCTGCTCCAGCCTCTGGTGGTTGTGAGCTTTCCTTGGCTTGCAGCAGCACCCAGGCTCTCCTTCTTCACCTCCTCCAGCCTCTGGTGGTTGGGAGCTTTCCTTGGCTTGCAGCAGCACCCAGCCTCTGTCTCCATCCTCACGTGGCCAGCTCCTCTGCGTATTGGTCTTCTCCTCTGTCTCTTGTAAGGAAACCTGTCATTGGACTTGGTACCTACCAGGGTCATCAGGAAGATGTCATCTTGAGATCCTTAATTTTATCGGCAAAGACCCTTTTGCCAAATAAGGACATATTCAAAGATTCCGAGGGTTAGGTTGTGGACATATCTTTGGGGGGCCGCCATTCAACCAAGTTGGTTCCCAGGTGGCACTAGTGGTAAAGAACCCGCTTGCCAATGCAGGAGACATGAGAGGTGTGGGTTCGATCCCTGGGTCGGGAAGATCCCCTGGAGGAGGGCATGGCACCCCACTCCAGTGTTCTTGCCTGGAGAGTCCCGTGGACAGAGGAGCCTGGAGGGCTATAGTTCATGGGGTCGCAAAGAGTCGGACACAGCTGAATTGACTTAGCACGCTGGCACTCAACCCAATAAAGTGAGATCTGGGAAAATCACTTCGACAGCAGGTTTTATTTTTATTTATTTATTATGTATTTTGTCTTATCTCAGTTTTTGGTTGTGCCACACGGCGTATGGGATCTTAGTTCCACTACTAGGGACTGAGCCCACACCTCTCTGAATTGGAAGAGCGGCGTCTTAACCACTGGACCACCAGGGAAGCCCCTGACAGCAGGGTTTCAATCAAAATGGAATGTGGGCCCTGAGCGGAGTCCAGGGGCTCTTTGCCTGCATCCCCGTGGTTATGATGTAGCTGCATTTCAGTGGAGACGGGGGAAGCAGCCGTGGGCATCGTGCTGATGCGTGATGCAGGGGTCGCAGGGGTGTCTGGTGCTGAGTTGCTGTACATCAGAGCTGCTGTGTGGCCTGGAGTTGTGTACTCAGCAATTTCTAGTTAGACCATGCTCCCCAGGCGGGACATCACAGCTGTAAGACTGCCGGTCTTCATGCGGGCGCCTCATAGAATATATAGCAGGTCTTCCAGGCTAGAGAATACACAATTTGGCCCAGAGGAGCAGAGTCGAGAAGGGATTCATCAGGCCAAGAGGTGGGCAGTCATATTCTATTTGGACGCTTCCCAGGCAAGAGCCCAGCAGTAGTCATGGTGGCAGGAGAGTGGGTAAGTTGCAAAAGTCAGCAGCTTGGGAAGCCGGGACCTCAGCCCGAGAGGCACGCTGACTGCGTTGAGCAATCTTCTGGGAACATCTTTGGTGGGGCTGCAGGTGCGTCTCCGGCGGCGTGGCATGAAACCCTCCTCCAGAGGGCGGGCACTCCGCTGCTAAGACTTACTACCTAGTCTTTTCTCAGTCGGGTCTTTTGCCAGAGGAAGGCAGGGAGGAGCAAGTCCGTGTGCCCGGAGCCTGCTCAAGTTGGGGATGGTGTTTGCTCAACTCAGTGCAACACCAGCTGTTGCTCCAGGTGCTAAGTTAGACACTTGGTAATTAGCGGGGCTAATTTATTTAATCATGTTTGTACTGTTTCTCTTCTCCCAGTTGTTCTTCTTGCCCCGATCCTTCAGGTTTTCCTGGACCCACGCCCAGGAGTGTTTGTTGGAAGATGGATGTTCGTTGATGCCAGAGATTAGAGCAAGCTGTGGCTTGGTGGTGGTGGTGGTGCGGGAGGCTGGTCTTGTCCGTATTCCAGGTCAGAGTTTCTCAACCTCAGTGCTGTTGACTTTGGGGGGCCATTTTTGTGGGGCACCGTCCTAGGCATTGTAGGATTTTTAGCGGTGTCTGTTGACCTCTACCCACTAGGTCCCAGTAATGCTCTCCAACCCCAGTTCTGAAAACCAAAAATGTCTTCAAATGTTACCAACTGCCACCTGGTAGAGTCAGAGGCTCAGTGGCAAAGAATCCGCCTGCCAAGCTGGAGACAGTAAAATCCCTGAGTCGGGAAGAGCTCTTGGAGAAGGAAATGGCAACCCACTCTACTATTCATGGCTGAAAGATCCTATGACAGCAGAGCTTGGTGGACTCCAGTCCGTGGGGTTGCAAGGAGTCAGGCGTGACTTCGCAGCTGAGCACAAGCAGGGTCAAAGTTGCTTCCTCTTGAGAACTCCTGGTCTGGTGCTCTGATCACTGCTGCTCTTAGACTTTCTAGAGGAAAATTATCCTTCCAAGGCCATGCCGTAGGTTGGGATGATGAATGCCCTTTCTTAACTGTGTCCCTTTGCTCTCTTTTTGAACATGCCCTGACAGGGAGGCCTGGCATGCTGCAGTTCATGGGGTCACAAAGAGTCAGACACAACTGAGCGACTGAACTGAACTGATCTGACCAACTGACGCCCTCGACAGGAGGCTGGGAGAAGGGACTGCCTTGGAGGACCAAATCTATCTCCCCAAACACAAGTTCCTCTATGGAGAGATGTACAATCCTTGTGTTGTCCAGGGCAGGGGAAAAAGCAAGCTGTGATGTAAAGAGTGACAACAGGTGGCAGGATGTGTGTCACCAGGAAGCTAAGCAGAACCAGAAAAGCCACTTCTGTGTTGGAGGGGAAAGGAGAGCCTCACCAGCTGCTTGCATGGAATCAATGCAGCATGGCGGCCGGGCCAGGGAGGGGTGCGCATTCATCATTTCTGTGTTGGCAGACCCCCTGGGGCCAGCTCCTGCCACCTCTGAAGCGAGGGCTGCTGGCTATGTCAGGCTGTCTCCTATCCAAGACTCTGAGTCATGTTGGGGTCCCCTTACAGATGCCAACTTCGTTCTTCTAGGTGCAGAAGCCCCCCTGACTGCCTTTGGCAAGTGAATGGAGATGGTCACACTGTTTATTTTTTAAGGCCATTTATCTGTGGCTGCACTGGGTCCTCTTTGCTGTGCACGGGCGTTCTTAAGCTGCGGCGAGCGGGGGCTGCTCTGCAGTTGCCGTGTGAGGGCTGCTCCGTGCAGTGGCTTCTCTGGTTGCGGTTCCCGGGCTGTAGAGCCTGGGCTTCGTGTCTGTGGCAGACAGACCTAGTCGCTCCACAGCATGTGGAATCTTCCCGGACCAGGGATTGAACCCGTGTCCTCTGCATCGGCCTGTGGACTCTTAACCACTAGACCACCAGGGGCGTCCTGATACACTCTTTAAGAGGATCCAGATAATCTGAGATAGGTCTGCAAAGAAGAGGAGAGGGTAAGAGCGGAAGAAGAGACCAGCAACCCAGAATCATTAACCTGGAGCAGCACTGTCCCATAGAAATAAAATCCAAGCTGCAGAGGCCATTTTTTGGGAGTGTGTTCCAATAAAACTTTATTTACAAAAACAGGCAGCAGACTTGCTGGTCAGTAGAAGACTCTGGGCAGTGATTCAGATCCCCTGGCTTCCAGACTAATGACCTTTCCCCTTTGCCATGCTGATTTCATTTCCTAGGCACTGGCAAGTTTCTAAGTACATAGAAGCTAAAGCTAAGTCGCTTCAGTCACGTCCGACTCTTAGTGACCCCATGGACTGCAGCCCACCAGGCTCCTCCGTCCATGGGATTTTCCAGGCAAGAGTACTGGAGTGGGGTGCCATTGCCTTCTCTGAAGTACATAGAAGAAGGGGTTATTATTATTATTATTATTAAGTCCATTTAGGAAAATAAAAAACTTTACTGCTCCACAGCCCACATGTAATTTTAAACTTTCTAGTAATTACATTTTAAAAAAAGACAGAGGAAGCAGATACAATCAGTTTTTACAATATATTTTATATAACTCAGTGTATCCCCAATCTTATTTCAACATGCAATTGATATAAAAAAAATCTGTTAGGGAGATAGTGAAAAGTGAAAGTGTTAGTTGCTCAGTCATGTCTGACTCTTTGTGACCCCATGGACGGTAGCCCGCCAGGCTCCTCTCTTTGCCCATGGGATTCTCCAGGCAAGAATACTGGAGTGGGTAGGCATTCCCTTCTCCAGGGGATCTTCCCGACCCTGGGACTGAACTTGGGTGTCCCCGCATTGCAGGTGGATTCTTTACCATCTGAGCCACCAGGGAAGCCTCATTAGTGAGATTGCCTATTTTTTTTTTTCCATGTGAAATCTAGGAAATCCGGCATTTATTTTACCTTACAGCACACTTCTGTTCGCTTGTCACATTTCCAGTGCTTCTGTACTGGACAGTGTTGCCCTAGAGAGGAAGTTTAAGTGATTAAATCTGGGGGGAGGGAACTATTCATCGTAGACAGAAATAAAAAAAATGAGCTTAAGGACTTAGGTGGACAGATTTCATCAGCAAATGCCCTTGACTGGCTGTCAGCGCAGTGCTTCCATCTCCCCAGACAGGGCCCGTTCGCAAGAATCCATTGGCTGCTGGGCTCCCCTCCCCTGACCCCTTTGTCGTCCACTCTATTCGCTTTTGTTTCAACCGAATGAGCACACAAAAAAGCGCCCTGCATTCCACCGGGCAGTCTTATTCAAACGTGGCATGGCTGCGTTTTCTCAATTAATCAGGAGCCTGCCCCCCACCCCTTTCTCCTCCACGATTTTCTCGGCATCTTAATCAGGGTCCTAGCTGGACTCCAGCTTCCAGGAGAATTTCGAGGGCCCAACAGACACTTGGGTAAATACAAACCAGCTTGGGTCCCTCTTTCCTCCTCCATGAATAAGATGTATCACAACACTTTTCCTTAGAAGAGGTGAAGGGAGAGAGAAGCAGTCAAGTTGGTGAACGATTTAGGGCTGAAAGCAGCGCAGTGGAAAGACAGGCTGTGTCCTTTGGGTGAGACAGGGCAGGGAGAGGCAGTCCAGGAGGGAGGGGATATGTGTATACCCATGGCTGACCCACTTGGTGATACAGTGGAAACAACACAGCATTGTAAAACAGCTGTACTCCAGAAAACAAACACCAAAAAGTCACAGCAAAACGTTAAAAAAAGGTAAGGGCTTTCCAGGGGTGCTAGTGGTAAAGAAGACGCCTGCCAGCCCAGGAGACGTAAGAGACGCAGGTTCGATCCCTGGGTCGGGAAGATCCCCTGGAGGAGGGCATGGCAACCCACTCCAGTGTTCTTGCCTGGAGAATCCCACGGACAGAGGAGGCTGAAGGGCTACAGTCCATGGGGTTGCAAAAGAGTCAGACATGACTTAGCCACCGAGCATGTTCACGGCACACACGCAACACCCTACAAGGCACAGGGCAGCGTCCCTCCGTAAAGAGTTATCCAGCCTAACAGATCAGGAGTGCCAAGGTTGAGAAACGCTGTGTTGGAGCATGTTTCCTTTGAATTTTAGATACTTTTCGCCTAAAAAGAACCTTCTTTTGACCTACAGAAGGCCCTGGGCGGGGTTGGCTACACCTGTGCATATATATGACTGAATTACTACTGTGTTGATCCGTTCACACCTGCTGGGGCTTTGTGGGCAGCTAGTTGAGAATAAGACCTGGATCCAGGAGATGTCTGGGCGGGCGACAAGCCAGGTGGGGATGAGAGCTGAGCGGCCACACAAACTAAATGTCACAACTTTTCTAGTTTTCTAAAAGAGCGGGTGTTTCCCTGGGCAAGGTCCCAGTTCTTTCTCTCCAAAGCCTTCTGCTCTATGAGCAAAACCTCAGTCAAGTCCAGCTGGGGATCCATTAGCTGCATCTCTGAAGGTAGAATAATGGACCGGCTTTTCCTGATATTGTAAGTAGGATGCTTTGCATAGATTAAGCAAAGATGAACTGTCCCTCTTCCCATTGCTCTTAGAAGGGCCAGAGGCAGCCAGAAGCATTTGCATGGCAGTCCCTGTAGGGAAAGAGAACAAGGAAAAAAAGGAAAGAAAAGAATGACCAGCCTACTGGTCTGTCAACCCGTGGTGTGAATTGACCTTCAAGTCTACTCCTGTCGGCTGGACTCCTTTTGCCTGACCACCTGGTCTCAATTCTATCTTCCGGTCCACCATCAGTGGAACTGTGAGTCTCACAGCTCACGTGGGCCTAGAGTCTTCAAAAATATGCATTTCGCTTCCAGCCAACTCTGTCAAGTGGCCCCAGGTGTCTGTCTGTCTACCAGGGTGGATATATCCTAAGTCCAGGTGTGGAAACACAAAGACTCTGTCCCCAGGGACCCTTCTTTCTGAGCATCTGGGGGAGTCTGGGGCCTAAAGACCACAGCCTAACCTTGACGTTGCTCCGGCCCCACCCAGAGAAAGCCCCTCCCAGAGGAGCCATCTGGGTTCCCAGGCCTCTCGGGAGCTTGTGCAGGTTTCCGACGGAGTTATGGGTGATCTGGAGTCCATCAGGCCTGACAGTTCCTGCCCCGTGTCTCTCCTTGCAGAACTGTGGCGAAGATTAAAAGGCGTTTGGGGCCTGAAGGGAAGAGAGAACACAGAATTCTGGGATGCCGAGGGGAGCAAAATCCTCTCCTGTTGTTGGAAAGAGAAAGGTGACTTTGCAGGATACGTGCTTGGCTGTTCCTATCCCGGGGTCATCTGAGATGGCCCTCGAGATCTTTTCTTTTAGCTGTTGACATTTGCACTGTTATATACGCCTGTGTTGTTCTCAGTCACTCAGTAATGTGCGATGCTTTGCGACCCCATGGACGGCTGCACTCCAGGTTTCCCTGTCCTTCACCATCTCCCAGAGTTTTCTCAGATTCGTGTCCATTGAGTCAGTAGTGTTATCGAATCATCTCATCCTCTGCCGCTCCCTTCTCCTTTTTTTGCCCTCAGTTTTTCCCAGCATCAGAGTCTTTTCCAACGAGTCCGCTCTTTGCATCAGGTGGCCAAAGTATTGGAGCCTCAGCATTAGTCCTTCGCATGAATATTCGGGTTAATTTCCTTTAGGATTGACTGATGTGTGATGTGTGTGTGTGTCTCTATATACATATATATCATATTGTCGTTATGTATATATTATATATTACAATATATAATATGTATTGTATGTACGTCTGCTCAGTCACATCAGTCGTTTCTGACTTTTGGCGGCCCCATAGACCATAGCCTGCCAGGCTTCTCTGTCCATGGGATTCTCCAGGCAAGAACACTGGAGTGGGTTGCCGTTTCCTCCAGGGGATCTTCCTGACCCAGGATTTGAACCCATGTCTTCTGCATTGCAAATGGATTCTTTATTACTAAGCCATTGGGGAAGCCCCATAATATATATTATATTATGTATGTTTTTGTGTACTTCCAAACAACTTTGGTCGGTGTTTTTAAGTAGAAATAATTCTAGACCTAGACTCAGAAGGTCTGTCACTAGCTGGCTGTGTGACCTGGACCAGTCACCTAACCTCCCTGAGCCTCGGTTCCTCATTCACCAAATAGAGTCACACTGACCAAGCAGAGCGGCAAGAATCTAAGGAACTAATGGTAAAGAAGGAGCTTTGTGAAGTGTGACAGTCAGGTGTCTCATTACTTGCACTGAGGGATTTTCTTCAGCTCTCCCCCAGAGGATGTCTTCTCATAGCTCAAGGTGGGAATCTTCACCAGCAGGTATGTAATTTCTAAGACCTTCCTTCACTTCTTAACCTCTGGTCTCCAGGGTTCAGAGCCATCGCTTCTTGGAAAAGACCAGTGGGTGGGAGCACGACAGGGTAGGGATTTGGAGTAATTGTAGGGCTTGTATAATTACCGATTCTGGTCCCCATTAGTCCTGGAGCCGTGCTCAGGGACCGTAAATCATTCCTGTGCCGCTTCGGCGGACTGACTCCCATCCCCCGCACCGTGGCCAAGACTCTCTGCTACATTCCGATTTTCCACCAAAGCCTGGATTATTCACTGTAATAAGCTTCTTTCCCCAATAAAAGCCGGGTGGAGCCTCGGGGAGCCCACGTCTGCCAGGCCAGCACCAGGAGCCTGAGGCCACTTTGTGTCTTTCTGCTGCTTCCTCGAGCCATTGTGTCTGGCCAGTGGCATGTTGCCACCTTGACCTTGACTGTCCCTTGGAAGAGGAGAGGGTGCAAAGGCAGGCCGGAGAGACAGCTGACCAGGAGAGGAAGAGACCAGAGGGAGGGGGAGCCTGGCAGCCCATTAAAGAGGAATAAATTCTGCACAGGGGAAGTGGGCGATCCCTCCCCAAGCTCCTGTAAATCATCGTGTTTTATGGGCGGGATGCGGGGGAAGTGGGAGATGGGCTGGCCCTGATAACTGGGGTCATTTCTCCTACTTGGGTCTGTCTGAATCTTCGGATCTTCCGTCAGGGAGCAGCCTCCAGCTGGAAACCGCTGGGGCTCCTTGCTTTAATTTATTGGCGTCGTTATTACTCTCAAATCAGAACCGCAGTTACTTAAGGAGAGCATTTTCAGAGTTTTATTAGAAAGGGATGCCTGGCTTGTTTCTACTGTCTGTTCTCCCCAGAACGCCTGAGCTGCTGTGCGGGCATGGCGGATACAAGGATGGGATCTTTGTTGTTGTTGTTCAGTTGCCAAGTTGCATCGGACTCTTCGTGATCCCACGGACTGTAGCACGGCAGGCTTCCTTGTCCTCTCTTGGGGTTTGCCCAAGTTCATGTCCACTAAATCAGTGATGCCATCCAACCATCTCATCCTCTGTCGTCCCCTTCTCCTCCCACCTTCAGTCTTTCCCAGCATCAAAGTCTTTTCTGATGAGTTTGCTCCTCACATTAGGTGGCCCAAGTATGGGATAGTTGTAGGTGGTTTGAAATGCCTCACTTTTAGAAGTTATATTTTACACCAGAAGGCTTCTTTCAGACCCAAATGTTCGTTATAAACTCTGGATCCCAGACCTTGCTTCTCTTTTCTTTGCCTTGTTAACTGATCTTTCAACCAGAAAGGCATTTTTCAGTGGTGGAATTCACTAATGAAGGGCCCCAGAGACCTGCATATGGGTGTTTATTTTGTGCATAGACCTTACGGGACAATGGTTTGAGTTTAGTTGCCAATATTTAAATTATGGGTCTTTCATATGATTCTGGGCTTCCAAGGTGGTGCAAGTGGCAAAGAATCCTCCTGCAATACAGGAGACCTGAGTTTGATCCCTCCTTTGGGAAGATCCCCTGGAGAAGGGAATGGCAACCCACTCCAGCATTTTTGCCTGGAGAATCCCATGGACAGAGGAACCTGGCGGGCTTACAGTCTGTGGGGTCTCAAAGAGTCGGACACGACTGAGCGGCTAACACTTTTGCTGCTCACATCACTGCCTCCTGGTAGCTGTGTGATTCTGAGTAAGTGACCTCCCCTCTCTGGGTCTTACTCTACGCTTGTTTAAGGTGAACTGGTTGGAGTACATTCAGTTCAGTTCAGTCACTCAGTTGTGTCTATTTGCGACCCCATGGGCTGCAGTGCACCAGGCCTCCCCGTCCATCACCAACTCCCAGAGTTTACTCAAACTCATGGAGTACATTAGTAGTTTAAAAAGTTGTAGTCACTTATCCCTTGGTGTAAATGAAATCTTACATGAAGACCAGACACCTGGGAATGGGGGACTGCGGCAGCTGAAGGGGGTTGGAAAGCCTGGAAGGGTGTGTCTCGGTTTCCCACTGTTTCGAAAGGTCTCCACGGGCATCCCTCTGGAAACGTGAGTCTTCCCTGGTGGGAGCGGATGCATACCTTGATGCCCCCTGGGTGGTCAGTAATCTAGGGCTTATCCCAGCCATCACTGCCTAAAAGAAGGAAAAGTACGTCTATACATCCTCAAATGGCGTATGTTCTCCTGATGTATAAGCAGCTGGCTCATGGGAAGCGTTTCTTCTGGGCCCAGAAGTGTATGACCTGGTGTCTGTCTTCGAGGGGAGGGCAGATGGCAAAACACGAGGTAGAGTGTACAAGTGCAGGCCCAGCACCCCGGGCACTTTGGAGGAAGAATGTGCCAGGCAGCGTGTCTGGGGAAGCTGGAGAAAGTTGTCGCTCAGGAGGCCTCGAAGGGTCTTTCTCGGCAGAGCTGAGGTGAGGGAGAGAAGGTGGTCCTTTCCAGTGGAAGCATGCAGTGAGCCCTCGGGGACCAGAGGCGATCTGGGCAGGACCTCCCAGGACTGGGTGGGGCTGGAGGACTAGCGGAAGGGATGGTGGTGGCGGTTTAATTGCTACGTTGTGTCCAACTCTTGCAACCCCATGGACTGTAGCCTGCCAGGCTCCTCTGTCCATGGGATTCTCCAGGCAGGAACACTTGAGTGGTTGCCATTCCCTTCTCCAGGGGATCTTCCCAATCCAGGAATCAAACCCGGATCTCCTGCGTCGCAGGCAGGTTCTTTACTAACTGAGCTACAAGGGAAGTCCAAGGGATGGTGGGTGGGCTCAAAACGAGGGCAGACTTGGGGGGTCTGCAGAGCTAGGAAGGTTTTTGAGCTAGGGCTTGACTTGACCTTACTCTCCCGGCCCCCCGGCCGCAGGTCAGGGAGGGAGAGATGGCAGGTGAGCTAGGAGTGGAAAGTACATGGGAGGTTCACCAGCAAGGATGGCACAGGGCCTCGGTGGTGGTGGAGGGGAGAGGGTGAGGAAGCAGGCAACATTGGCCGGGTGGTGGGGGCAGGTGAAGTTGACAACGTGAGTACCCACAGTGCTTGTGGGGTTAAGAGTAGGATGCAGCCAAGGTGATGTTACAAATATAAGCCCAAGCCTGAGCGAATAGGCAAGTCCTCCCTACTTCCCTGATCATTTAATTTGCATTTCCTGGGAGTCTCCCTCCTCCTAAGTCCTGGGCGTATGCATAAGCCAAGATGGATAACAACAGGAGGAGTTACCTGAGTTTCTGGAATTACTTGGGTGTTGTTCCTGGGAAGATGTCTTCTTGACTCCTGGAGAGGGGAATTTGAGATTAGGAAGAGAGGCTAGAGGTGCTGGTTTATTTACTTAAACTTTGACTGGCTTCCTTCTTTGCACGGGATAATGTCAGATCCTAGGGATAAATGTACGCATGGCCTCTAGTTCCCTTTGGAGCTGAGCAGATGCCTGCTGGTGAGAAATAAGCACATGAACCCAGAAAGCAGAGGGTGGAGCAGAGCATAGAGTGGGGCCTGGGGACCCTCAACTTCCCTGTGCTGTGGGGAGACCGGGAAATGTGGACCCTAACCCAGGAAAGGTGTAGCCCTGGGAGACGCAGGGGAGAGGGGGTGAGGTGGGGACCCCGCAAACTATGCTGAGTGGAGGCAGATGAATTGGACCGTAAAGAAGGCTGAGCACTGAAGATTGATTCTTTTGCACTGTGGTGTTGGAGAAGGCTCTTGAGAGTCCCTTGGACTGCAAGGAGACCCAGTTAGTCAATCCTAAAGGAAATCAGCCCTGAATATTCATTGGAAAGACTGATGCTGATGCTGAAGCTCCAATACTTTGGCCACCTGATGCAAAGAGCTGACTCATTGGAAAAGACCCTGAAGCTGGGAAAGATTGAAGGCGGGAGGAGAAGGGGACAACAGAGGATGAGACGGTTGGATGGCATCAGCTGAATTCACTGGACGTGAGTTTGAGCAAGCTCTGAGAGATAGTGGAGGACAGAAGAGCCCTATAGTTCATGAGGTCACAGAGAGTTGACATGACTTAGTGGCTAAAGAGCAGCAACAGAGAGGCAGGTGAGCTGGGGGACAAAGAAGAGGCTGAGAGTGTGCAGGAGGGAAGTGAAGGACCGGGCTTAGAATGGGGATTTGTTATTTAGTCAAGAAGTCATGTCTAACTCTTTTGCAACCCCATGGACTGTAGCCTGCCAGATTCCTCTGTCCATGGGATTCTCCAGGCAAGAATACTGGGGTGGGTTGCCATGCCCTCCTCCAGGGGATCTTCCCGACCCAGGAAATGAACCCACATCTCTTATGTCTCCTGCATTTGTTGGTGGGTTCTTTACCAGCTGACTCCAGGGACAACTGTTTCTTGCATTTTGGGTGCTCCAGTCTAAAACGTCCCAGCCTGATTTGATCAGAGGCCATCAGCAGTGCTTCGTATAGAATCAACACAAGCCAGTGGTGCTTCTGGGGTTCTAGAACTCAGCTGCATCTCGCCTGCTCCCACCCGGCCTCCCCTGACCCGGCCACTCAAACACTAACACAGGAAAGGAGACGTCGGGCGAGCGCAGTCCTGACGAGGTGCCGACTGTTTGGTTAGAGGACCTTGGCCACTGAGACAGGCCCCCTGTGATCCTGATCCTCCCTGCCGGAAAGCGCCTTGGTCTCCGTGCCTTCGCTGGGAGCGGGATGAGGCAGAGAGGTGGAATTCTGCAGGTGTGGCTGCCGGCCGGGGGTTTTGTGTGTTTCTCCGCTGGTTCACAGCTAATGACAGGGCAGCGGCAGGTATGAACACGATCCCGCCCTGGGGCTCACACATGTGTGGTTGGGCAGGAGACAACGGCAGAAGTTCCTGGAATTCCCAAACCGGATGCAAAATTGCCAGCAGGATGCAGAGAAAGAGGAGGGAGCCAAGTGCTTTACATAACGAGACACTCGCCTCCTGCCTGCTCAGCCTCTCGGAGCTCTGGGATGGGTGGCTCTGGGCCTCCTTCTCCAGAAGCCCCAGAAGAGATCAGGGAACCCATGTGCGTGTCTGCTGGGCAGAGTGCAGCTCCAGCAGAGGCTTTCTCTCGCCCTGGTCGGTTTGACATTCGGGATCTGTGGCTTTCCACCGGGTGTGGCGGGACCAGAGGCAGCCAAGGGATGTTCTTCTACCCAGCTGTGCCTTGGTGCCCAGGATGGAAAAGAAATCAGGCAGCGAGCCTAGAAGGAATGGAGAGCAGCCACCCTGCTCTCTTCCCTGTCCCCCTTCCGTCTGGGGGCGGGGGGTGGGGGGGTGGCAGAAACACCAGGGCTGTTTTTGCATCCAGCCTGGAAGGAGGAGGCCGGCTGTGGGAAGGGCCGGGCCTGGGAGAAATGCAGAAACAGGAGATTTGGGAGACCCGAGTGGCTGGAGGCAGAGGCTTCTCATGGGGAGGGGGCCTGTGAGTGGGCAGAACTCTGCTTCTTGGGAGCCCAGGGTGGAACCTCAGGGACCAGTGACCGGTTCACCCAGCAGAGCTGAAACTGAGGAGCTGAAGTTCATTCAGTCTCTGCAAGTTGCCCATCCATGTCCACGCCTCTTCTTTCTGTGACCCACAGTAGGAGGTGACACTTAACAGGCTGTAAAACGCACATCCTCCCGCCTCCGAACTGGGCTCTTCTTGGAGTCCCTTCACGCTCTGTTTGACTTAGGAGAATGCTTGAGAAGGAGAGTGCAGGAAGGAGATGGTGGTCCCTCTGCAGTGGGGGATGGGATGCACAGCTTTCCTGAACTGGCCACATGAAGCTGGCACAGGACGGGTGACTGCTTCGCATCACCTCCTCCTCAATACACAGTGTGGGCCAAGGATGCCGAACACACGTGTCCTCTGTCTCTGTCTGCAGTCCCAGCTCTTGGGTTCGGATCCTTGCTGGGTGAATTTGATGTGTGTGTTTTCCTCGTAACCTGCAGTCTCCCCATCTATAAAAACAGGGATATCAGGGCTTCCCTGGCGGCTCAGGTGGTAAAGAATCTGCCTGCAGTGCAGGAGACCCCGGTTTGATTCCTGGGTCGGAAAGATCTGCTGAAGAAAGGATAGGCTGCCCACTCCAGTATTCTTGGGCTTCCCTTGTGGCTCAGCTGGTAAAGAGTCCACCTGCAGTGTGGGAAACCTGGGTTCGAACCCTGGGTTGGGATGATCCCCTGGAGAAGGGAAAGGCTACCCACTCCAGTATTCTGGCCTGGAGAGTTCCATGGACTGATTAGTCCATGGGGTCACAAAGAGTTGGACATGACTGAGCAACTTTCACTTTGATTTTGACTGACTTCATTTGTTATGATGAGAAGAAGTTTTCCACATTGAGTTCATCCATTTAACAAGTGCTCCATAAATGTTGGCCTTCAGTTCAGTTCAGTTCAGTCGCTCAGTTGTGTCTGACGTTTTGCGACCCCATGAATCGCAGCACACCAGGCCTCTCTGTCCATCACCAACTCCCAGAGTTTACCCAAACTCATGTGCATCGAGTCAGCGATACCATCCAGCCATCTCATCCTCTGTTGTCCCCTTCTCCTCCTGCCCCCAATCCCTCCCAGCATCAGGGTCTTTTCCAATGAGTCAGCTCTTCACATGAGGTAGCCAAAGTATTGGAGTTTCAGCTTCAGCATCTGTCTTTCCAATGAACTCCCAGGACTGATCTCCTTTAGGATGGACTGGTTGGATCTCCTTGCAGTCCAAGGGACTCTCAAGAGTCTTCTCCAACACCACAGTTCAAAAGCATCAGTTCTTCGGCACTCAGCTGTCTTCACAGTCCAACTCTCACATCCATACATGACCATTGGAAAAACCATAGCCTTGACTAGATGGACCTTTGTTGGCAAAGTAATGTCTCTGCTTTTGAATATGCTCTCTAGCGTGGTCATAACTTTCCTTCCGAGGAATAAGTGTCTTTTAATTTCATGGCTGCAACCACCATCTGCAGTGATTTTGGAGCCCCCCAAAATAAAGTCTGACTCTGTTTCCACTATTTCCCCATCTATTTCCCATGAAGTGATGGGACCAGATGCCATGATCTTCGTTTTCTGAATGTTGAGCTTTAAGCCAACTTTTTCACTCTCCTCTTTCACTTTCATCAAGAGGCTCTTTAGTTCCTCTTCACTTTCTGCCTTAAGGGTGGTGTCATCTGCATATCTGAGGTTATTGATGTTTCTCCCAGCAATCTTGATTCTAGCTTGTCCTTCTTCCAGCCCAGTGTTTCTCATAATGTACTCTGCTACTGCTGCTGCTGCTAAGTCGCTTTAGTCGTGTCCGACTCTGTGTGACCCCATAGACGGCAGCCCACCAGGCCCCCCCGTCCCTGGTATTCTCCAGGCAAGAACACTGAAGTGGGTTGCCATTTCCTTCTCCAATGCGTGAAAGTGAAAAGTGATAGTGAAGTTGCTCAGTTGTGTCCGACTCTTGAAGACCCCATGGACTGCAGCCTACCAGGCTCCTCTGCCCATGGGATTTTCCAGGCAAGAGTACTGGAGTGGGGTGCCATTGCCTTCATATAATGTTATATATATGTTACTCTGCATATAATGTTAGCCTTACTGTTCTTCTATTTCTTTTCAAAAGAAATAACTCACAGAGGGTTTCCCTTTAAATATTTGATTTTAGACCAGAGGTTAGCAAACTGCAGCCTTGGCCAAGACCAACCTGCCACCTGTTCTGGTATAGCTCATGAGCCAAGAATCATTGTCACACTAAAAGTTTTTTTTGTTTTTTTTTTTAAGTAACATTTTCTGACACGTGAAAACAATATGAATTTAAATTTCAGTGTTCATAAATAAAATTCTATTGCAACTTAGCCATGCCTGTTTGTCTGCAAATCACCGAAGGCTGACTTCACACTGCCAAGAGACAGTTAAGTCCTTCTGACAAAAACCATACGGCCCACAAAGCTGAACATATTTACTATCTGGCCCTTTACAGACAGTCTGCCAGTCCCTGTTCTAGATGACTAATTCTGAAGTAGGGAGGGCGAGTGTAGGCACCCAGAACCAAAATTATAGGCTTAAAATGCTGATTGGAATAAAGACCGCTCACAATCAGAAAAGGCGATAAAGCAGTGATATTCTAAAATAAGAGGACAGGAATCAGGGTCTGAGTTTTGGAAATCCTCCACGTGATGTCCGTGCCATTTTTTTCAGAAACAAATGCTGAGTTTCAAGACCCCAGCCTCCAAGTGTTTGCAGGGATAGTGTGCGCTGAAGTCCCTTCAGGAGAGAACCCCCAGGGTTGGTGAATGGGTCGGTACCGGCTGGCATGGGATGGGGCATGGGAGGCCCAGCAGAGCTGTCAGGAGGCCCAGCAGGGCTCTGTCCCCTGTCCCTCCCGCTTTTTCCAAGTGGACCTCACTTGTGAAAACAGAGCCTTGCTTGGGGAGCTCATTTCATTTCACCTGTCATGTGTATTTGTCTGTTTACATTCTGCCTGGCTCCACCTTGTTATAGAAAGGATTTACGGTGGCCAGGATCCTTGAATGTGCAGAATCACAAACCCTAGAAAAAGCAAACCTTAGAGGCTGTGGTGAGCAGAGTAAGCTGAGTGAAGTGTCACTGGTGATTTAAAAGGCAACAGAGCAGACATAGAAACACACTTAGGTTTACCAGAGGTGAAGTAGGAGGGAGGGATAAATTAGGGATATAGGATTAACAGATACGCACCGGTGGTACTAGCGGTAAAGAACCCGCCTGCCGACGCAGGAGACACAAGAGTTTGATCCCTGGGTTGGGAAAATCCCCTGGAGCAGGGTATGGCAACCCACTCCAGTATTCTTGCATGGAGAATCCCATGGACAGAGGAACCTGGTGGGCTACAGTGCATGGGGGTTGCAAAGAGTCAGACAGGACTGAAGTGACTTTGAACGCATGTACCACTATATATAAAATAAACAGCAAGGATTTACTGTATAGCACAGGACAACTATATTCAGTATCTTTTAATAACTATCATGGAAGAAAAGTGGAAAGTATATTTGTATAACTGAATCAGTTTGCTATACACCTGAAACTAACACCATATTGTGGATCAACTATACTTAAGTAGAACAAAAGCCCAGTGAAGTAAATCTTTATGTGCTGACCTGGAAGCTTCTTCAAGACATTCTGTTAAGTGACGAGATGCAAAGCAGTATGATAACTTCAGTAATGATCATAACTATCAGACTGGGTATTAGGAATAAACGTGGGGGAAACTCGTAAAAATTAAAAAAATAAAAGAGGTGACGGTGGAACTGAGCTTTGAATTTTTCAACTAAGAGAGCTTTTTCCCTCGCCTCGTTTGCTCTGCCCACTGGGCCCTCCACCCTGGCTCCCAGCCCCTGCTGGCCACAGGCTGTGCTGTGTGGTCTGAGGATCCTGGGGGTTGGGGGTGGTGGGGGCTGGGAGTGAAGGCAACCTGGGAGTAGCAGCCTTGGCTCCAGGGTCAGCCCCCGGGGATGGGCTCAGAGCTGAGCCCGAGGAATGGACGGAAGCCGCGGGCCCACGGGTGACCTGGCTGGGAGCGCGGGTTATGAATCACCCCAGCCTTTGCTCCTGGCTCTGGAGGAGCGGCTCACACATTCCCAAGGGAGCCAGTGTCTGGGAGACGTGACGTAGTCCCTGGGAGAGGAGTTTCAACCACATTGGCCTCACAGAGACTGATTCCCATGGGTAACACCCAGCTCCTCAGCCTGAAAAATCCCAGGCTAAGGAGATGGGGTTCTGAACCTTCTTGTGTGTGCGTGTGTGTGTGCGTGTGTGTGTTTGCATTTTAAAATACATGCCTAATCCATTATGGGACCTCATCATTAGCTGCTGACGACCCGAGTTCAATCCCTGGCTTGGGAAGATCCCCTGAAGGAGGGCATGGCAACCCACTCCAGCGTTCTTGCCTGGAGAACCGCATGGACAGAGGAGCTTGGTGGGCTACAGTCCATGGGGTCGCAAAGAGTCAGACCCGACTGAGCGAACGCCAGCCGCTGTGTCCATGGAGGCTGGTGATGATGCCCATCTCCAGGATCACAAGGAGGACTCGGCTCTGACAGAGAGCCTGCCTGTCTGTAGCCGTCCCAACATTTTTCTCAAAGACTCTCCCTCCACAAGATCCTGCTCCAAACCATGATTTGCAAGAAACATTCCCGATTTGACCATGGTGTCTCCTCATTTGCCCACTTGCTCGAATCGTGTGGTTAGAGGGAGCTGGCAAACTTTAATTGATTTCAGAAAGGACCGACCAGCCCTAGACAGCTGCTTATTTCTCCCAGCAACAGCCTTAGAGCCCTGGCACCTTCTAGATAAGTCAGTCCATCAGGCCGCCTTCTGCATGGATGCTTCATAAGAGAAGAAGCAGACATCACAGCAGCTTCTCTTTCCACCACCTTCTGTCTCTCTCTCTTCTGAAAAAATACTTCTTTATTTGGCTGAGCCAGGTCTTAGTTGCAGCATGTGGGACCTAGTTCCCTGACCAGGAACCGAACCCTGGTCCTCAGCATTAGGAGCACAGAGTCTCAGCCACTGGACCACCAGGGAAGTCCCATCCATTGCCTTTTCTCTTACAAACCTGATTCCCAAACAATCAGATAGGAGATAGCCCTTTTCCTCACACTGTTACCGGTCATTGCTGAATTAACACTGTTTTATACTTTCATAAAATCTTTATTTCTGCTCACCTATGATACCCTCCTGTTGAAAAGCCCGTAGCTTTCCCCAACCTTCCAGGGTACCGGGAACTGGAAACCTTTAAGGTAGAGCATCTTTTGAGGATATATACATACTAAGTTGTTTCAGTCATGTCCGACTCGGCGACCCCATGGACTGCAGCTCACCAGGCTCCTCTGTCCATGGGATTTTCCAGGCAAGAATACTGGAGTGGGTGACCATTCCCTTCTCCAGGGGATCTTCCCAACCCAGGGATTGAATCCACATCTCTTATATCCCCTGCTTGACAAGCTGGTTCTTTACCGCTAGTGCCACCTGGAAAGGGAGCCAAGAAGAGGGGGAATTCTGTGCATGCCTCCTTACCAATTAAATGAAGGAACAGCGTACAGTGCTGGGGTTTGCATGAGGGTCACCTGCGTGGCGCATGAACTGGGGGCAAGATTTGGCTGGGGAAGCCAATTCATCCATGATGCTTGCTGGCTCACTGGTCTGCAGGCCTCACTAGTACACACTACGTATTTAAACCAAAGCAAAACTTCCAAAAAGCAATAACTTGACCTTACAACTTCATATTTAGAAACTCGTTGAGTCCAGCTCTCTTCTGCATATGTGCTGGTAGCCCACATGGGCGCCTACGGTGGTCCATCCCAGCCTGTGCGTGTGTGTGTGTGTGTGTGTGTGTGAGTCTCTCAGTCGTGTCTGACTCTGCGATCTTGTGGACTGTAGCCCACCAGGCTCCTCTGTCCATGGAATTCTCTAGCAAGAATACTGAAGTGGGGAAACCATTCCCTTCTCCTGAGAATCTTCCCCTCCCAGGGATTGAACCTGGGTCTCCTGCACTGCAGGCGGATTCTTTACTGTCTGAGCCACCAGGGAAGCCCCCATCCCAGCCGAGCTGGTAGGAATTTCCAGGCAATCCCGCCAACGACCCCC
Organism: Oryx dammah; assembly: GCF_014754425.2. Taxonomy (NCBI): domain Eukaryota; kingdom Metazoa; phylum Chordata; class Mammalia; order Artiodactyla; family Bovidae; genus Oryx; species Oryx dammah. The sequence continues at coordinate 4,718,972 of NW_024070192.1, read as the reverse complement.
ACCCCTGCCCTGCCCCATCTCCTCTTATTCTTGGGGGCCTGCAGTTCCTCAGAAGCAGCAAGAGGGTGTTTGTGGCTGGGATGCTGAGCTCACATCTAGGGGCAGGGTTGTGAGTTGTTTGTCTCGCCCCCTGGAGGGCAGAGGGGCAGAGAAGGGGGCACCCGGTGGACACGGCCATCACGGAGACGACCAGCGCCCACACGCCGTGGCTGTCCTTGGCTCGTGGAACGTTCTCTGAGGCACTGGCTTTCTTCCCCCTCATCTCAGACTTTGCTTTCTGTTTCCTTTCTGCCACGCTCCTTCTGAAAGCAAGAGCGTCTCGTGGAGCCAGGCTCCCTGTGGGGGGCAGTTTGCAGAGCGTCTCGAGTGTGGGAAGCAGAGGGCGGGGTTTCCTTTCAGGCCGCGGCTCAGCTGTTTTCTAGTTTATCCTGTCTTGGGTACCAAGCCCTGGCCAGGTCTCTCATTTTCCAAGCTTGCTGCTTTCCAAACTGCTGTCAGGAATTAAGGCTTGAATACAGGTGGGTTTCTTCCCCCTCCGGTCCCTGTCACCTGGACATTACCATGGCGATAATCCTCCCCTGAAACAAAAATAAAAGGCAGAACCGGTTGGACAGAAAGTGCGGCCACAAACTTCCATTGAGACTGAGCCATCCGGAGCCTGGGGGCTGCCAGGAGCTCCTTCACGACGGGTCCCAGGGAGCAGGAGGCAGAGGCTGGCCGGCGCGGGGCAAGGGTCAGCTGGCCATTGGAAGGCACTGGAGGGAAGAGCTGCAGCTCGGTTCCTTCGTGGGTTTGGTGGGGTTACGTTGCTCTGCAGCTGGCAGTCCTGTCTGGCCTCCCCGCAGCCCCAGGGAGAAGCAGAGCCTCCCATCCTCAATGTGTCAGTGGAGATTAGCTGGGGTTTGAATCACGAGGGGTGGGGGAGGGCTGGGATTGTGATGCACTCTGCAAAGCCTTGTGGGCTTTGTCACGGTGGAGGTTTGGGGCTTCTTGAGAAGCCCGGGGGTTTAGGAAGGCAGGTTTCACTATGTCAACACTGAGAAACCGGTTTGGAGTTCAGGAAGCAAGGACCCACAATAACTAGATGGGTCGACGCTGATTTAATTTCCTACAGAAAAAAGTGTACTTGCTCAGCCTCCCAAAGGGGACTTGGGGTTAGGGTTAGGCTTGGGGGCTGTAGGGTGGGATCTGGGAGTTGCTTTTCCCCTCTTCTCGCTCTTAACATCCTCTGTGGAATGCTCTGAAGGTTTGGCAGATTCTAAGAGAACATGCTATAGGCTCTTGGGGCCTTCTCTGCAGTGGTTCAAAGCAGTGACCTGGGATTGGTACCAAGAAGCTTTTCGCTATCTGGTTTCTCTGGAGATTCTGGAAGAAGGAGGAGGGGGGAAGAGATGTGGGTAGGGTGGTTTTGCACGCAGCCTCCCTGGGGTGCAGAGGTTGTCTGATAACCTGGCTGACCTTTTAGTCTTCTCCTGCCCTGAAGTACGAGCCACATGCATTGTTGGGTGACAGCAGAGATGGATGAGCCAGCGGCCAGTCATTCACCCCACAGATATTCAGTGGGCGCCTACTAAATGCCATGGGCTAGTTGTGAACACAGTGGAAAAGAATCTTTGCTCTCCATCACTGGAGGGAAAGCAGATTATACGCAGAGATACAAATAGACCCGGGAGTGATAAATTCGAGGAGAAAAAGAAGAGAGAGAGCAAGGGATGGAGTGATTGGGTAGCCAGGAGAGGTTTTCTTTGGAGGTAATGTTTGAATAGAGACCGGGCAGGTAGCACTAGCGGTAAAGAATCCACCTCTCAACGCAGGAGACAGGGAGACGTGGGTTCGATCCCCGGGTCAGGAAGATCCCCTGGAGGAGGAAATGGCAACCCACTCCAGTATTCTTGCCTGGAGAATCCCATGGACAGAGGAGCCTGGTGGGCTATAGTCCATGGGTCACAGAATCAGATAGGACTGAAGTGACTCAGCAGCAGCAGCAGCAGCAGCAGCAGGTATCTGGGGGAAGAATGTTCTAGGCTAGTGGTCAGCAGACAGTGGCTCTTGGGCCAAAGCTGGCTGCCTCTTGTTTTGTGAATAGAGTTTTATTGGGACTCAGCCCCGCCCATTCATTATGTGTGGTCTACGGCTGCTTCCAACCTCATTGAGTGGTTGTGACTGAGACCCCCCCACCCCGGCCCTCCGAGACTGCATACTGTCTGGTCTTCAACAGAGAAAGTTTGGGAGCTCCTGGTCTAGGCAGGAGCAGAGGACCTGTGCCACTCTTTTTATTCTTATTAATTTGTATTGGAGTATGGTTGCTTTACAATGTTAAGTTTCTGCTGTACGGCAAAGTGAACCTGCCGTGCAGATACAAGATCCCCTCTTTTTAGGATTTCCTTCCCAGTTAGGTGGGGGCTTCCCTGGTGGTCCAGACAATCCAGGAGACCCAGAAAGATCCCCCTGCAGAAGGGAATGGCTACCCACTCCAGTATTCTTGCCTGGAGAATTCCATGGACAGAGAAGCCTGATGGGCTACAGTCCGTGGGGTCACAGAGAGTCAGACACAGCTCAGTAACTAGAGAGAAGGCACCCAGGTCCCATTTAGGTCATCACAGAGCATGGAGTAGAACTCCCTATGCTGTACAGTAGGTTTTCATCAGTTACCTATTTTATATATAGTATCAGTGGTCTACATATGTCAAACCCAACCTCCCAATTCATGCTTTTCTCCCTTGGTGTTCATATCTCAGTGTCTGCACCATTTCTCCAGGTTCCACACGTATATCACACAGCGCTCCTTAGCAGTCCATTCTTCTGCTGATGAACACCTGCGTTGTCCCCAGCCCTGGTGGCTCGGTGGTAAAGAACCCGCCTGCAAGGCAGGAGACTCGGGTTTGATCCTTGGGTCAGGAAGATCCCCTGGAGAAGGAAATGACAACCCACGCCAGGATTCTTGCCTGGAGAATCCCATGGGCAGAGGAACCTGGTGGGCTACAGTCCATGGGGTCACAAAGGAGTCAGACACGACTGAGGAACTAAGTGACAACAACATCTGGCACAAAAGACAGCTCTCCAGTTCGCTTCTTCCTCGTGTCACTGGGCTTATCCGTGTGAGACTCCAGGAAAGAAGTTATTTTTTATTTTAGGATAAGCAGGGGAGCGTGAAACTGCCGACAGGCAACTTTAATCAGATTATAGAACCTGCTTCGTCCCATCCTGTTGTAAACCTGCCACCAGGGCCGTTGATGCTCTTGGGGACATGTGTGGCTTATTTGGGCTTTGTTTGGAGTCTATAATTGGACTTCCCTGGTGGCTCCCACGGTTAAGAAACTGCCTGCAATGCAGGAGACCCAGGTTCAACCCCCGGGTTGGGAAGATCCCCTGGAGAAGGGAATGGCTGAGCACTCCAGTACTCTTCCCTGGGAAATCCCATGGACAGAGGAGCCTGGTGGCTATAGTCCATGGGGTCGCAAAGAGTCGGATGGGACAGCACTCATGCACAATCCTGCTTTGGTTTATTATCTCAGGAGACAGGGCTCGAGTGCTTTGAGAATGCTCCATCCTTGTTTCTCTTACCTCCTTTCTGCCGGTGGTCCACAGTAGCCCCTTTTGTAATTTGGACTTTGTTTGAGATGCCCAGTGCTGGGCTTGTGAGATGGAGAAGTTTTTCTGGCAGAGCTGACAGCAAGTCTTTTGACATGAAGACTTTTTTTTTTTTTGGTCTGGTGTCTATTTAATTGACAGTTTCAACTCTGCATGAACCAGGAAGTTTGGCCACTTAGCTTCCTTGTGATCTTGGGAGAAGGAGGTGAGGAATGAACACACTTGATAGGAGAGAGAGATGGAAGGAAGAGACCTCTTGGAAAGCCGGTGGTGGTGCCGAGGGGACCTGAGCATGGCTCACTGCCGGCACGTGGTGGGTGCTGGGCTGGAGGTGGTGATGGAGCAAGCTTTCCTCCTGCCCGTTGGGCAGCTGCCAGCGCAGGTTTTCATGATTTCATTTACATAGCACCGCAGCTGCTGAGTTTTGAACATTGAAAGCAGCCCATTAATAAGCCTTTGCTTCATACTTTGGGTGTGAGGGCAGTGGCAGTTTCTTTAACCTGCAAAGTGCCCTGCCCAGGGCCGTGTGGGAGCCAGTTAGTGCTGAGAGGGTCCCTGTCTGTGGCAGAGGGACTCTGCCCTGGGAGGCATCACGGGGCCCTGCTCCCTGGAGCTCCGTTGCTCCATTGGAAGAAAGACCTGGGAGACCTCGTGAAGTCCTTCTGGGTCCTCAGACCATTTCTGAATGGCTCTGCCCGTGGTTCCCAATGACTGCCCCCATCTCCTCCTGGCTCTGGCTTCTGGGCGGTCTTGACAAGCAGGTGTCTGTGGAGTTTGGAGATCTGATAAGCAGGGCGTGACCCCCCACCCCCACCCCCAGGGAAAGCCTGGAATGGACATGGTTTCTAAGCACTCTTGCCTGTGACTTTCAGAAATGGATGGAACTTTCGTCTGTCTCTCAGCACGAATGAGGCCCCTGCTGTATCAGAGTCTTTGGGAATGACGCTGTTGGGTCCACAGCCTGTCTGCCCTCAGGCCTTAGACTGTGGTTCTTTTGCTGAATCAGACGTGGCCCAGAAGGACTGCTGCTCTGTTAGCAGTTTTCCCAACCTGGAGCCATTTTAGTCCAACCCTTATTATTTAATTCTATTATTAGTTTTTTAACTGACCATGTAAAAGCAACGGTTCTCTGTTTTATGTCTTAAATTATGAAAGTATGATAACAGATTTATAGGAGACTTGGAAAACGCAAAGTTATATATAGTTCTACCATGTATTAAAATTATTTTTAAGTAGATAAATTGAGATTTCTTTAGTTGGCGTTTTGATATTGTATTCTCAAGAATTAATTGAATATGCAGAAAAGTAGAAGCATATAGTAGACCTGAAAAGCACCATGAACCAATTCAACATAATTAAGATTTATACAATTTTCACCCAGTTAAGACACAAATTTAAACAATTTATACAATTTTCACACCAGTAGGATACAAATTCAATTCAAGTTCCCATAGACGATAAACCAGAAGACACTGGAACATATCCAGGGACATAAAACAAGGTTAAAAGCAGTGGTTCTCTTTTTTAAAAAAAATTTATGTAAGTGTAGTTGATTTACAATATCATGTAAGTTTTAGGTATACAGCACAGCAATTCAGCTATATATATCTGTGTGCGCGTGTGTGTGTGTGTGTGTGTGTATGATGTATTTACACACATTTTCAGATTCTTTTCCTTTATAGTTTATTACATAATATTGAGTATGGTTCCTTGTACACTACAATAGATCCTTGCTGGTTATCTATTCTATACATAGTAGTGTGCATTTAAGGAGGGCATGGCAGCCCACTGCAGTACTCTCACCTAGAGAGTCCCCATGGACAGAGGAGCCTGCCGGCTGCTGGCCGTGGGGTCGCCAGACAGACACGACCGAGCGTAAGCACAGCGCTGCACTGTGCGTGTACGTTGATCCCAAGCTCCTGATTTATCCCTCTTTCCACCGCCCTTTCCCCTTTGACAATCACCTATAAAATCATTTATAACTTAAAAAAAATAAATAAAAGCAGTGGCTGTCAGTGGAGGAGGGAGTTGTCCCCCGGGGACACTGAGCCCTGCCTGGAGGCATTTCTGTCTGTCCCACTTGCCGGGGGGAGGGGCGGGGCCAGACATGCCGCTCAGCATCCGGGGAGGCACAGAACAGGCCCCACTGCAAAGAGCCATCCCACCCGAGATGCCAGGAGGACTGAGGTTGAGAGAATCTGGCTTAAGGAAATATTATTTTTAAACGAAATTGAGTGAACCAGGATCCCTTCCCATACATCCAAAGTAAATATGAAAATAATGGGCACGTTGAAATCGAAACCATGTTTATAGATTCCAGGTAGATGCTCTTGTCTGCCAAGCCTCTGGTTCGGAGGTTATCGCTCTCTTTATGACAAAGGGAAGTGTCACAGACATCCGAAGCAGCACGGGCGGAGCTCTTCTCCTCTCAGGTAATCCGAGGGTTAAAAGGAGACGCAGGGACCTCCCCCATGCTCCCATGGGTAAGAATCCGCTTTGCAGAGGACGCAGCTTAGATCCCCGGTCGAGGAGCTGAGATCCCACATGCTCCAAGGCAACTAAGCTGGGGAGCCGTAGCTAGAGAGTCCACGTGCTGCAAGGAAACATCCCGTGTGGCTGTAACTCAGACCTGACCCAGCTGAATGAGTAAATAAATATTTTTTTAAAACAAGGGGAAAAAGAGAGAGAAGGTAGAAGACTTCCCTGGGGGTCCAGTGATTAAGACTCTGCGCTCTCCACCAAGGAAGCCAGAATCGAAAGAGACACGTGCACGCCAGCCCTCACAGCAGCACTGTTTACAATAGCCAGGGCATGGAAGCAACCTAGATGTCCACCGGCAGACGGGTGGGTAAGAAAGCTGTGGTGCACATACACGATGGAGTATTACTCAGCCATTAAAAAGAATGCATTTGAATCAGTTCTAATGAGGTGGATGGAACTGGAGCCTATTATACAGAAAAAAGCACCAATACAGTATATTAATGCATATATATGGAATTTGGAAAGATGGTAACAATGACCCTGTATGCGAGAGAGCAAAAGAGACACAGATGTAAAGAACAGACTTTTGGACTCTGTGGGAGAGGGAGAGGGTGGAATGATTTGAGAGAATCGCATTAAACATGTATATTACCATATGTGAAATAGATTGCCAGTCCAAGTTTGAAGCATGAGACAGGGCACTCAAAGCCAGTGCACCAGGACAACCCAGAGGGATGGGGTGAGGAGGGAGGGGGGAGGGGCGTTCAGGACGGGGGACACATGTACACCCGTGGCTGATTCATGTCAATGTATGGCCAAAACCACCACAACATTGTAAAGTAATTAGCCTCCAATTAAAATAAATAATTAAAAAAGCTGTGCTTGGAATGCAGGGGGCATGGGTTCCATCTGTGGCTGGGGAACTAAGATCCCACATACCCTACAGTGTGGCAAAAAATAATAATAATTTTTTTTAAATTACCAGAAATAGACATAAGAAGGTAAAGAGAGTGTCCCCCTCCTGCTGTGAGTTTAGGTTCTTTTGTGATGTCTGCCTATCACCTAAAACAAACCCAGGTACCCCCTGGTTGTTCCCTATCTCAAGCTTAGGGGAACACTGTCTCCATGCCCTGCATATAAATAGAAGCAGCTGAGAGTTACTGTCTATGAGGATGGGTTTCCTGTAACTCGGGCGCTGCAGATGCCGGGAGCTGGTTGTTAGACCCCAATGGAAATCCTTTTCTCTTTTTTCACAGGTAGTTATACTAATAGCAGCTTCCTTTAGGCACAGGCCCTTTTCATCTTCAAAGCCCTTTATACATTTGAGCTAACCTCCCTGCTCCCCAGTGGAGTCAGGAGTCCTGCGTCTCCCCGGACAGTGCCACCAGGCCCAGTGAGATGAAGTGGGTCACAGCGTTCCGAGTTAGGTGAGGTTCGGGTTGGGATTCAAGTTGGCAGCTGCTGGACTCCTGGACACGGCCTTGCCTGCACCACACCTTTCTCTTGGCCAGCCCCGCCTGCATGTTAGAGCCAAACCTCAAATTCAGGCGGGTCTAGAGAGAGAGAGGAGGGTGACATTTCTTTTCCCTTCTCTCTGAGGGCTGCTCTTCCAGGGGCGCTCAATGCTTTTCTTAAAAAAAAATAAAAAATTAATAATTCCCCTGTGGCAGGTAAATCCCACCAAAACCAGGGAGTCACTTTAAGAAAATATTTTCCTTGCGGACCGTGTCTCCCAGGATGTTGGTAGGAGGGGAACTGGAGCTGAAGCGCCCTTTCACGGGCCCTGTTTGAAGGCGTCTGTGGTTGGCAGGATCCGTGTGTAAGGGCCGCGGGCGCCTGGCCGTGAGCCGTGACCGCACCGGCGAGGACCACCGGGGCGCGAGCAGGCTGTGGGTGCTTGTGGCCGCCGCGGCATTTCCTCTGCGCTCATCCCAGACACTTCTGGATCTGGCCGGGAGGGGAGCTGGGGAGGGGTCAGGGCAAAGGCCTAGCAGGACGGGCTTGGGCGCAGAGGCACCAGGGTGACAGCAGCCATCTCCTACCATTTCCCAAGGGTTAAAAAAAATAAAAGAGCAGAATCCCCGGGATTCCAGAGACATGGAAGCCTGCTGGTGGGTCCCTGTGGGTCTCTGGGTCCCTTCACTTCGGGGAGATGCTCCAGTGGGCCCCACGTGGGGTCCTGTGATGCTGGCCCTCAAACACCGCCCACCGCAGGCTCCAATAAATCAAGGCAGAAAGTGTCCTTCAGGTCGGAGCTGGAGGAAGGGGGTGAGAGTGTGTTTTTGTTTGTGTTGGTAATGCCGCCAGGGGTGGATACGTTTTGTGGCATGGAGATCCGCGTGTGTGCCCGGCGTAGGGCAGGGGACATTCTGGGCTGCTTTCAGTCTTGTCTGTGGCGGAGTAGGCATCCCCAGCTCCGTCCTGTGTTCATCTGAAGCCTCTGCCTTTTGTCTTGGTCCACTCTGGCCGCTCTAACGGAAGTTTATCACAGACCAGCGGCTTTGATGACAAACGTCTATTTCTCAGGGTTCTGGAGGCTGAGAAGTCCAAGAGCAGAGTGCCAGCGTGGTCAGGGTCTCAGTTTACAGACAGATGTCTTCTCGTTGTGGATTTAGGAGGAGAGAAGGAGGGACAGAGGGGGAGAGCTGGGGGAGGGAGAAGCAAACTCCTGTCCAGAAGGTAGGAAGGCCTTTATTTTATGCTGGATTTATAGACCAGTTTTTGGTGAGTAATTCTTGTCTTTTTTTATAAGGGCCCCAGTCCCGTTATGGTGCTTTCCAGGTGGCACAGTGGTAATGAACCCGCCTGCCAGTGTAGGGATGCAAGAGGCACAGGCTCCATCCCTGGGTCAGGAAGATGCCCTGGAGGAGGAAATGGCAGCCCACTCCAGGAAACGTCCATGGACAGGGGAGCCTGGTGGGCTACAGTCCATGGGGTCACAAAGAGTTGGACATGACTTAGCGCGCGCGCACACACACACGCACACACACACACACACACACTGCCATCATTAGGGCTCCACCCTCATGGAATAACTACCTCCCAAAGGACCCCACCTCCAAACCATCAGACTGGGGACTGGAGTTTCCACATGTGAATTTGTGGGGAGGATACGGTGTTCAGTCCCTAGCCCCTATCTATATAATCTCAGACTTACAGAGCCGTAGGTGTGGATGGGGCAAAGGATACAGAGCAAGGACCCAAGGGCAGCGTGAACTTGGATCCCTTGCCGTTTGCTGGATGTAAAGGGGACCGTGAGAGCAGGCCGGGGGTGGGAAGAGCTGGCCGGGGGAGAGGATGATCCTGGCACGGCCGGAGCTCCCAAGCGGGACACTGGAAACCCAGGCGCAGCTGATCCCCATCCACTGCCTGGCCGCGGCCACAGCCAGCTTGGTCATCCCACAAAGGTTGTATCCGGTTGTTGGAACCGTCAGCAGAGGCCCACGTGTCACCTCGCCTTTGTTGCTGTAGGATCCAGTTTCCCCGAAAACAGAAGTGTGGCCCCGTGCAGCGCGGTGTCCTCCTCGCATTTCAGTCATTTCTTCAGGCTTCCTGTTACCATGGTTTCTCCCCAAGCCAGGTGAATGCTCCTTGGGGAGAGAATGGGATGGAGACAGGAGAGAGGGCTCCCACCAGGATGCAGATACCTGTCTCGGGCCGTCTCCTGGCCTCTGCCTCCTCCTTCTCCATTGTCCCCCAGCTCTTCCTGCCTCCCCCACCCCCAGGTCTGTGCTCATCTTTCCGCATCCCACGTAACCCCTTCCTTCCCCAGATCACAAGTGTAGGGGAGTGTGCTCAGAAGCACAGCCTGTCAGGTTTGTTCACGGGTCATCCTTAACTTGCCCCATTCGGTTCTTTCTCTCTTAAGGCTGGGCTTGTTTCTTTTACTTGTGTTTTCGGCCCTCCCGGGTCTTTGTTGCTGCGAGCTGGCTTTCTCTGGCTGTGAGAGGGGCTCTCTTTGTTGCTCCAGGACGCAGGCCCGGTAGCTGTGGCCCATGGGACCAGCTGTCCTGGACCCGAGGTTGAGCCCGTGTCCCCCGCGTTGGCGGGTGAACTCTTGACCGCTGGACCACCGAGGAAGTCCTCGGTTCCTTCTTGACACTGATGCTGCAGCCTTCTCCCCGTCTGTTCCTCCCAAGGCTTTCTTCTCACCCTAGATCATTGTTTTCTCCAGAGCTGAGAGCCCAGAGGATCATTACTGCAATTGAGAAAACGGACATAAATGGTCACTCCCTCTTTTCTCTCTGATTCTGTCTCTGACCCGCTCTACGGCCACAGAGAAAGCCCTTTCTGAGCCTGATGCTTCTCTCAGGCGTGGCCGCTGCATTGCCCCTTTGCTTGTACAGAGCGGTTCGGGATTGCTATGAACTCTGCATCTGATTTTAACCGCGCACTCATCCTTCCCGCTTGGAATCCAGCTCCAGCTTCCATCCGTCTTCTGTGTGGGCAGCTCCAAACCACTTCAGATCTGCTTGTCTCTTCATGCTTTTGACCCCCTGTGTTCGCTCCTGACTGCTGCCTGCTGACCGCCCACAGACGGCCTGTCATCCTGCCTTCTGTTCATGGATGAGCTTCAGCCCTTGGTCTCTATAAATTCCAACCCACTGCCGTGGTTTTCAACACACCCTTCGTGTTAATAAAAGTGACTCCCAAACTTGCATTCTTGACCCTGAGATTTCTTCACATCAGCTTGTTGTGTCCTTTTCAGTGTCCACCTCCTCAAGTTTATTACCTGTGAAGGCCAGTGGCCTCTTGGCCGTAGATATTGCTCTGCAGTGGGTATCCTCATTTCTCATCAGGGTAAAATCATTTGTAAATTAAAGTTTTAGGGTAAAATCATTATCTCTTTACCTGTTGGTATTCATTTAGCTGCTTACTATGACTTAATGTTTACCTGTAATGCAGGCTTTTCGAAACCAAACGCTCTGTTTTACTCCTTGGCACTTCTTGGGTGTACACTGCACTCTGCAGTCATTAAGGGACTGTGTTATGATTGACGTTGACACTTTTAAAGGATGCCATTCCATCCTCCCTCACTGTGTGCTGGAGAAGTCCTCATGTTGGGTTTGAAGTTTCCTCGTGATTAGATGGGGGTTATGTTCTCCGGGCCGGAATGCTGGCTTGGAGCTGTGGTATCTTTCTCATTGTGTCCCATCTGGAGGTAGCCAGCATCCACCCAGTCCCGACTGGTGACGCAAACGTTGATGGCTCATGTAAGGTATTGTCTGAGTTCTCCTGTGTGTGATTGCTGTGTTCCTTCTCTCTCGCAACAAGTGAACAGTCTGCTAGGGAGACTTTCAGGCCATGCAAAGATCCTCAATGAAATTCCTACTAGGATTCTCATCCGGTGGTGATTCTTGCCTGAACCTGCCTTTACCATGATGGTTGCAGTGACCTTGCGCCTCTAGTGCTGGCTCAGCATTCGTCACTTGTTTCCTGGTGTTCTACTGCTGGCGAGAGACGTCCCTCCTCGCCACTTTATATACCTGTCCATTCACTGCAAATAGATGGGGAAACAGTGGCTGGCTTTATTTTTCTGGGCTCCAAAATCACTGCAGACGGTGATTGCAGCCATGAAATTAAAAGACACTTACTCCTTGGAAGGAAAGTTATGACCAACCTAAACAGCATATTCAAAAGCAGAGACATTACTTTGCCAACAAAGGTCCATCTAATCAAGGCTATGATTTTTCCAGTGGTCATGTATGGATGTGAGAGTTGGACTATAAAGAAAGCTGAGCTCCGAAAAATTGATGCTTTTGAACTGTGGTGTTGGAGAAGATTCTTGAGATTCCCTTGGACTGCAAGGAGATCCAACCAGTCCATCCTAAAGGAGATCAGTCCTGGGTGTTCTTTGGAAGGACTGATGTTGAAGCTGAAACTCCAGTACTTTGGCCACCTGATTTGAAGAGCTGACTCATTGGAAAAGACCCTGATGCTGGGAAAGACTGAGGGCAGGAGGAGAAGGGGATGACAGAGGATGAGATGGTTGGATGGCATCACCAACTCGATGCACATGGGTTTGAGTGAACTTTGGGAGTTGGTGATGGACAGGGAGGCCTGGGGTGCTGAAGTTCATAGGGTCGCAAAGAGTCGGACACGACTGAGCGACTGACCTGAACTGAACTGAATTCACTGAACTCACCAATTCCTGATTTCCTTAATTATTCAATGGTTTACTACTTTCTTTAATTACCAAAATGTCCCTGATTTGCCAGTGAGAGCTCCTTCAAATGGGCTCCTCTGTCCTTACACAAATGTACACTTGCTGGATATTAGGTCCCTCCAGAATACATTAATGCTGCGGTCTGTATATGACAGTAACTTATATGTGTGAGGAGAGAGAGACGCCTTACCTCTGTTGGATGCTTTCTTGGGTCCTTTCATGCTGCTGTCAATTAAGCAGCAGCTTCCTGACTGGGCTTCCCTGATAATTCAGCTGGTAAAGAATCCGCCTGTGATACAGGAGACCCTGGCTTGATTCCTGGGTCCAGAAGATCTGCTGGAGAAGGGATAGGCTACCTATTCCAGTATTCTTGGGCTTCCCTGGTGGCTCAGATGATAAAGAATCCGCCTACAATGCGTGAGACCTGAGTTCAATCCCTGGGTTGGGAAGATCCCCTGGAGAAGGGAAAGGCTACCCACTCCAGTATTCTGGCCTGGAAAATTCCATGGACTCTTTAGTCCGTGGGATCGCAAAGAGTCAGACATGACTGAGCAACTTTCACTATAAATATCTTAACACATTTGCGCAAGTCGCTTCGTGGTTAGGAACGCTGGAGCGTCACAGCACTGAAAGGTCTGCTGGCTTGCACGGGGGAATCTATAAGTGACACTTAGCTGGTGTTAAGCCCTCCTTTTTTTTGAGTGTCTTTTTACCAAGCCACGTTACTCACATGTATGTCGAAGGGCTTAGTGGATCAACATCCGTTGTTGACATTCACATGAGAAAGATTAAATAAAACCTGCATAGTGGAGATGATTTTTTACCAGGAATTATGAATTCAGATGCCTACAGGGTCCAGGAGGTTAACTCAAATGATTACGGCTTGTGCTTTGGTGTGGTGTGGATTGTAGTACACTGGGGAGCCCATGCCCTGCCTGAAAGAGACAGCTTTTCAACTCTGACTACCTGTTCCTGTGTAGGATTATAGGTGTGAGGAAGACGGATCGTCTCACTTTTCAAGATCATCCAAAAATCCAAATGTTTATGCAAAATCTAAAAAAACTCCCATCATTACGTCTTATCACTTAATTATTTTTTTAAAGGTGAAAGCACACGTCAGGCTAAATAAAGCTCCTTCAGGCCTCTAAGGTTCTCCCCGGTGGCTCAGCAGAAAAGAATTGCCTGCAGTCACGAGACACAGGAGACGCAGGTTCGATCCCTGGGTCTGGAAGATGCCCTGGAGGAGGACATGGCAACCCAGTCCAGGATTCTTGCCTGGAGAATCCAAGGGGCCGAGGAGCCTGGTGGGCCTCAGTCCACGGGGTCAGAAAGAGTCGGACACGGCTGAGGCGACTGAGCATGCACACAGAGGTCTGTAAGCTGAGCCAACTAGCTCCATGCCTCCAGCCCCTGATGACCTTGAAGTATGGCAGCAAAGAATTGATAATAATAAAGCCTTCATGAGTCTTCCCGAGGATATAATTTGATGGTCCTGTGATTTCTTATCCAGAGAAAAAATTCTTTAAGTTCATCTTCAGTTCAGTTCAGTTCAGTTCAGTTGCTCAGTCGTGTCCGACTCTTTGGGACCCCAAGGACTGCGACATGCCAGGCCTCCCTGTCCATCCCCAACTCCTGGAGTCTACTCAAACTCATGTCCATTGAGTCAGTGATGCCATCCAACCGTCTCATCCTGTCATCCCTTTCTCCTCCTGCCTTCAATCTTTCCCAGCATAATGGTCTTTTCCAATGAGTCAGTTCTTTGCATCAGATGGCCAAAGTATTGGGGCTTCATCTTCAGCATCAGTCCTTCCAGTGAATATTCAGGACTGATTTCCTTTAGGATGGACTGGTTGGGTCTCCTTGCAGGCCCACCGATTCTCAAGTCACCTCCAACACCACAGTTCAAAAGCATCACTTCTTCAGTGCTCAGCTTTCTTTATAGTCCAACTCTCACATCCATACATGCATGACTACTGGAAAAACCATAGCTTTGACTAGATGGGCTTTTGTTGGCAAACAAAACAAAACAAAACAGTTCATCTTAGAGTCCCAGTTAAAAAGGAAAGCAAGATATAAAACCCATTGCTGGAGAAGATGAATGAATTTCTTTTGGTGTATTGCTAATGACCTCTCCCTGAAGATTCAATTCCAAGTGGCTTCCTGGATCTGTGTGCGTTTTCAGGCGCATGTAATTCTGGTACTTGATGTTTGGAGGTCAGTTACTGGCCTTTACTCTAGAACAAAGAAGGGTTGTAACAACCATTGCCCACCCTGTTAATACACACTGCAGCCTATCGTCCCCACCTTGCCAAGTTATTTCCAGAGGGGAGCATCTTTTAGTAAAGTGCAGTTGGTCATGACTTCACAAATATTTCTACTGAATTGTTACCAAGAAAACTTTTGCCTTATGAATTTTTTTGTTTTATTACTCTGCTAAAACAAACACACTCCAAAAAGACATGTGGTCTTCCACTTCACTCAAATGCTATGCCTCAGGCCCCATCTCTCTTTCTCCTTCTAGAGAGAAAGCATAAGAAATGCCAAGTTATAACACATGGCCTTTTTCAGGTGCGTACGGTATTTTCTGTCCTTCGCCTTACTCTGGTTAGATTGGCTGGATTTCTGATTTGAGAAGCCTTCAAGTGCCCTCCCCCACCCCTTTTAAATTGGAGTGTAATTGCTTTACAATGTTGTGTTCGTTTCTGCTGCACAACGCACTGAATCAGCTGTAAAGATACCCGGATCCCCTCTCTCCTGGGTCCCGCCACCCCATTCCCCTCACCTATGTCATCACAGAGCACCGAGCTGAGCTCCCCCTGCTTGAAGCAGGTTCCCGCTAGCTAGCTATTTTATACACCGCAGTGTATGTATGCTTCGGCCAGCTGATGCAAAGAACTGACTCATCTGAAAAGACCCTGATGCTGGGAAAGACCGAGAGCAGGAGGAGAAGCGGACGACAGAGGATGAGATGGTTGGAGGGCATCACTGACTTAATGGACATGAGTTTGGGTAAACCCTGGGAGTTGATGGACAGTGGGTCCTGGCCTGCTGCAGTCCATGGGGTCGCAAAGAGTCGGACACAACTGAGCGACTGAACTGAACTGAGTGTATATATGTCGATCCTAATCTCCCAATTCGTCTCACCCTCCCCTTCCTCCCACCACCCCTCCGAGTTCTCACATCCATTCCCCACATCTGTGTCTCCGTTCCTGCCCTGGGAATAGGTTCATCTGCAGTATTTTTCTAGATTCCCTGTGTGTGTGTTAATATACGGCATTTGTTTTTCTCTTTCTGACTTAACGTCAGTCTGTATCCATCTAGTAGAACCTATTGGCTCCTGGTTGGAACTGACAGACTTGTCAGGTTGCGCTCGACCCTTTGCGTCTTCTCTGAACCCTCCCCTGCCTTCTGTTCTTCCTGGATAGACGGTGCTAGGAAATAAGAGCTCATGAAAGGCGCTATTTTCCAGTTCTTTCTCATCTGAAGACTTTCTTCCCACAGGCTTGTGTCCTGGCCCCAGGGAGGGATTCAGTTCTGAATGACTCTGAGTGGGCTTCCCTGCTGGCTCAGACTGTAGAGTCCAGCTGCAGCACAGGAGAGCTGGGTTCAGTCCTTGGGTTGGGAAAATCCCCTGGAGAAGGGCATGGCAACCCACTCCAATACTCCTGCCTGGAGAATCCCATGGACAGAGGAGCCTGGCGGACTACAGTCCATGGGGTCGCATAGATTCGGACACCACTGATCGACTAACACTTTCACTTTCACTGAATAGGGGCACGAATCTCTACACTCTAATCCTCACCTTACAATTTTCCAGTTTTCTAAAATTGGTGTCCCTTTCCTGCTCTGAATAGCGTCCCTAACTTTCAGATATTCTGGTGTCTCATTGAAAAGGGCAAACGAGTCTCTTTCAGCCCTGGTATTTTTTTGCAGACTCAGCTTCACCGGGCACAAACCTGAAACACAGCCGCTCACTCCCCGTGTTTACTTTTATTTCCAGCCACATCTGGAGGCCAAAATTCATAAATTTATCGCCAAGCCTGACAACAGTTTACTGAGTTAGTATGTTAAGGGAAGAGAGAGAGGGAAAAAAAAAAAAAAACACAACGATCTCCTGACTTGTCGGGTGTAAAATGGATGGAGAACCCAATGGGCGGACCGTAAACCCCAACCGTGTTTATTAACATCTGCGGCCTGCCTGCAGACGGTGGAGGCGTGAGTCGGCCCTGTTTGTCTTGGAGATTGAGTCCAGAGCATTCCATGGTGTACCCTCCATATATATATACGGCCAGACTCCTGTTAGCCCCACGGAGGCCAAGGCGAGGAACAAGGGCTGTTCAGAGGAGGGACCACAGATTCGATAGGGCGAGGGCGGGAAGGGGCCCCGGGCGTGTTTACAGTAGGGGCAGGACGGTGGGTGGGCCGATTCTCGTGACGTACTTGAGGCTTTAAAAAACGGTCATAAATCTGATGCCTGTCAAACAGGGCTGGCAGTTTCTTTTCCTTTCACAACCAGGTTCTGTATGACCCCAAAAAAAAAAAAATTTTCTTTTTAATAACAAAAATCCTCTAAACTCCCGTGAAGAATGTCTTTTTCTCCCACTATGTGGGTAGAGTGTTTCCAAGAGCACACTGGAGTGTTTCAAGGGGAGGCTGAAGTCTCCCCACCCCACTCCACCCCCCGCTCCCTGTCCCTCTCAATCCCTGGGGAAGGGTGTTGCCATTATTTTTTTTTGCAGTTTTACTGAAATGTTGGAGTGGGTACAGCGGCACTGACGTGCAACGCTTTGGACAGCTTGTCTCTGAGCAGAGACCTGCCCAGAGCGCTCTGGGTCGGCCAGGAGCCCCCTACCTGAGCCAGCAGCATCTTTAGGTTTCTGCTCTCGGGGCATAAAGAGAGCAGGGACCCAGGGAGCCATTCTGAAGGCCCCAGGATGCGGGTCGGGGGGGATGGAGGAGAAGGATATGCTGTTGGTGGCCACAGCCACAGACCCTCTGACTCGAAAGAAGCGTTCTGGGGATGTCCTTTTAGCAGGCGGTTTGGCTCTGGGGTACCTCACGTCTGAGGCGAGAGCCCGCCAAAGAAAAGGGCACTTTTTGTGGTCAGAGCCCAGGGGCTTGGACGAAACTCTTGGCTGGAGGGAATCTGTGCCTGGGGAGGGCGTGGCCCCCCAAGGAGGAGAAAGCCTCCCCGCTGCCGGCGAGGAGCTCGGGGCTGCCAGGTCGGGGAACACTGAGCGACTGTTGGAGAGCTCTGCCTGCCCACCGAGCCCAGGTGCGCCCCGGCCAGCCAGCTGTAGTGCCCCCCTCTGCCTGCCCGGCCAGAACGTTCTGTCTCCCTGGGAAGCGCCTCCGTCAAGGTCGCCGTGCGTTCCTGGGGCACTTGACCGTCTGCTGTGATTTTACAGGGCGTGGGGGCTTTTCCCTCCCCTCCTCCACCCCCACCCCCACCTCCCGCACCCCCGAGTCACCGTGTTCCTTGTCAGCGCTGGGCAGCGTCCCAGCCAAGCTGCCAATGGTCGGAGCTGAAGTGCTCGCTGCTTTTCAAGGCATATTTCCTGGCTCCTGGCCCCGCTTGACTGCTTGGTTATTCGGGCAGGGTTGTTCGAGGGTGTGAAACCAGTCGGGCCAGGGAGGAAAGTTAGCGCTCAGTCCTGTGGGCTGGGGCTTCCCCACTGAGGAGGGCTGTTATAGGGGGCACAGACCTGGCCCCAGCAGGGACCCCTGGAAGAAACCCAGCCACGGACGTGCCAGTACTTTTCCACTGACGGGTGGGGCAGAGGAGGGGAGAACTTTGAGTCCCGGTGGCAGAGCAGCAGAGGGACTTCCCAGCCTTGCCTTGGATAGGTTAGCCCCACAGGAGGCAAGCTGTCAGGAAGCCTGTATTTATTTACCTGTTAGTTTTAAGCACGTTTCGCTCCTGGTGAAAAGTTGAGTGGTCATGCCAGAGGCCCTCATCAATGCCTTCCCAGAACCCAGCGAGCCAGAGGAGGACAGGCTCATCGTGCCGCCTCAGGCCTTCCCAGCACGTTGTGAACTCAGCTCAGCGGCAGGTGCTGCGAGGAAGCACTGCTTTTTCAAGGGCTCTCTGACTTTCTGCCCTCGCCTTGAGGTTGCATCTGCAGTTCTGTGAAAATGAGGGCTCCCCTGGCTTGTGTCCTCGGGGGCGTTGTGTTCTCGCAAGCCTAGCTGTTCTTTGTTTTTGCCGTTTCAGCATGGCCGCACTCCCCAGCGCGGTCTTGGAGCTGGGGCCCACCCCAGTCACTCCCAGAAGGCAGGCAGAGGTGACCGCGGCCTGCCTTCGCTCACGAGGCGAACCTAAGTCCGCCCCTCCAGGTGAACAGCTGAAGATTATTTCCTGCGAGGCGCCTTCATGTCACCGTCGCCTGCATCCCACTCCTGAGCATCCTTCTCTTTTTCTTCCTAGAAGCTTTGTGATTTATCCGTTCATCCAGCGTTTGTGTTTAATTGTGTTCATGCTCTGTGAACCTGCCTGGAATACAAGCCAGTGGGACAAGCAGAGGCTGGATTGATCTATCACTGATGAAACCCCAGCTACCAGCAGGTCATCTGATGCCCTTTATGGACCATAAAGAAGGTTGAGCGCCAAAGAACTGATGCTTTTGAACTGTAGTGTGGGAAAAGACTCTTGAGAGTCCCTTGGACTGCAAGGAGATCCAACGAGTCCATCCTAAAGGAGATCAGTCCTAAGTATTCATTGGAAGGACTGATGCTGAAGCTGAAACTCCAATACTTTGGCCACCTGATGTGAAGAACTGACTCACTGGAAAAGACCTTGATTCTGGGAAAGATTGAGGGCAGGAGGAGAAGGGGGAGACAGAGGGTAAGATGGTTGCAGCCCATGGGGTCGCAAAGAGTCGGACACAACTGAGCAACTGAACAAGGATAACAAGATGTCCACACAGTATCTGAATTAGCACCCCCAGGACGGGAGCTGAGGACGGGTACAGACGGCAGAGCAGACAGGGCTGCCACCCGGCGCTGGTCCTCTCTGGCTTCCTGCATCTCTCTTGGCTCTTGGTTATACTTAGCTGCCTGCAGAGAAGAGGGGGGAAAAGGATTTTAACATTCAAACCTGATTGTTGATCTCTCAGACTTGCAGTTGTGATCAGAGATGCGGAATTAGATGGGAAAAAATACGAGCAAGATCATGAGTTTCTTCGCCATTTTTAGCAGAGATGAATCATCGCAGGGGCATTTTTTCTTAACCAAAAAGATGGAATTGCAATGTCCTGGCTTCTTGGGAGGTTTCTAAAAGTCTGGGTTCTGATGTAATGTTAGCATAAGGTACATCTCTAGTTCCTTATACTCATGGCGGTGTGGGAAGTGGTCCTGGTCACCGGCATAGCTGATCATCTTGTGACCGCGTCAGGTTGGCGCTTTCTGCAGAGGGGCTCAAAAGGGTGAAGGGTTTCATCACCTATCACCGCGTGCCTTTAGATTGAGGGTCTGCGTCTGGTCATGAGTTCTCAGATGCCCACAAGTTGGGAATTTTGGAGACTTCTCCAGGCATCTTTGAATAACCAGAGCCTTCTGGTTGAAAGCCCCAGTTGATGTGAATGTCTGTGCGAGAGGCTCGTGACATTTTCTCCAGGAAGGGGAGTGAATCCTACAGGCTCTGAGGTCTAGCTGATAACACCTGTGCTGGGCCACCCATGTTCTAAGCCCGACTTTGCTTCCACCCAGGTCCTCCTTCTAATTCCAAGGCCGAGCCTCCATATTTCACAGCTGGAGACTGGCTGAGAGTGGATAACCAGGGAAGAGAAAGCAGTGAGCAGATACCTAATTTTATGCAATTTGCAAAGATGCAATCATGGCAAACATATAAAAATGTATATAAACACAGATGGTGTGGAGGGTTTTTGTTTGGTTTTGGGTTTTTTTTTTTTTTTTGTCATCTGTTCTCGTCTCTAGATGAACACAAATTCTTCTGCAAGTGAGTCTGTATTACCTGCCCTGTAAGGAGATTCGGGAATTCAAAATACAGTTGACAGATTAGCAAACTAACTTAAGAGGAGGTATGAGTTTGTGTATTAAAAAGCAGAGACATCACTTTGCTGACAAAGGTCCATCTAGTCAAAGCTATGGTCTTTCCAGTAGTCATGTATGGATCTGAGAGTTGGATCATAAAGAAAGCTGAGCACTGAGGAACTGATGCTTTTGAACTGTGGTGTTGGAAAAGACTCTTGAGAGTCATGTACTACAAGATCCAACCAGTCCATCCTAAAGGAGATCAGCCCTGAATATTCACCGGAAGGACTGATGCTAAAGCTGAAGCTCCAATACTTTGGCCACCTGATGCAAAGAGTTGACTCATTGGAAAAGACCCTGATTCTGGGAAAGATTGAAGGCAGGAGAAGGGGACGACAGAAGATGAGATGGTTGGATGACATCACCGACTCAATGGACATGAATTTGAGCAAACTCTGGGACAGGATGAAGGACCAGAAAGCCTGGTGTGCGTCAGTCCATGGGATGGCAAGGAGTCAAACACAACTTAGTGACCAGACAACAGCAACAGCATCTGCAGCAACCTTATATCCACGCGAGAGCCTCTGTGAAATAGGCTCTGGTTTCATCCACTTCATTAGAACTGACTCAAATGCTTTCCTTTTTATGACTGAGTAATTGTGTACAAGTACTACAGTTTCTTTATCCATCTGTTGGGGGACATTTCGCCTGTTCCCATGCCCTAGACATTGTAAATTGTGTTGCGATGGACATTGGGGTCACGTGTCCTTTTTAATTCTGATTCCCTTGGGTATATGCCCAGTAGCGAGATCGCCCATTACTCACTGGAAATAACATGGAATGTGATGGTGGCAGAATCGTTCAGCCCCAGATCTTCTTACCTATAAGGCAGTAGAATTATCTTCGTCCCCATCCTCAGTGGAGGAGGTTTGGGGAAGCGGGATTTCTTAAGGTGGAACCGAAGGGTTTTACATTAATTCCACAATGTGAACAGATGAGTGGGGTGGACCATGCCTTCAAGGGGCGTCCACCCTCCTGCTGCTGCTGCTGCTAAGTCGCTTCAGTCATGTCCGACTCTGTGAGACCCCATGGACGGCAGTCCATCAGGCTCCACTGTCCCTGGGATTCTCCAGGCGAGAAACTGGAGTGGGTTGCCATTTCCTTCTCCAATGCATGAAAGTGAAAAGTGAAATTGAAGTCGCTCAGTCGTGTCCAATTCTTCGCGACTCCATGGACTGCAGCCCACCAGGCTCCTCCGTCCATGGGATTTTCCAGGCAAGAGGACTGGAGTGGGGTGCCATTGCCTTCTCCGATCCACCCTCCTAGGGACAAGCTAATAGTACAGACATAACTGCGAATTTACAAGAGTGTGAGAGAGCTGTGGGGTCTCTGAACAGGCAGGTGGAAGCACTGGAGTGTTTACCGAGTGTTTCTGGAAACCAGTGGTGCTGCAGTTTGTACTGACGCCTGTGCCTACGTAAATAGAAACTCCACCCACTTCTTTGGAAACGTCTAAGGCGATAGGCACACCTAATCTCTGCCCCGATTCTGGGCTTGACCCTTCAGCTCCGTAAGTTGATAAAACTTTGCTCACTTGTGTTCCAGTGTAAGGCATGGCTTGACAGCCTGTGTGTGTGTGTGTGTGTGTGTGTGTGTGTGTGTGCGCACGAGCCTTGTGTTGGGCTGTGTCCAGTTTCTGCATCAGACTCCAAGCCCCCGGGCAGTCAGCGCGTGCATGTTTGTGTGATAAGTCGCTTCAGTCGTGTCAGACTGTTTGCGACGCTACAGGCTGTCGCCCACCAGGCTCCTCTCTCCGTGGGATTCTCCGGGCAAGAATACTGGAGTGGACTGCCACTGCCTTCTCCAGGGATCTTCCCGACCCAGGGATCGAACCTGCGCCTCTTTCGACGTCTCTTGCATTGGCAGGCGGGTTCTTTACCACTAGTACCACCTGGGAAGTCCCCCAGGTGGTCAGACCTGTGTCTGCTCTGTGCTCCGTTACACACGTGCCCTTGTGTGTGAATCTCTGCCCTCTTAGAGGACTGTTTAGCCCTGTGTCTGGGGCTTTCTGAGTCTTATGGCAGGAGGGCTGGCCTTTTGTCATTTTGTGCTCCATGCCCTGCAGCTTTCCTCCTGGATCATCACCTCCGTCCACAACTGGCGAGTGTGGGGCCCAGGGCCCAACAAGTCCCTGGTCTCCTTGGAAGCCTAGAGAGTGAGACAGAGGTTCATCATCGTCTTACCTCTGACCTTCAAGTTTAAGAAACTGTCTAAAATCACACCTCAAACCCAGCCCGGGAGCCAGTGGTGTAAGACTATGCACGGGGCCAGGCTGGGTCCCCACACCCCTGGGTCCCGAGAGGGGCCTGTCGCCCTGGGACCCGGAAAGCCAAGCTAATCAGCCATCGGATCTGTCCGGCACCGAGTCTGAGCTCGCGGCTTTGCCATCAGCCAAGCCTGGCAAGGGAGGTGTCATATTGTGGGGCTTCAGGAATTCCGTTTGATATTTTAAAATATCTGCACATTCTTCTCCTGGTCTCGGTTAAATAACCTCTCTTCTGTTAGGATTTTGTGATAAATCCAAAGAAACCCGCCCCTGTTGCCCACACATGCCTTCCACAAGGAAAATAGGAAAAGAATCATCTCTCCTGCTCACAACTTGCCTTTCTTCTGAAATGGCCCATCTCCAGCCCTCCCGCCCTGGCCCCCAGCTGGGTTCTCCCATGTCCCCAGACATCCCGGGGAGACAGGAAGAGGATGCAGATTGTTCTGATTTTGCCGATGGAAATAATACAGTGGGAGAAATGCCGGGTCGGGGCTGGGCTGCCCCGGGCTCCCACGAGGGCCTCTGGCTTGCTCTTCTGGTTCTGGGCTCAGCCAAGCACCTCCCAGTGGCCTCATTTGAACGTTGCCTCTGCCACGCATTCTCGCCTTCTCTCCTCGGTGATTAATCGATCACCTTTTGCCTGCCTGCTTTGCAGGTGGCTATGAACTCCGCTCTCTTCACTGGTGCTCATAAAAGTGTTAAAGACCTCTTGTGCCCCAGATGGTACAACTAAAAAGTGGCAAAGTTGTAATTCGCACCTGGAGAGGCTGAATGTCTTCGTTTCCACTAAGCCAGGTAAACTCTCTGGCAAATGACACCACAGCTGTTCTCTGCTCACCTGCCGGGTGACCTGCTTGCCACCAGGGAGGTGGGTCTGTGCTTGCGCCTTGCACACGCTGGGCATATCACGTATGTGCATAGACACCAATATGTAACATTTCTTGTTGCTGTTCTTCGGTCACTAAATCGTGCCCGCCTCTTTGTGACCCCATGGCTGCACCGGGCTTCCCTGGTGGCTCAGATGGTAAAGAGTCTTCCTGCAGTGCGGGAGACCTGAGTTTGATCCCTGGGTCAGGAAGATCCCCTGGAGAAGGAAATGGCAACCCACTCCAGTACTCTTGTCTGGGAAATCCCCATGGACAGAGGAGCCTGGCGGGCTACAGTCCACGGGGTCACAAAGAGTTGGACACGACTGAATTTTGTGCTTTTGAACTTTTTTTGGACTGTGGCCCTCCAGGCTTCCCTGTTGCTTAGTGTCTCCCAGAGTTTGCTCAGACTCATGTCCATTGAGTTAGTGATGCTATCTAATCATCCCATCCTCTGCTGCTCCCTTCTCCTTTTGCCTTCAATCTTTCCTAGCCTCAGGGTCTTTTCCGAAACCAACTTTTCCAGTCAGCTCTTTGCATCAGGTGGCAAAGTACTGGAACTTCAGCTTCAGCATCAGTCCTTCCAGTGAATATTCAGGACTGATTTCCTTTAGGATTGGCTCATTTGATCTCCTTGTCTTCCAAGGGATTCTCATACGTATGTTATATGTAACATGTGACATATATGATATAATCTATAACATACACATAGACTATGCAACATATCCATATATATAATGAGGGATTCCCTCATAGCTTGCTTGGTAAAGAATCTGCCTGCAGTGCAGGAGACCAGGGTTCGATTGCTGGGTCAGGACGATCCCCTGGAGAAGGAAACAGCAACCCTTTCCAGGATTCTTGCCTGGGAAATCCCATGGACAGAGGAGCCTGGTAGGCTACAGTCCATAGAATTGCAAGAGTCGGCACGACTTAGCAACTAAAACCACGTAATACGTATCACAAAACGCGAGCATCGTTTTTTTCAGTGTCTTATTTCTCCCCAGGCTTTCTGCTCTGGGAGGGGGACCTGTCTCTCCTGTCTGGCATTGTTACCACCTAGTCTAAAAGCACAAGCACATAGTAGGTGTTTTGTCCACATCAGCCCGCCCTTGCGGTGTGCGGTGACTTTAGATAAGGTCTGAGGCCACCTCTGTGTTGTGTATTCTTGTTATAGGGTTGCGGGGAGGCATCATGCGAGTTTCTTTTTTTGTTGTTAAGAAAGCCTCTCCACAGCAAAAGAGACACAGAAGTATATAACAGTCTTCTGGACTCTGTGGGAGAGGGTAAGGGTGGGATGATTTGGGAGAATGGCATTGAAACATGTATATTACCATATGTGAAATGGATCGCCAGTCCAGGTTCGATGCATGAGACAAGGTGCTCGGGGCTGGTGCACTGGGATGACCCAGAGGGATGGGATGGGGAGGGAGGTGGGAGGGGGGTTCAGGATGGGGAACACGTGTACACCCATGGCAGATTCATGTCGATGTATGGCAAAAACCACCACAATATTGTAAAGTAATTAGTCTCCAATTAAAATAAATAAATTTATATTTAAAAAAAGAAAGCCCCTCCTTTGCTGCAGGAGTGTGTGGTGGCTGCTATTGGTGTCCAGCGTCCACCAGGCTGGCTGGTCATGGCGTGGTCCTGAGGAGGGCTGGGGGGTGAGGGTGCACTCTGGCTGTCGTCTGCCTGCCTGGGACCCGCTGGGGCCCTGGAGTGGGGGGCGGACCCTGCAGAGCTCAGTCCAGCCCAGGAGAGAGAACTCACTCCCTGACGGAGCACACTTCTGCATGTCACATGGGAGGACGAGCGCCTTCGGCTCCCAGAATGAGCCGTGTCCCTGGGGCCCAGCTGGGCCTTGGAGGGACCTCGGGCCTCCCCGAGAAGCAGGGCGTTGGGTGACCCGGCCTCCCTGCTCCGGCCAGCCGGGACAGGTCCAGCTCTGCTTGTGCTTAACAAGGGGGCCGTGGATCCGAGTTTGTTCTCGAGGAGGGAAGGCATTTAAATGATCACACGTAGTAACGTTTACTATGCTCCGGACACTGTCGGAAGTGCTTTACCAATGTTAATTCATTTACCCTTCCAACAGCCTTGGAGGGCGGTTGCTGTTAATATTATTGTACTGACTGCTGACAAATGAGGAAACTGAGATCCAGACAAAGTCCAAGTTGTATGTGAGAGGTGAGATTCAAACTCGCACGGTCCCAGCTGATGGTGGGAGCTGCTGCTTTAAGAAAGAATTTGGAGAGCCATGAAGGGTCTTCCCCGCGGCCCCCTGACTCAAATTTACTGAAAAAGCAACAAAGGAAGCTGATGGCTGGGCGTTGGGGAGGGGAAGACAGAGAGAAAGCAGAATCAGGTCCTTTGGCCACTTCCATCCTGACCAGCCCAGACACCAGCTCCGGGAGGTGGGGGCTTCTTTGTCCCCCAACCACAAAGCATAGCTCTTAAGTTGGGATTTGCCCATCAGTAAATTAAGGTACCTGAAAAGTGAACCGGGGAACTGACTCTTTCCCCATTTTTTTAAAATTAAAACAAACAGCACCGTGAAATGTCAACCTGTCGGTCGTTTGGAAAGTTTGCGGCATGGAAAGGCAATTGCCCAAATGACTTTTTAAAAGTATGAGAATGTGCCTGGCTGAACGTTTTTTAATTAACGCCTCAAGTTAACGTTAATAACTATTCATAGCTCGGCGAGCTGGGTTTGGGGTGGTTGAAGGAAAATTTGGTATCTCTGGCAGAGGTGCAATGTTGACCTGGCTGGCAAGGGGGCTGTCAGCCGCTTTCGCAAACCTCAGGGACCTCGGGGCCTGTGTGGGCCCGTTTGCAGTCAGGGTGTGGGCTTACGGGGCGTCACTGGACGTTTCTTGTAAGTCTAAGTGTTGCTGCTGCTGCCCAGGTGGTCTCTGGGACTCAGGTCTCCCCAGATATGCCCACCCCCAATCTGGTGAGCAATCCTCTCAAGGGGATTCTTTTCTTAAAAAAAATGTTGCTTGGGGTCACACCATTTAAACTTACCTCCCTGCTTTTCTGTGATCTCATTTTTTCCTTAAAATATCTTTGGAAAAATGTTTTTGAGTTGAGCATTTTGTTTTCCATTCAGACATGGTGAAACTGACACACGGGGGCCAAGGCTGGGCGGGAGGGTGGGGGACCCGGGCCTCGCACACCTTTGCGGGTCAGTCCTTAGCAGGCTGGGTGGGCACGGGGCCGTGGTAGCTTCTTAATTCCTGCCCGCCGATGCTGCAGCTCCGTGTCACTGGTGGGTACACCCCATGTTTGGAAGGTGTCCCTCCAGGCAAAGATGCGATTTTAAAAGAGAAAGCTGGGAACACTTCTGGTTGTTTTTTTAAATACATTTTAAATTGGAAGATAGTTGCCTTACAACATTGGGCTGGTTTCTGCTGTATGACCCTGTGAGCCAGCCGTAAGTACACGTCTGTCCCCTGCCCCCTGAGTCCCCCTCCTGCCCCGCCCCCACCCCACCCCGGGTCGTCGCAGCGACGAGTTGAACGCCCTGTGCTGGGAGCAGCTTCCCACTAGCTCTCTGCTTCACATACGGTAACATGTGCGTCCCAGGGCTCCTCTCTTTCATTGTACCTTTTCCTTCCACCGCTGCGTCGACAAGTCCATCCTCTGTGTCTGCGTCTGTAATCCTGCCCTGCAGATAGACTCATCAGTCCCGTTTTGCTAGGCTCTGTATATACGCGTTAATATATGATATTTGCTTTTCTTTTTCTGACTTACTTCACTCCGTATCACAGGCTCTGTGTTCATCCACCTTGCTTCAGCTGACTCAAACTTTCTCCTTTTAATGGCCGAGTAATGTTCCCTTGAATGTATGTGCTACAACTTCTTTATTCACCCGTCTGTTGACGACCATCTAGGTTGCGTCTGTGAACACTGGGGCACACGTGTCTTTTGAATTATGGTTTTCTCAGGGTGTATGTGGCCTTCTCAGGTGGCGCTAGTGGTAAAGAACCCGCCTGCCAGTGTGGGAGACATAAGAGACTCGGGTTCGATCCCTGGTCGGAAAGATCCCTTGGAGAAGGGAATGGCAATCCACTCCCGTAATCTTGCTTGGAGAATTCCATGGACAGAGGAACCTGGTGGGCTACAGCCCATGGGGTCGCAGAGAGTAAGACATGACTGAAGGACTAATTCACACACACTCGGGGGCACAGGCAGAAGTCCTGTGGCTCCAGTGTGAGCCATCGCTGACACCTGGAAGATCAGGTGAGACTTGGACTGGGCTTCGACAGAAGGTTTGGGGAGAGGCAGCGCAGGGGAGGTGTTGCAGGTGGGGCAGCGAAGATTAGCTAAGCTGCCTGCAGAGCAGTCCTGTAGCAAGGCTGGAGAGAGAGGAGGACCCGCATGCAGACGGCCTCCGATTCTAGGTCTTCCGTGAGAGAAGGCAATAGAAACCACTGCCAGCAGCGGGGCGGAGTCTGACTGAGCTCACTGGCATTTTAGGATGATAAACTGGAGAGTTTTGTAGAGTGGACTGGAAAAGGAAAGTCTGAAGTCAAGGCGCTCAGGTAGGGGGTTATCGCAACCGTGGAAGGCAGAGTAACAGGTTGCCTTCTGCTTCACCCCTGGAGCTGGAGAAGCTTGGTATGAATGTTGACTCAACTACTCATAGCCACCTGACCTTGGGCAAGTGTTAAATCTTTCTGTACGTCAATTACCTTATCTTTCGTAGAGGGATACTAATATTCATTCATTTATTCAACAAAAAGATATGATAGCCATATCGTACGTATCATAGAGTGTGTGCTGTTCATACAATGGAGAACGAAACAGACAGGCTCTCTACACTCCAGGAGCTAGTAGCAGGGACACAACTGAAGTGAAATAAACAAACACAGTCATTTCCAATGAGGTTAAGTGTGCCGTGAAGGACGCAGCTGAGTTGTACTACTCGGGTGGCCGTGTAATAAGGCTGTCGTGGAGAATGTGCTCTTGGAGAATGTGCTGTCTGAGCAGCACAGACTTAGGAAGTTAAGGGAAGTGGTTCTACTCAGGAAACAGCAGGTGAAAAGACCCTAGGCACCAAAGAGCTTTGGAGCTTCCCAGCCCGGAACTAGAACCAGGGATAGTGAGCGAGGTGAGAAGGGATCCAGAGGAGGGAATACCACATGTGAAGGGCAGGGACACAGTCGACCATAAATGACATTGTTATTACGGGAACATTTTGGACCTGAGGTTATCATGGCCATAGGAGTGATAACAAAAGACGGACTGTGAACAACCTTAGCAGAGGAGCTGACTGGAGGTGGAGTGAGTAACTCAGCGTTAGGGCCGGTGGCTCAGACGGTAAAGCATCTGCCTGCAATGCGGGAAACCTGGGTTCCATCCCTGAGTCGGGAAGATCCCCTGGAGAAGGAAATGGCAATCCACTCCAGTACTCTTGCCTGGAAAATTCCATGGATGGAGGAGCTTGGTAGGCTACAGTCCATGGGATCGCAAAGAGTTGGACACGACTGAGCAACTTCACTGGTTTAGGGCAGGGCTGCGCATCTGGGTGATGGGGAGAGTTAAGGTGAATTCACTGAATTGAGGAGCTCCCCAAGGGAGCCTGGCTGAGGGGGATGGAAGAGGTCCCATTCGTCCTCGAGAATTTGAGATGATTTGCCCATCGGTAACCAGCCTGCCCTGTAGGTAGCTGACACTCTGGGCTTAGGGGAAAAGGTTAGGTGCAGGGTTTCAGGGAATCTTTAAGGAGGAAGGGAAAGGGTGGCAATTCAACTGGCTGGACCTGGGTGCCAACCGGGGTCCACAAGGATCCCAGGCCTCAGGCCCACATCCGCTCCCTTTTGTCCAGGCGCACGGAGGGAAGGAGGACTCTTGCTTCCGGATCGGCCCCTGCAAGCTGCGTCGTGGAGACTGGGCTCTGTGCAACCTGGGGTTGGGTAGCAGGCTCTGGGCGGTGGTAGGTCCTGAAATGAAACCCTGATGCTGTCAGAGAGCCCTCTGTCTGTGACAGTGCAGGTATTTGGAAAATGCCACAGAGCAGGTCTGCTGAGCCCTGGGGCTGCAGCCTGTCGGTGGGGCGAGGACTCGTGGTCAGGTACACAGACCAGGTCAGCGCTGACCGTATCCTTCAAGGAAATCTCAGGCTGCTTCTAAGATCACCCGGAGGCCCTGGCTGTCCAGGCCTGTCTGACTTCTGGGCTCACCCTGGCCGTGTGGGTCCCAAGGGTGCCCTTGCCGAATTGCACCTCGAGCCCCAGACTTTGGATCAAGCTGGCAGACGCCAACCCCCAATTTCCAATACATTTTTTATTTCACAGGCCATTCTGCAAATTCTGTTTTGACTTTTTTTTGTTTTTAATGGCATGGATAGTTTTATTTCTGGTTCAAGACGGTGAATATCCCTTGTGCGTTTATTAGTTTTTAAACACCATGGCATTTTGTTTCTCTACCAAACAAAGCCTGTTCATTTTAGGCCCGCAAACATGAGAACACAAATCACCCATCAACTTACTTGCTTCGAGATGACAGCTGGCAACCTTTGCTTTCTTTTTCCAGATTTTTTTTTCTTAACCTATGCAATTCTGTAATTTTTTTTTTTTTACAATAGTAGTAACAGCTAGCACTTATTTATTACTACTTACTACAGGCCAGGAAATAGGCTAGGCATTTGAACACATGGTTTAATTTAGTACCAATGAGCAGCCTGTGAAATGGAGACCAGCACCGTCCTATTTTACGTCCTCAAATAGAAATACCGTAACGATGGTGTCTAAGAGGCTTACTAGAGGCAGCAGGCAGAGAAAGGACTTTCCACCCCACCCCACCCCACCACCCCCCGCCTTGCAGCAAGAAAATGAAAAGAAATAAATGAAAATGAAAGTGTTAGTCACTCACTCATGTCCGACTCTTTTGCAACCCCATGGACTGTAGCCCGCCAGGCTCCTCTGTCCATGGGATTTCCCAGGCAAGAATACTGGAGTGGGTTGCCATTTCCTCCTCCAGGGGGTCTTCTCGACCCAGGGATCAAACCCGGGTCTCCTGCACTGCAGGTGAATTCTTTACCATCTGAGCCACCAGGGAAGACTAGCAAGAAAATTAAAAGAAATAAGTAAGGAAACTTTAATCCTAACCTGGAGACAAATCCCAGTAAAGATCTAGGTTAGTTTTTCCTGTGGATCTAACCCTCAAATTCATGGTATGAATTTGCCAGATCAGATGGTATAACTGTCTTCTCTGGGCCCAGGTTGGGTGGATGTTTGGTGCTTACACCCTAGAGGTGTAAGGGAAATCTCAGGCTGAGGGTGAGTGCTTGAACCTCAGAGGTGCTGCTCTGCCCTGCTTTAGGCAGTCAACTTGCCAGACTTCCCTAAGACCCTCTGTTGAGTCACCCCCGACTCCCACCCCAGTAAGGGAAATCTCACCCTGAGGGTGAGTGCTTGAACCTCAGAGGTGCTGCTCTGCCCTGCCAGGCGGTGTTGCTTCCACACGAGGTGGGGCGGAGGTGGCTACTAAGGCATCTATCCACTGAGAATCAAGCCCAGTGTACCTGGGGTGGGACCAAAAGAGTCGGGGGGCCAGTCCATGAGCAGCAGTTGAGGGAGGGTCCTCGGGCTGGGGTGGGGGTCGGGGGTGATTCAACAGAGGGTCTCAGGGAAGCCTGGCAAGTTGACTGCCTAAAGCCAAACACAGCTGGACTTCTTAGTGTACCAAAAAGTTCCATCTCCTGTGTTGTTGTTTTTGCTCTAAGTCTATTTGAAAGTAGGGTTCTGATGCTTGCTGCTGCTGCTGCTAAGTCACTTCAGTCCTGTCCGACTCTGTGTGACCCCATAGACAGCAGCCCACCAGGCTCCCCCTTCCCTGGGAGTCTCCAGGCAAGAACACTGGAGTGGGTTGCCATTTCCTTCTCCAATGCATGAGAGTGAAAAGTGAAAGTGAAGTCGCTCAGTCATGTCCGACTCTTAGTGACCCCATGGGGTGCAGCCTACCAGGCTTCTCCATCCATGGGATTTTCCAGGCAAGAGTACTGGAGTGGGGTGCCATTGCCTTTTCCATCTGATGCTTGCAACAGAGTCAAAGTTAACAAACTGACCCCTCAGTCAGAGAACTTGTTTAAATCTGGAGGAAAAAAAAGACTGGCAGGTTGGGCAATTGAAAGGAAATAGGTAAATTCAGGGCTGAATTAAGATTCTTGTGACCTTAGGTCACAAGAATTATCTTTGGAGGCTCCTTCCTACTTGTAAAAGTCAATCAAATAATGATATTTTATGCCTTCATAAAAGGGTGACTATAACCCAGGCTGGATTCATTGTTTTATAGGCATTAATATTATTGTCAAAGCTCCTTCTGATTTTAAAAAGAAATTACAACCCCCATCTAAAAGTGTCATGAGACCTGGACTTGTGCCCAGTGGGTGTGTTGGTCTTAGGTAGATTCCTGGGAACTTCAAAACCCCCTTTTTAAAAAACCCAGTGCGAGGACCTTAATCGGGACCCATCAGAACCACTGGGGATGGGAGCCAGGTTGCAGTGTGATTTTCCAGCAGCCTGGGGTCGGGGAATGGTGATTTCAGTGAGCAGCCGTGTCTGGGGACTCTCAGTCCCCTCCTCATTTCACCGTAGGATTTCAAGAAGACGCCCTCCCCTAGGTTCCCTTCCCCTCTTCCCCACTGTCTGCTCCTGGCTGGACTGAGATGTCACGGGGGCAGGGTAGGTTTAGGTCCACTTGCCTGACATTTCCTATCTCCCCTGGAAGGCCAGTTGGATTCATTTCCACTCGCCCAGGTTTGGGCTTGGTGGGTGTATCAAATGCTTTCCACCTAATAAGCTGAAAGCATCAGGGCAGCTGTGCACGAAGTGATAACAGGAACAGGAATCCGTTCCGGACACGGGGGCTGGAGCTGGAGAGGATCTTGCTGTTGTGTGCTGTGCTAGTCGCTCAGTCGTGTCTGACTCTTAGGGACCCCATGGACGGTAGCCCACCAGGCTCCTCTGTCCATGGGCTTCTCCGGGCAAGAGTCCTGGAGTGGGTTGCCATTTCCTCCTCCAGGGGATCTTCCTGACCCAGGGTTCAAACCCTCATCTCTTGTAGCTCCTGCATTGAAGGGGAATTCATTACCAGTGAGCCACCTTGGAAGCCCCATCTTGCTGATTTGCTTGCTTCTTTTCAATGAGTTTTCTGGCATGTGTGAGTTGCAACCCCACTGACCGTAGCCCCACCAAGCTCCTCTGTCCACGAGGTTTTCAGGCAGGAATACTGGGGTGGGTTACCGTTTGCGGGATCACCATTTCCTTCTGCAAGGGATCTTCCAAACCCAAGGATCGACCTCACATCTATTGCGTCTCCTGCATTGGCAGGGAGGTTCTTTACCACTTGCACCGCCTGGGAAGTTGGTCCTGAGATGAGTTCCTGGGTGTGGAGAGGAAGCCCAGCCAACAAACGTATCCCCAGGATTGGGGGAGGGGTGCTAGAACATGTAGGGACCCTGATCCGGTGGCTGCAGAGAACTGGCTCGGCCCTTGACCTTGGAAACTCCAGAAACAATGAATGATCCAGCCCCACTGTGATGTGTGTGCATCCAGCGAGGAGCAAGACGCCACCCAAACAACACTTTCTCTTGTGAGCAAAGGTTACAGGTTTTCTGTTTCAAATCTGATGGTACTTCCCGCCCCCGCCCCCTCTTTCTTTCTTCTCTCCATTTTCATTTGCCAGCCTAAGGATCTCCACTGATTTCTTTGAGCCTAATGGTGGGGAAGCTGAGAATGGAGCTATTATTTTTAAACACCTTTTGAAATACTACTCTTCCTGGTTTCTGAAGTAAGTTGAACAGGGGTTGAGTTTAAAGATTAAATATCTGTTTTTTTGCAGCAACAGCAACTACGCCGATAACTGTGCCCAATTGCTCAGGAATTCTGTGGATAGTGCGGAAGAGCCTTGCTCTCTAGAAACCCACAAAGGAGTAAAATTAGTAAACACATAGCTACTATTTACTGAGTGCACGTTAGGGGCCGGGCACAGGGCTAGGTGTCCCTTGTGTGTTATCTCATGCAATGAATCCAAGCATACCATAAGACGGGAACATGTGAAAATTCAGAAATAACATCATAGGAATCTTTGAGCAAAAGGCCCCCCAACTCAGGACTGTGGCCACAGATTATCTTTGTAGAAAAGGTCAACTGTGGATTTAAAGCCTGGTGCTCTGTGACAGCCTGGTGGGGTGGGATGGGGTGGTTCGAGGTCTGAGGGAGGTTCGGGAGGGAGGGGACGTATGTGTACCTGTGGCTGGGTCGTGTTGATGTGTGGCAGAAACCAACATGAGTGTAAAGCAATGATCGTCCGATTAAGCATAAATAAATGTAAATGAAGAAATAAATTTCATCCTAATTTGAAAACAGTCACTACCGCGTCATACCCATCGTGTCTCAGTTTATTCCCGGTCTGGTTTATCATGCTGATAACCTATATTTCTTTTGAAGGCTTTCTTCAGTTTACCACATACACGATGGATTGGAAATGGATTTCTCCCTTCCTTCTGATCCACACAGATTTATTCTTTATTGAGTCGCTAGAAGCCCCTGTGTCCCTGGGAGACTGCCTGGCACGCATCTGAAGCTTGAAGTTGAGTGTCAAGGTCCTGTTCCCTGGTGTAAATCTCCCCTTCTTTTTCCAGGTGAAATCAGAGGGCTGTGGCTGACCTGAATAGATGCTTTGAACCAAGAAAGCAGGACAAGATAAAAGGCCAGCTGCATCCTGCAATCAAGGTATGGCCGCAGCCCTGAAGCTCCTCGGGCTTTGGGGTTCTTCTCCTTCTATGTCATATCTGGTTGCCTGGGTATCCCTATGCACCTGGGTACCAGCCCTGAGTGGTGACTGGCAAGCAGGAGACATCAGAGAAGGTCCTGAGACTCAGGCTGATAAATTCTAACACTCATCACGATTAATTCAGGCCAGACTCTACGGTCACGGCTTTTACTGAGATGAACTCCATCTCACCTCTTACAAGCCAAGCCGATCAGTTGTGCTGTACCCAGCCTGTAGGGGAGGAAACCGAGACCCCTCCCATTTTGCCCTGGCTGCCCAGTTACTTAGCAGGGGAGCCAGGATTTGAAGCCAGAGCCGGCACCGTGTGCTGCGCTCTCTTCCTGTTTCGAGTGACAGTGAATTGTCCCAGTCACCCGCTTCCAAGGTGGCGCTAGTGGTAAAGAACCTGCCTGCCAATGCAGGAGATTAAGAGACGTGCGTTCGATCCCTGGGTTGGGAAGATCCCCTGGAGGAGGGCCTGGCAGCCCGCTCCAGGATTCTTGCCTGGAGAGTCCCATGGACAGAGGAGCCTGGCGGGCTACAGTCCATGGGGTTGCAAGAGTTGGACGCGAGTGGAGTGACTCAGCATGCACAGGCACTCCAAGACCGAACTGTTGCCACCCCCGCCTCTGTGCCCCCCCACCCTCTCCCCAGGTGCCTGTCTGTGTGCCTTGCCATCTCCAAACCCCCTGCCCAGAGGACTCCGTGCCCGTGGAGGTCCCCACAGCTGGCGTATGGCCTTGCTTCCAGGACTTCACCGGGCTGCCTTGCCTGCCCCGCTGGGGCCTGGAGGGCCGGTGAGGGTGCGGTGGGGCTTGTTCGCGTGGACTCCGGTGTCTCGTGTATCCTGCCCCCTTTGTCGCTGCTCGTGGTAGGATCTGCTCAGACGGGGTGCTCAGACCACGGTGTGGATTACCCTGCGGGAGGGTGGGCCTGGGACGGAGAGTCCGTGGCTTAAACTGTGCTTTAGCTGCTGTCTGGGCTCGGGTGACTGGCAGGCTGTGTGTGGGTGGTGGGGGCGGGCAGGGTTAATGAGTGATCCAGGGGATTTCCAGGTGAACTGTGGGCATGGCCTTTGAGAACAGAGCTCTCCGCCTGAGCCAGCTCTCTCCCTTCCCTTCTCTGGGTGACCTCCCCCCGTGCCGGCCTGAATGCCAGTTCATTCTATGAGAGGCACAGCCTCTCTGCCCTATTCTGATGGCAGTGATGCCCTCATTCATTCATTCACTCATTGACTCATCGAACAGATCCTTGTTGGGTGTCTGCTGTGTGGTAGCACTGTTCTAGGCAGAGAACACCACCCTGCCCTCACAAAGCTTGCCTTCCAGTGCAGGGCAGGGGAGGGGCTATAAGAAGCAGCAGGTGTAATAAATAAGTAGATTATCTGGTACAGAAGAAGGTGATGGCGTTGCAGGAAGAAACAGAATTAGGGGCCATTCTGTGCTGCTGGGCAGGGAGGGGAGGGCAGGCGAGGCCTTGAATAGGGCGGACGCCTCACTGAGAAGCTGACGTCCGAGCACACACTTGGGGGAGCTGAGGCGGGAAAAGCTGTCTATGGGCAGCAGCTCTGTCAAGGCCAAAGCAGGGGTTGGCCTAGGGTCTGCAGACCGGAGTGCCGCTGTAGGCGGGGCTGAGTGCCCAGGGCTGGGGACCCCGAGCCAGGGGGAGCCTGGGGGCGGGTGGGCGTTCCCCCCTGAGGGCACTGGGAGCCAAAGCAGAAGCCGAAGCCCGCCCCCAGGGGCTCAGTCTCAACAGCTGTGCCCGCCTCACTCAGCAGAGGCCCTCGCGATGGGGTTGGGACTTTGCGTGGGGGATAGACCCCCCTCATCCCTGCAGGGGGTGGCCCTGGGGGTCACTCGGGCAGGCCACAGACTGGGCAGCAGAGATTAGTAGTGATGGAGGAGAAATAAAGGAAACGGAAGAAATCACAGGACTGGGATTGACCTCCGTCAGTACACGCACTACTGATACTATGGATAAGATAGGTAACTAACGAGAGCCTCCCGTGGAGCTCGGGGACCTGTGGCCGGTGCTCTCTGGGGACCTGAATGGGAAGGAAACCCAAAAACTCGGGTGTAGGACGTCTCTGGGGGCACAGCGGGTGTGCGTCTGCCTGCCAGTGTGGGCGAAGTGGCTTCCATCACTGGTCCGGGAACATTCCCCGTGGCACAGAGCAGCTGAACCCATGGGCCGCAACTACTGAGCCCGCACGGCGCAGCTGCTGTTACTCTTTACTTCTGGCTGTGCTGAGTCTTCACTGCTCTAGCTGCCATGAGCCGGGGCTCTTCTCTAGCTGCCACGTGGGACCTTCTCATCCTGGCAGCTTCTCTTGCTGCAGAGCTCGGGTCTAGGGCTCCCAGACTTCAGTCCTGGAGGTGCGTGGGCTTAGTTGCTCTGCGGCATGTGCAATCTTCCTGGACCAGCGATCGAACCTGTGTCCCTCTTACTGGGCAGGCAGATTCTTCACCACTGGACCACCAGGGAAGTCCCTGGAGACACTTTCTCACCCGTCACCTTGGACTCCTTTACTTCCAGACCCAGTGGCCAAGGGAGATGAAGGCAGATGGCCCAGTGGCCAGGTCCGTGGAGCAGTATTCACAAACAGTACTATTAGAATATCACCCACTCTCATGGATGTAGCAGACTCCCTCTCAGTGAGCAGGCTGCTCACCGCCTCTGAGCCCCAGAGGCTCCTGCGTGAGATCATCAGGAGGAAGGCTTGTTTTTACAGATGAAAAATCTGACGCCCCAGGGGAAGGACAGGCTCTTTGCCTGGGTCCATCCATCATGTGTGTGTGTGTGTGGCAGGTAGCGGAGAGGTGTGGATGCTAAAATGATCATTCCTGCCGTAACTGTGATTGAGATGGAAGCCAGGCGCTCCCAGAGAACCGCGTGAGTCCCAGTTCTGAGCAGCCCTGAGGATGACCTCACCCAGGGGGACAGGAGCCATCCAGAGGACGCTGCGACTGAACTTCCCCGCAGGGCCCCAGTCTGAGTCACCGTGGCTCTGGCCCCTGCCTTGGGCCGCATCCCCCAGGCCTCCCACTTCACCCCAGGACATCGCGGTCACCGGCCAGGCCTCATGACTCACGCGGTCCCCCGAGCCAGCCGCCAGGGGTGGAGTCTGTCCCCTCCCCTCTGGCCTCGGTCGGCTTGGGGCCAGGGACGCAGCTGCGATGTGCGGGACGTGTGTGTGGCGGGGAAAGCACCTCGCCCCCTTCAGGGGTCAAGCCAAAGCCGCAGCGGCAACCAGTGGATCTCAAGATGCAGTTTGGAAAGTCCGGAGTGCTCCGTGGAGCGCAGACAGCGTGCAGCCCGAGC
This sequence comes from Oryx dammah, assembly GCF_014754425.2. Taxonomy (NCBI): domain Eukaryota; kingdom Metazoa; phylum Chordata; class Mammalia; order Artiodactyla; family Bovidae; genus Oryx; species Oryx dammah. Next base: position 4,681,453 of record NW_024070192.1, on the reverse strand, counting down.
TCTCAGAGCCCTCGGGGGGTGATTCAGCTAACCATACCTGAGAAGTGGAGGTAAACAAAACTCCCCAACAGGGAGCCCCACTTTGGGGCCCCCCATCTAGACAAATGAGTTCACCCAGAAGGCCAGCGGCGGGCAGGGTGTCGAGTTCCCCTCACACCCAGAGCTCAGCCTCTCCTGTCCTCGCTCCTCCTCCGTGCTTCTCATCTTCTAAGGATAGCAATGGTGTCATCTTTGCTCAATCTGTCAGTCTCACACCTGCGGACAGCCCCTGGCTGGGAGAGTCAGTCGCTGTCCAATTTGATGTCATCTCTGTTTACCGTCTGTTTTAGAAACCAGGTAGTGGGAGGGACTTTTTGAGAATGAAAAAAAAGAAAAAAAAATGTAAATCCCCAAACGATTTCAGTGAGGTTTTTCTTTTCTTTTTTTTTAAACTGTTGTGTTTTATTTTCATATTTTTCCTTTTCCCTCTTTAACTTTGTCTTTTTAATTACAAAAAAAAAATTATTTTGTAGGAGAGACCATACATGAGTGGGGACAGAAAGATGACCCAGAGATGTATGAGTTTCTTCTCCCCGGGTGAGTGTTATCGGCTGTCTTTCCGGGCGATTCTTCCTAAAAGGTTTACTCCAGAGCCAGCACAGGAGCCTGCCTCCAGAATCATGGCCTCGGGAGCCAGCGCTGCCTCACCCCAACGTAGGAAGTAGGAAGCATGTCATCATTCATGGGTCTCAGTCTCATACTGTCAGTCCCTGTGACTCCCCAGAGGGAAGCTGACGTCGCCTCACGGTTTTGCCCTTTGGTTCATCAATTCTGGAATTTTCCACCTCTAGTCTGTCTCCAAAGAGGGCCGGGAAGGTTGCAGAGGGCTCTTAAAGGTCAAAGGTGGCGCCAGCTCACCCGTCCTCGGGCCTGGATGCACACCTGTCGGGCTCTCCCTCCGGACTCTTGGTGGGTCGCAGTCACGACTCGCTGAGCTGTCCCGGGCGTGGGGCGGGGAGCGGGAGGGCTGGAGGCTGGGTACCAGGGATGCTGTCTGCCCTAAACCGTGAGGGTCGGCTGCAGGGGGCCCCGAAGATCTGGGAAACAGGTGGTGCAGAGAGACCGGCATGCGTGTTCCGCGGCCGAGGTGGGAGACCTGGTGTGAAGCTCCGCTGACTCACTCTGCCGGAGACGACAGAGGGGAAGTGAATCATTTTGGGCCTTGAGCGAGCACTCCTAAGGCCAGGCCGCCAGCACCTGTCTGGGGCAAGGTTAGCTATTCACGCTGCCAGTCAGGGTGCTATGGGAACCCGCCGCGGGCCGCCTGACTGCTCACGGCTCCCACATTGTCCGCTCCCTGCTTCAGGCTCCTTGCCCACCTGACCCTGTGTGCAGAAGAGGCCGTGGACCTCTTAGTCCTAGAGCTTCTCCTTAGGGGCCTCTCGGGGTACAGATTTCACAGAGGATGAGGAGGGGTGAGGGGAAACCATGGCCGGGAGATCGGCCCGAATCTGGGCATCTTGCGGGGCCCTCCCCGCCCCACTTGCGGCTGCCGCCTCCGGAGATCTGGTTGCCAGGCTCGGTCAAGCCTGCTGGGCATGGCTGCGGGTGCTGTGGGCGATGTCGTCCAGGGGCCCCACGGAGGAGGACCTCTGCCGTCTCCCGGGACGCCCCCTGATCTGGGGCCATGACCTCAGGCCCGGCTGCCCTGTGACCCCAGAAGAGGGGGACTCTTCTTGCTGCGCTCTGCTCTGTGGCAGCCCACCCCGGAAGAGGCTGCTGGGCACACTTAGGGAAACAGAGGGTGCTTCCGGGCCCTTGGGAGTGCCCAGGCTTGTGAGTCGAGCGAGGCAGCGGGGCGTTCAGATCAGCTCCGCTCTGTCCTCTCTCTCCTCCGTGCCCGGAAAAGTACCAGTACACAGCTTCTCCTCCCAGGCCCCGAGAGTGTGCATCATGCTCCTAGGGGCAGCACTGCCCGGGCACAAGCCACGCCTGCCTCCCCCAACTGCCCCCAAAGGCAGTGCCCTTCCCTCCCACCCTCAAGCAGGAGATCGGACGTTGATGGACTGGGAAGAGGTGGGAACATCAGTGAGTTGGGCTCCCAGCGTCCAAAAAAGCAGCAGTGCCCAGGCAGAGGAGCCATCCCCTTGCTATCTGGCACCACTCGTGTGAAGCCCTGGGCTTTCCAGGTGGTGGTGTGGTAAAGAACTCGCCTGCCAATGCAGTCCACACGGGTTCCATCCCTGGGTTGGGAAGATCCCCCTGGAGGAGGAAATGGCAACCCACTCCAGTGTTCTTGCCTGGAGAACCCCATGGACAGAGGAGCCTGGCGGGCTGCAGTCTGTGGGGTCGAAGAGAGTCGGACACCACTGAGCGACTAAACAGCAGCAACTCTTAAAGCCCCAGAGTCCTGGTGGGCAGCACAGGGAGGCTGGGGTCACCGTCGCCGTGGGCTGAGGACAGAGCCCTGGGGCTTGCACTCCCTGGGTGGCCCTGAGCGAGTCACACAGCAGTGCCAGCAGAGTTTCCCCGTCTGGGAAGTGGGGATCCTAACACCTGTCCTGCCTCCTTGACAGGGTTTGTGTGAGGCCAGCTGAGATCACCAAGAATGGGACAGGCTCCAGGGGTGGGGTGGGTGGGGCGAGGGCCACCCAGCGTGGGGCTGAGACACTGGGGTGCTTACGGTGATTCACGGTGAGGCGGAGCCTGAGGCCAGAGCCCCCCCCGGGAAGGTGACTTGCAGGCACCCACCTGTGACTTAGGAGCCCCTGGGGCCTCTCCCACAGCTGATCATCAGTCACCGGCTGGTGCACACGCTTTGTCTGGGCTCCAGCTGCAACAGCCAGCCTGCCCTTGGCTGCTGCAGAAGGCTCCCCCGCCTTCTCTGCCTTTCTCGGTGGGCAGGGCAGGAGCAAACAGGGATTCCAGGGCCTTATCGCTTAGGTTTTCCTTGAGGGCCCTTCCGACTGCACGTTTAGAAAGTCCGGTGGCCCTGAATCCCCTTCTCAGGCCACATAGGCATTGGGGTGCTGGTTTTTTGGTGCCATATGAGCTGTTCTGGTTTATCAGCAAAGAAGAGAGAGGCACATAGGATTATCAGACTGTGTTCAGTGTACCAGCGGGGTGCTTGGCAAACAGCTGTTGAATATGCAGGTCATCTAATTCTTAGTTTGTGTTGCTTTGTAGCGTTTCATGCGTTCACTGAAAGGAGGACTGTTGAGATTGAAGAGGGCACTCCTCACAGGGCAACACGCATCTGTTACAGTGCCTTCGCTATACCCAGTTCAGTTCAGTCGCTCAGTCGTGTCTGACTCTGCGACCCCATGGGCTGTAGTGTGCCAGGCCTCCTTGTCCATCACCAACTCCTAAATTTTACTCAAACTCATGTCCATTGAGTGGGTGATGCCATTCAACCAGCTCATCCTCTGTTGTCCCCTTCTCCTCCCACCTTCAATCTTTCCCAGCATCAGAGTCTTTTTCAGTGAGTCAGTTCTTCCCATCAGGTGGCAAAGTATTGGAGTTTTAGCTTCAGTATCAGTCCTTCCAATGAATATTCAGGGTTGATTTCCTTTAGGATGGACTGGTTGGCTCTTTTTGCAGGCTAAGGGACTCTCAAGAGTCTTCTCCAACACCATAGTTCAAAAGCATCAATTTTTCAGTGCTCAGCTTTCCTTATAGTCCAACTCTCACATCCATACATGACTATTGGAAAAATCATAGCTTTGACTAGATGGACCTTTGTTGGCAAAGTAATGTCTCTGCTTTTGAATATGCTGTTTAGGTTGGTCATAACTTTCCTTCCAAGGAGCAAGCGTCTTTTAATTTCATGTCTCAGTCACCATCTGCAATGAGTTGGTGATGGACAGGGAGCCCTGGCATGCTTCGATTCATGGGGTCTCAAAGAGTTCGACACGACTGAGTGACTGAACTGAACTGAAAATAGTCTCTCACTGTTTCCCTTGTTTCCCCATCTGTTTGCCATGAAGTGATGGGACCCAATGCCATGATCTTAGTTTTCTGAAAAGTTGAGCTTTAAGCCAACTTTTTCACTCTCCTCTTTCACTTTCATCAAGAGGCTCTTTAGTTCCTCTGCTTTCTGCTGTAAAGATGGTGTCATCTGCATATCTGAGGTTATTGATATTTCTCCCGTCAATCTTGATTCCAGCTTGTGCTTCCTCCAGCCCAGCATTTCTCATGATGTACTCTGCATATAAGTTAAATAAGCAGGATGACAATATACAGCCTCGACGTACTCCTTTTCCTATTTGGAACCAGTCTGTTGTTCCATGTCCAGTTCTAACTGTTGCTTCCTGACCTGCATACAGATTCTCTGACTGTCTGACCTCTCTCTGCTAAACTGTCTCCAGTTCCTCCATCTTCATTCCTAGAAAGGGATCAAACCATCCTTAACCCTCATACCACCCTACAATCCTGGTAGTAATAACTTTATTTATATCTGTACTAGTTTCCTGGGTCTGCTATAACAAATTACCATCAACTTGGTGTTTGTTTGTTTGTTTGTTTAAAATACACACATTTATTCTCTTGCAGTTCTGGAGACCAGAAGTCTGAGATGAGTCTTAGGGGCTAAAATCTCGGGTTGTTGTCATCAAAGCTGGCTCCTTGAGGAGGCTCCTGGGGCAGGGAGGGGTGGGGGGTGGGGGGCAGGAATGGTCCCGGCCTCTTGCAGCTTTTGGAGGCTGTGGGCCCACCTGGAGCGGCAGCCACATCGCCCCACCCTCACCTCTGCGATCCTGTCGTGTCTTGCCGTCTGGAGTCAAACGCTCCTCTGCTCCTCCCCTGTGAGGATAGCTGTGATTTCGTTTAGCGCTCATCCGGGTAGTCCAAGGCCATCTCCCCTTTTTAACATCCTTCGCTTAATCCCATTTGCAGAGGCTCCTTTGCCACGTACGGTAGCATTTATACATCCCAGAGACTCCCATATGTCTGTCTTCCAGGGGAGGTGGGCATAAGATGTGTCTACGTCCCAGAGATTCCCATATGTCTGTCTTCCAGGGGAGGTGGGCATAAGATGTGTCATCGTTGACCTGGTACCGTGTCCCTGGGGCTTCCCTCGTGGCTCAGATGGTGAAGAAGCCACTGGTAGCGCAGGAGACTCGGGTTCAGTCCCCGGTTCTGCGAGATCCCCTGGAGGAGGGCATGGCCACCCACTCCAGGATTCTTGCCTGGAGAATCCCATGGACAGAGGAGCCTGGCGGGCCACAGTCCACGGGGTCACAAAGACTCGGACACGACTGAACGACTAACACAGCGCAACGAAACTTGTGTCCATGACTGTTATTATTATTTTTTAATAGGATTTTTATATGTGGGTCATTTTTAAAGTCTTTATTGAATTTGTCACAGTATCACTGTTGTTGCTTGAAGTTCTCGTTTTCTGGCCACGAGGCGTGTAGAATCATAGCTCCCCTACCAGGGGTTGAAGCTGCACCCCCTGTACTGGGAAGGCCAAGTCTTAATTAACCACTGGATCCCCAGGGCAGTCCCTCCATGACCGTTTTCTTATAATAAATTCCTGTAAGTGGAAGGAAAGGTTGAAAGGGCAAAACTTAACATCGGATGAAATGTTTGGAGCAAAGCATTCAGAGTTAAATAGGTTGAACTGGTGTCTTTTGACGGCTGTCCCTTTAAGAGCCCTTCTGGAGGCAGATCTGATGGGGACGGGGGGGGGTGGGGCGGGGGGGGGCACTGAGTAGGGGGTTGGGTGGTGCGGCTGTGGATTGAAAGCCCCGGGTACAGGAATCATTTAAAGTTAGCCTCTAGGAAGCTCAGGGCTAATGAGATAATTCCCATTAGGAGAGGAAGGAAGTGAAGGTGGCCTGACATCCCTTCTGTCTCTAATTTATGTGATTCACTGAGACCTCCCCCCCTCCCGCCCAGACCGCTCCCCCTCCGCCGGCTCCACTGTCCACCCTTGTTCTGCCAGCCAGGTCTCTGGATTCTGGCGAGTCCCACCGTGCCAAGGAACCTGGGACGGTTGCCTTCCACCCAGACGCGGCGTTCGGGCTCTTTTCTGGGCAGTTAAGCCAGAGGATCTGGGCTTTGCCCATTTCTTCTCTTTTCCCAGAGCCTCACCCAGCTCCCCTCCACCTCCACCCCTGCCCAGCTGACAGGGATGAGGACTGGTGTCTCTGGGAGCGAAGAAAAGAGAAATGCTTCCAACAGAACGCAGGCCGGCTCCAGGGGCGCTTGGAGGCCAGGCTGCCAAGATCCTGTTTGCTCCCCTCCCCCGCCGCAACCCCTCCCCCACCCCTGTGTCCCTGTACTTTTAGAGGGAAGAGAGAGAGAGGAAAAAAAAGAGAGAGAAGAGATCCTTCCTGTTTTGCTCTGCTGCCTACACTCGCGGTCAAAACTCTCTCTGCAAACATGAAGATCCAGTTTGCGTCTTTAATTAGAAAAGTGTGAAGTAACCGAAGAAGGTTCGGGTTCTTTCAGGTTCCATCAAACCCTGGAAACACATCTGGGTTTTAGGAGAGGGAGACCCCAGCTCATCGAAGGCCCAGTGCCCTCAGACTTGGCGCTGGGGGGACATGCCCCCTCCCCGTGTGCAGGAAGGGTCTTTGGCGCGTGGAGGGAGGTGGGGCTCTTCCTCGCCTCTGGTTTCAGCCCTTTCATCCTCTCGTCCTCCCCAAGGGAGGCCATGTGGTGGACTGTTCCGAGGCAGGGCCAAGGGCCAGAGCGGGGCTGGCCCTGGGGACAGCCAGCGGCCCGGCTGCGCCATGTGGGTGGCCTGTCCTGTGAGCCTGTGGCCTGACCTCCCAGCCCCTCCTGGAGCCCAGCTGCAGGCTTGGGTGGCAGCCTTGGCCTGCCGTGGCCGTGGGGTGCTGAGACCCCGCTTCCTTATCCCCTCAGAGCCCGCATCACACGCCGTGCGGGCTGGGCCGGGGCTGGGGCACACCAGGCAGAGTCTGCGGACAGCCATGCCGCTGGGGTCGGCTCTCCAGGCTGTGGTGTCTCTAACGGGAATGAGACAGAGGCGGACAAACCAGGGGTTTGAGGAAGACAGCATACATGAGAAGAGCCTTGGAAACGCAGAGGAAAGACGTGCAAGCTAAAGGCAGAGCGTGTCTGTACATTCCTCCGTCCATGCGTGCGTGCCCAGTCCTGTCCGACTCTCTGCAAGTCCATGGACTGTAGCCCACTAGGCTCCTCTGTCCATGGGATTCTCCAGGCAAGCATCTTGGAGTGGGTTGCCATCTCCTTCTCCAGGGGATCTTCCCGACCCGGGGATCGATCCCAAGTCTCCTGTGTCTCCTGCTCTGCAGGCAGATTTTTTACCACTGAGCCATCAAGTGTCTGTACATTTCACGATTAAACAATGGCAACGCCGGGGTCCCCGGTGGCCTCAGCTGGGCTGGGATCAAGCGTGCAGCCCCTGGACTGTCTGTGGCCATGTTCATGGCGGGGCTCCCCTGGAAACAGCTGTTATCACCCGCTCGTGACCCCTGGCTTGCTCGCCAACTCCCTGCACATGGAGTCCTCAGGCTTTCAGGGGCAGATGAGGGAACATGGAAAGAGGTAAGCGTTCCTCTCGATGCCAGGAATGACTTCATTGATTTAAAAAAGGAGGAGAAAAGCAGTGATGGAAGATCAAGCTGGCGTTTCAGACGCCTGTCATGTCTGGTCCACACCAGGGATATAACCAAGGCACGCGCTTCTTCTTCCACCCTTGAAAACGTGCTACCTGGATTTTAGGTTTTTTTAATATTTATTTCACTGCCCTGACTCTCTGTTGTGGCTGCAGGATCTGTAGTTGCCACGTGTGGGATCTAGTTCCCCAACCAGGGATCCCCGGTGGGGACTACAGAGTCTTAGCGATTGGACCAGCAGAGAAGTCCCCTAGATTCCTTCATAAAGACAGTGCTATAGGGAAATATAGTAATAAAGACAAACACTACTTTTTGAGCCTCAGTCCTCATAGCACCCCTACCGGGGAGGCGGTCTGAGTGTAACTCCTGCTTTGCAGGTGGGCTACAGAGGATGGAGGTGGCGTGCCTGGGACTCTGAAGGTGAACCTCGATCTGACTCCGTATCGTTAAGTGAAGCATCTCCGGGACCATGTGCTTCCTGGAGTCCTCCCTGTCGGTGGGACCGAGGCCTCCCAGGTGGCAGTAGTGGTAAAGAACCCGCCTGCCTCCACAGGAGACATAAGGGACGCAGCGTTCAGTCTCCAGGTCAGGAAGATCCCCTCGAGGAGGGCATGGCAACCCACTCCAGTGTTCTTGCCTGGAGAATCCCCATGGACAGGGGAGCCTGGCGGGCTGCAGTTCACGGGGGGGCGGGGGTCGCAAAACAGTCGGATGCGACTGAAGCGACTTAGTGGGCAGGCCTGCCACTGAGCTGCAGGCGGCTCACTTGTTAGTTCTCTGCTCTGTTCGTCCGTGTGCCTTGTCAGGGCTGCACACCGAGCTGGGTCCTGTGCATGGAAAGAAGAACAGCCTGGCCGCACCGTGCAGCTGCCAGACCCGCGTGAAACCGAGGAAGGGTGGGGAGGCACCCAGGCCGCCACACCTGCTGCCCTTAAGCGCACGTGCTCTTCCTCTCCAGGCTGATGGGCGGTCCAGAGCCAGACTGGCTCAGAGGTCCCTCTGGGTCCTCCCACAGGTCGATCGTGGGTGCTTCAACATCAGGGTAGACAGTAGAGTCCAACCAGGGACTTTAGGGGCCAAGTGTGGGGAACTGTCCATCTAGGAACCGTCGGTCTCTCCCTCCTGACGAAAGAGTGTAGTAAACACCCTGCTCTCTGGAACACCCCCTCCCTGGAGTGATTCATGGAGAGATCTCCCCCAAGTAGGTGTCTCTCTGCCCCTGGGTCCCCAGCTTGCAGCAGGGCCAGGACACTCCAGGGCCCCGTCCCCTACTCTCTGTTGTTAAATGGGCCACCTGGAAAAGCGAGAGAGCAGAAGGCCCTTGTGATTGGCCGTTAGGCGGCCCCCGAGGGACAGATAAGCAGAGGACAGAGGAGTCTGGGACTGGGGTCCCAGTTATCTTAAAGTCCATCTGGGGGAACAATCCCTTCGGATAAACAAGAGATCCGGGTCGGCCAGTTCGGAAGGGTCTTTGATCCACCTAGAAGTTAATGCTTTTCTGTGGAGAACCACAGAGCGCCCCACCCAGGGCCACGGAGATAACAGGCGGGCGCAATCACCCACCAGCGGCCTCTTGATAATGCCCGGTTTTATTGAGGTCTGGTTTCTGCCCAATGGGAACACATCCGGCAAGCATCAAAGGGACACCGCGTCACCTTGTGCAAAGAATCCCTCGGGGTGTGCGTGTGGGGAAGGGTGTGTGCGTGGCTGTGTGTGTACAAGGCTGCCCGTTGGCAGTTAGCTTCCTAGAGATCAGAGGCCACCAGCTCCGAGGGGGCCTTGACAGGTCACGAATGCCATTCCCTTGTTCTTTTGGCCGGTCCGGCTCCTAAGACGTCTCTGCCGGTGTTGACTTAGCATCTCACGTGGAAGAGCCACCCCGTGTTGATGGGTCCTGGGCTCCGTTACAGGGGCTGTCTGATGAGAATTTTAAGGGAGAGGTGCAGTGGATGCTCACAGAGGACAAAGCTTACTCGTTTGGGAGTCGCGGACTTGCCTCCCTGTTGTCGCTCGGAGGTGTTCGCACTGCATGAACTCTCCAGGGATGCAGGGCTCACCTGGAAGAGAGAAAGAAACAGGACATGGGGATGGCGGAAGAACGCACAGGGTGTAGGAGGTCATGTCTTTGCAAGGGTGGAGTTGATGAACACAGTGGTTGAGTGTGGTCCTTCGGGAAAGGGTGTCTCCCCGCCCACACCCAGGCAGTGCCTCTTGGCCCTCAGATTTCACCTGGGGAGGCAGGCTGCTGACCTCGTGACTGGACCCCTGGAGACAGAGGCAGAGAAATACTGCCCTACAAGCGGAACATCTGGAAGCTTCCTAAAGCTTATTTCTCAACGAGTTTGCAAGAGTCGGGGCATTAGCACACGAGGTTTATAGGCTGGAGGGAACCCAGAGGTTCTAGTTCAGTTCAGTTCAGTCGCTCTAGTTAAGAGTGAGATGCATTCCGACTCTGGGGGGGAGGGTGGGATGTAGGAAGGGAATGTGGAAGCCTTGGAAATGGCCGGGGGAGCCCCAAAGCCCTAGATTCTTTGCCCAGGAACCTGTTCAGTGTCCCTGGGGACAGACCAGGCCCCTGAGCTCCTTTCCTCTTTGATAGCCCTGGTGCAGGGCAACTGGATTTCTCCGCTTTGTTCCAAGCAGGTGCATGAAGTGGACTGGAAGAATCCCGGGGAAGGGAAGGGCAGGAGCTGGGAGGCTCCATCCCCCTGAGCCTTCGCCTCTTAAAGACCCACAGGGAGTTCGCCTCTCCTGTAGGACAGTGGTTTTGGCATCAGGGGCCGGTTTCCTGGAAGACAGTTTCTCCATGGACCCAGGTTGGGGGGGCGGGTGGTTTGGGGATGATTCAGACACACTGCATTTATTGTGCACTTTATTTCTGTTATTGTTGCATCAGCTCCACCTCAGACCATCAGGCATTAGATCCTGCCGTCTGGGGGCCCCTGCTAAGAGAGCCCGACGCACACCTGTCACCCATCTTCCCATCCTGACACGGGTGGGACCTGTTCATCCTGTAGCTGTGAGCCTCTCTTGTCCCCTGCTCCTCTGTCCTCCACTCTCTCTTCCCTCCTCACCTCCTTCCCATCCTCCTTTTTAAATTTTTTCCTTCCTCTCCCTCCTCCCCTCTGCTTCCCCCAGTGACATCCTGGATTCACGATTTGGGCCAAAGAAAATCAGGAAACGCTTGGCTCAGCCTTTCGGCCAGGCAGGCTGGGGATGAAATAATGAAGGAAAAAGATGGTCCCAGCAGGAGAGAGAACTTACACGTGACCACATCCTTCTTTGCAAGTCAGAGCATCAACCTGTTCAGCTCTGTCTCTTGCTCAGCGGCTGGTTTCTCATTAGATTCTCTCGTCCCTTTCCTCTCTGACCCGGGTAGGGACCACCAGCCAAGCTTATTATCAGGACAGCTTTCGAGAAGTGAAGTCTCTCCTTGCTCAGAGTGCCTCTGTGGGAGGATTCCGGTTTCGGTGCCTGGGGGAGTTTACCAATTGGATGCAGAATGGAGGCTCCCCGTTCCTAAACTGGCCCCGCTGCAGGATCACCGTTTTTACTGAGACGGTGCTTCTTGTCCAGTGAGTTCATGTTTATAGCGTTGGGTGGGAGCCGGCTCATTTTGTGCTGGCTTCATGAGCGGAGGAGGTTGGGGCTTTGTGTGGTTATTCCTGGGAGACACCTTCCTGCAAGGCGTCCACCCTGTTCTGATGGGAAACGCGGTGACACAGGCACCAGGAATTCCACACCAGCCAGTCACCTGTCTGGCAGCTGGGATGTGCGTTCCCAGGTCTGCCCTGGTGAGCCTGGTGCGGTTTCTGCCTCGGGGCGTCTTGCGTCCTGGCTGTCGTCGGGACTCAGGTGTATTGCTACCTTCTTCTTCTCTCCTCTGGGCTCGCTGGCCCTTTGCAACATGCAGCGGTTCTCAGCACCCGCTACGCATGGGAATCAGCAGCTCGGCTCTAACTGCTGCCTCGTCCCGCCCTAAGCGATTCCGGCTTCCCCAGGCTGGGCCGAGCCCCAGGCATGGGAGTTTTGAAAAGCTTGCCAGGTGACTCTCAGGTGCAGCCGAAGTCAGGAAAGGGCCGCACCTCAGGGGCAGTGATTGTCTGTGGGAGGGATTCTGCAGTTCCCCACCCCCACCCCCCAATGCCAGACACACGCAGTGTCCGAGACGTTCTCAGTGGTCACACTGAGCGGGGCTGCTCCTGGCTTCTCGAGGCTGGAGGCCAGGGATGTAGTTCAGCATCCTCCAGTGCCTCGGACTTCATCCCAGTGCCAGCCCCCCAACCCCAACCAAGAGCAGCCAGCAACCCTCTTCTCTAGGTCAGTGGGGAAGCAGATGGTGCATGCCCTGACTGACAAGCTCAGTTTCCTATATGGTGCAAGAAGATCAGCACGAACGTAGTGGCTTGAAACCACACTCACTTCTTCTCTCACAGTCTCTTTCATCGGCCGCTCTCACTGGGTCGAAGTCGGGGTGTCTGCAGGGCTGTTTTCCTTCGGGAAGCTCTCGAGAAGGGTTCATTTCCTGGCCTTTCTAGCCTCTGGAGACCGCCTGCTTCCCTTGCCTCCTGCTTCCCGCCTTGAAACACTCCCTCCTGCTCCTTCTTCTCTGTCACACCCCACTCCGCTTCCCTTTTATCAGGACACTTGTGAGTATACGTGTCCGCTCTCCCCCAGGCATCCAAGACAATCTCTGCCTCTCAAGATCCTTGACTTGCTCACACCTGTGCAGTCTCTTTTGCTGTAGAAGGTAACAACATTCACAGGTTGCAGGGGTATTAAGACGTATCTTTGGGGGCTGATAGTCAGCATGTCAGGCTTCCCAGGTTGGCACAGTGGTAAAGAACCTGTTGGCTGCCAACGAAGGAGAAGCAAGAGATGTGGGTTCCATCCTTAGGTCGGGAAGATCCCCTGGAGGAGGGCATGGCGACCCACTCCAGTGTTCTTGCTTGGAAAATCCCAAGGACAGAGGAGCCTGGAGGGCTACGGTCCATGGGGTGGCAGAGAGTCAGACACGACTTGAGCTTCCATGCACACACATTCAGCCTTTCACAGGGGCCCTCTTGCCACTACTGTTCTTCCTTTCTTGGTCCCCAGTTTTTCTCCAGGGGTTGTTCCACCTGTAGACTCTTAATATGCGTTCTACTTCTGTCCTGGGTGTTTTCAGAGAGGCAGGGTCTGAAGGGCAAGGCAGCGTGTTGGAGTCCTGTCTAACCAGCTCCTAGTGGCCATAGCAACGGGCAGGAAAACATTCGAGTGTGGAAGGAGGTGGAGGGGGTGGGGAGGGGACCCTGCCTTGGCGTTAGCAGCTGCTTTAACCTGGAGAATGATGCTGGGGGGAGAGGCAGGGAAGCCGAACTGGCGTCTCAACCACCGTCAGCTTCCCAACCCCCCACCCCGCCCCCGAGTCTGGGTTTCTAAGTGATCTTTCAGATCTCCAGGTGCCCACTAATCTGCTGGCCCAGGGCCTTTCTCTAGGCTAACAGAGGTGTGTCTTTGGCCAAATACGAACGCTAGACCCAGAAGGGTTTGGTGTGGGGCGAGGGTGTGTCCGGCTCTGCTGAGGCTGGTCCTAACCTCGTTCTCCTCCCCTGGGTGGAGGCTCTCGTTTCCACCCTCCCCCACTCCAGCCCCCGGCCCCCTTGGCTGGGTCTGTGGGGTTGGGATGAGTCCGGCGGTGGGGGGAGCAGTGGTGTGTTTGGCTTTTTGTTTTGTTTTGCGCATGCCTCCCGACGTTCCCCTCTGTGTTTAATGTCCCGGTGCCGAGTGCATGCGGTTGCTGGGAGACGAGAAGGAAGTCCCCGAGTGATTCACCGGCAGCTGCCAATTCATTTGCGCGCCGTGTGCGTCTCCCTGGGGAAAGGCCTTCTCCCTGGTCCTCTCCGGTTCAGCTCAGACAGCTGCTGGTGTCTGAGGAGGGGAAACGTGGAAACCAGAAAGTTTAGCAGGACTCTGGGGTTGTTGGGGGCGTTTCGGGGTCCCAGGGAGAGCGTCTGGAGGGAGAGACTTCCGGTCTCCCTCTTGGCCACCTGGAGCCCCAGGGTACCTCTCTGAAGGCTGCTGCGCTGGCTTTGGGGGAGCTAACTCCTGCCTGCACACTCTCGCCTTCCGCAGTGCTCCTGCAGGCAAACGTCTTAAAGCATCTTCTCCCTCCCCAAGGCACTTACGGTAACGTCCTGCAGTCTCTGACCATCAGCACCCCTCTCTCTGGCTTCATCACAGCCCACACAGCCCCACCCGGGGTTTAGCCCAAGCCCCCAGGAAGGAGAGCTCCCTCATGCCAGGCTGAGCTGCGACCTCACAGGACCGTGGAGGGGCAGAGGGCCCGTTGGTCCTTCTGCACCCAGCGTCCTCTGTGCGCGTCCCTCTGGTGCTGAGGTCCTTCTGGCCTCAGCTCAGTCAGTGGTTGCCTCTCTGCTGTGGCCCGAAGTGGAGCGTGCCTGTCTGTTTCTGTCTGCCTTCTCAGCCTCTGATCCCACGTGGTGCTTGTCAATGAGAAGATTTGCAGGTGATTTCTCATGGGCTGGCAGTGATGGAGTCAGAGAAGGGGGGAGCCCAGATTTATCTGCATTCGTGACTGGGTGTGTGCTTAGCTTCTCAGTTGTGTCCGACTCAGTGCGACCCCATGAACTGTAGCCCGCCAGGCTCTTCTGTCCAGGGGATTCTCCATGGAAGAACACTGGGGTGGGTTGCCATGCCCTCCTCCAGGGGATCTGCCCGACCCAGGGATTGAACTCCCATCCCCTGCAATGGCAGACGGACTCTTTACTGCTGAGCCACCTAGGAAGCCCAATGCTGCTTCTAAAAGCAGTATTTTAGTTAAGGGGGAGAAAAGGCCTGTTTATACTGTTCAAGTTTCCCTGGTGGCTCAGATGGTTAAAAAAAAAAATCCACCTGTCAATGCAGGAGACCCAGGTTCGATCCTGGAAAGATACCTTCCCAACCCAGGGATCTAACTCAGGTCTCCCGTGTTGCAGGTGGATTCATTATCAGTGGAGACACCAGAGAAGCCCAGGAATACTGGAGTGGGTAGCCTCTCCCTTCTCCAGAGGAACTTCCCGACCCAGGAGTTGAAAGGGTATCTCCTACATTGCAGGTGGATTCTTTACCAGCTGAGCCACCAAGGAGGGTCTCAGCAATTTAAAGATGAGGAAGTCCCCTGAGGGCGTTTCGTGGTACTCAGTGTATTTGTGGCTCAGAAACACAGAGTTAGGTGGGGTAGTGGGAAGCCAGGAAAGCATAAGTCCAAGTCCATCTTCACATATTTACAGTCAGCAGTGCAGAAGGGAAATGCATTAAATTGTATTTTTCCACTTCCTCCTCTATCCACTCTGGATCATCTCCTAATTAGTTGTTAAGGGTCTCTTGAGAAGCGGGCGACAGAGGATGAGATGGTGGGTTGGCATCATGGACTCAATAGACATGAGTTTGAGAAAACTCTGAGAGACAGTGAAGGACAGGGAAGCCTGGTGTATGCAGCCCACGGGGTTGCAAAGAGTTGGACATGACTGAGCAACTGAACAGCAACCTGTGAAAGCAGAGGGATGTTCCAGCTGAAATGAACATCAGGCTTAAGGACCAGATGCTGGCCATCCTGTACGGAGAAGCGTGGCCCCTCTGTGCCTCAGTTTTTTCATCTGTAAACTGGGTGATCTGACCCCTCCATGCTCCTGACCCCATGGCTCAGAGGCTGTGAGAACTGTCCGCTTCTTCTGAGCTGTATTTGGTTTTTAAAATCAGCCATGGTGTAGTGGTAAGGCTTGTGGGAGCATTCCCGGCAATGATTCAGTGTAGAGTTCCTTGAACAGTATGTGTTAGTGACTTCATCATGTCCGACTCTTTGTGACTCCGTGGACTATTATAGCCTGCCAGGCCCCACTCTCCATGGAATTCTCCAGGCAAGAATACTGGAGTGGGTTGCCACTTCCTTCTCCAGGGGATCTTCCCAACCCAGGGATCGAACCCGGATCTTCTGCACTGGCAGGTATATTTTTTTACCATCTGAGCCACCAAGGAAACTTGAACAGTGTAAATAGGCCTTTTCGCCGCCTTAACTGAAATACTGCTTGAAGAAACATTGGGCCTCCCAGGTGGCTCAGCAGTAAAGAATCTGCCTGCCAGTGCAGCAGATGTGAGTTCGATCCCTGGGTTGGGAAGATTCCCCTGGAGAAAGAGATGCAACCCACTCCATTATTCTTGCCTGGGAAATGCCTTGGACAGAGAAGCTGGTGGGCTAAGGTCCTTGGGGTTCACAAAGAGCCGGGCACGACTGAGCAACTAAAGAATGACAACAGTGTTCTGTTCAGTAGCTGGAACATTCTGGATTAAAGGCAGTAAGGTGATGTTCGTTGTTGAAAGACATCCATTGAAAGGACAGAAGGCAGAGTCTCACTCTGTTGCTCTTTTTTGGTCCACAGGCCTGGGAAGCAGGACAGGTGGAGAACTGTTCCTCTCACCCGCAGTCCCCACCAGGAGCCTCAGTGTAACCATGAAGACCCCAAGGAGCTAAGATGGGACCTTCTCTTAAGAGGCAAGTGCTCTGGATTGGAACAAGAAGTCTCATTTTGGAGAATGGACTTCCCTGGTGGCTCAGGTGGTAAAGAATCTGCCTGCAACATAGGAGACCCAGGTTCAATCCCTGGGTCAGGAAGATCCCCTGGAGAAGGAAATGGCTACCCACTCCAGAATTCTTGTCCCATGGACAGAGGAGCTCGGCAGTTTACAGGTCCATGGGGTTGCAAAGAGTTGGACGCAACTGAGTGACACACACACACACACATTCTGGAGGCTAAAGGAGCTTCTGGATTTACGATGTTTGAGGAGAAAGCAAAGAGCCTTGGCCTGAGCAATCCTGTCTGTGTTGACCTGCATGAACAGGAGGCCACCTCCAGCTGAAGGGGACGCCGTGACGCTGGACCTTATAACTCCTTCTGCTGGTGCCTGGTCTTCAGACTGCCCCCGACCAGTCCTCGGAAACCAGAGGATTTTCTCCTGCATTCTTTCGTGCTCCCCACCTCCCATGTCTGCTGAGCCTTCGGACTCAGCAGTTTTCTTTTACTCCATCACTTCTCAGCTGGATATAGAGCGAATAGTTCTCTACACATAAGTCAATTGGTCTTACATTTTGCTCCTTCTGAAAAGGCCGGTGTTTGCACAGTGCTGTACAAGCAGCCTTGGAAGACCATCCCTCCTTATGTATGTGTGTGGGGTCTGGCCCCACAGGCTCCAGCGTGATGCAGGTCTGTGCAGAAATCCTTCAGGCTCTAAAGATGCTAGGATGCTGGAGGGGCCCTCGCAGAGAGCTGGATCCTGAAGGCTGGCATCGCCCACGTTCAGCTTTCTTGGTTCGGATTGCACGCAGGTGCACATCTGGAGGAACAGAACATAGACACATCTTCTGTTGACACGGATGCATGATCAGCTCCCAGTGGGGCAGTCAGAGTCCATGTCAGATCACTGTGCTTCATCACAGACTATCCAGCGGCCAGAGTTGATGGTGTTTCTAGAGGACCCCCTCTTTCCAGTGTGTCCGGACCATAGATAGGGCCCCACAAAACCCAAGTCCTGTTGAGGAAGTGAACCTTTTCTGTTGAGAACAAAACAGCTCGTGATGAAACAAAAATAATACAGCCACTGGAAACAATGGAAAATAGACTGTGGGATGTGTGTGTGTGTGTGTGTCACACGTTTGTATAGAATAAGAGCCAAGAAGAAAATTTCTGCATCTTAGCTAGACAGACCAAGAGCTAAAAACCTCTGGGATGGTGTTGTCTGGAGAGGGAAGGAGTTGGCTGGAAGACTTCCTGAAATTCCTTTGACCTCTAGGGTCCCGTAAAATATCAGGGGTGTGTAAATTGGGCCAAAGTGTATGCTTTCTGTCTGAAGTCTGGATAACCTTCGAGGTCAGCTCAGATGCTGTTGACGCAGAACTCCCCTCCCCAGTTCCCTTGCCTTTCCAGACATGGGCTTTATCTGGGATAAGGCGGCGGAACTTGGTAGTGGTAGTCGGGGAGAGGGGAGACGGAGGTTGCGCCAGCTGCAGTTTGTGGTGCTCACGACAAGTGAGAACAACCAGAAGGCAAATTACAGGTTCTTCCCAGGTGAGTTAAAGCCAGGCTTTCAGGATCGCATGCCATCCTGAAGTTGTTGCTTCTTGTCAGAGGATCAAGGCTTTATCTCTGCTGCTGAAAGACAGGCTTAAGCATCTCATCTAACCCTGCTCATCTTGTGTGGTGGCCCCGGTGGGGGGCGGGGTGGGGGCGGAGGTCATCACCTACTAGAGTAGAGATGAGCACGCAAGCATCTAGAAAAGACTCTGTCATTGCACACCTGTCGAGATAAAGACCCAGCCTCCTTCACGTGCGTCTTTCCCTCTGTCCTGGATTTCCGTGCCTTCACTGCCGTTAAAGGAACACTGGCCAGCCCCTGGGGTGTCATTTTTCTTTTTTTTTTTTTTTTAAAAAAAGGACTCATTTCAGATGTTTCCTTCATTTTTATATCCCACACATGGTCATTGGATCCAGAAGAAGTCCCACTGTGGTACCAAAGCAGAAGTTTCCTCTTGTTCCCTCTTCTTCTCATCCGCGTCGAATCCCAGATCCCCAGAGCCTGAAGTGGTCTAGAGCATCGCTCTTGTCTAGATCTACCCTTGACTAGTGCAGGAATCTCGTTTCCAGCATCGGATGCAGGATGGGCAGGCCGTGGGGGAGGCAGCCTTTCTGGCAGCTTGAGAGAGAAGGTGGGACGATGTTCAGCCTTAGGGGGAACAGCAGAATTCTAAGGAGTGCTTCATCCACATGCTTCTGTTTCTTCATCCGATAGTGAGCCAAAGGCATCTCATTTCTGGGTCCAGCTGTGTGTCTTACACTGATTTTAAAAAGCACAGAGTGGGGAGACAAGGAGACCTGAGCTTTTGTCCCAGAAAGTCCCGCTTCTTAGCTCCTTCCATGTAAAATGAGGGAGTCACGTCACACATTCCCCAAAATGCCTTCTAGCCATGCCGTCCACAGTGCTGCGATATGGAAGGATAGAGGTCATGACTTAAAAGATCTGCTTTTTTTTTCGTCTCTCTGGCTCAAGTCCTAGCCTTAATTTCTTTTTCCCTTAAGTTTTTTTTAAAAGTATCCAGCAGTTGTCTGTCTATCTGTTGATTTATTTTTTGGTTGCATCTCATGGCGTGTGGGATCTTTGTTCCCCGACCAGGGATTGAGCTCTCACTTCTTGCAATGGAAGCAGAGTTTTAACCACTGGACAACCTCCAGGGCAGTCCCTGGGTTAATTTCAGCTTGCTCCGAGATCATGTATAAGTCACTCAAGCCTTTTTCTCCAGGTCTCAGTTTTTCCCATCAATAAAATGGGAGAGGTAGGGGGTGGTCTTACTGGTCCTCCAAGTTCTCCTCCCATGTGTCCAGTTCTAAGCCTTGTCTGATGCAGCCCATGGCTGACGGGTAACTCTTGCTTTGCCTTCGGCCACACCAGCCCAAGACAGGGCTGTCCTAGGAAGTCCATTACCAACGACTCCTTCAAAGCTGTTTGCACTTGTTGTCAGCTGCACCGAGCAAGAGCTTGTCGAAGGGGAAGGCAAATAGACATACAGACTGATGACAGGCCAGGGGGAGGGGGACCGCTGTTTGCCCGGGGTGACTGGGAGGCAGAAAAAAAAACCTGCCTGCCGTCTTGACCAATAAATAAAAACTGGGAGCTCTGCGTGGCTAAAACTGTAGGGGATTTATTAGTTTGCTCAGTGAAAGGCAAATATTAAGTCTTAAGTTGGCCCGTCCTGGGACTTGCCTTTTGGCGTTTGTATGCTGTCCAGCACCGATCGCCGTGTACTCCAGGTTATCGGGTTCTGTCGAAGGGTTTTTTTTTTAAAGATTTTTTCCGTCTCCTTCTTCTTTCTTTCCTCCTTGCATGCCCCTGCCCCGCCCCTCCCCCAGCTCCCACCTTCTCCGATAACTGAGCCCTGGGCTTTGGCGAGGCGGGGAAAACAGTATGGAAGCCTTGTCGTCCTGGGTGTGAAGCGCCTGTGTTCAGGGCTCCAGCTGCCCAGGGGGTTTACCATGACTGTGGCTCGGGGCTGCGAACTCTCCAGGTGGTCCTTGGCGGGGGGGCTCTCCTCCCTCCTCTGCCCTGAGCGCTTCAGAAGTCAGGTCCCAGGCTGTTTGGCGAAGCTCGTGCCTCCCATTAAAATAAGCATCCCTGCCACCTCTGGAAAAAAGACACAGACCTCCTGGTTTCCAGGTTTTCACAGTGAACACGTGATTTTGGCCTGAAATGCCCAACAGTGAACTGACCGGGCTTGTCACTCTCCACGTGAGACCGGCTGGGACGTGGGACACCGCTGTACCTAGACAGCATCTCCTCCAGCAACAAAACGCAAAGAGACTCTAAGGACTAGACGTGACTGTGATGTGCAGCTGGGCAAATGCTGGACAATAGCACAGAGAGACTCAAAAGCCAACTGCCACTTTTGAGGCGCCTGGAGCAAAAGCAGGGGGTGGAGAGCAAACGCAGGGCCCTGCACGTGTCCCCTGCACACAGCACCACCCAGGTTTGCCCACCCAGGCCCCTCCTCTGCCTGACCCCTGGACCTGCCTCCTACCCTCACCCCATGGAAGGATCCAGCTCCCTCCACTAGGGGAACAAGCAAGGGGGCCTGTTACTTGTTTTCATTGCCCGCTGCTGTAGCAGGAGCCCGAATAAAGCTTGCCTGAATTTCTTGTCTGGTCTGTCATCAATTGCTGTTGATCGGGTAAGGCCAAGAACCCGTGGAGATATCCAGTCCCCAGGGGATGGACAGATACCCAGTCTCTCCAGTTTCCAAGAATGAGCCTCAGCGGAACCAAACTAGCTGGCATGTTCTTTATCCTTCACTGGAAACATCTTCAGTCTGAAGTGCTGCAGCTCCAGGTACCCAGGTAGAGATCCAGGTGGCCAGGCAGAGATCCAGGTGCCCAGGCAGAGATCCAGGCACTCAGAGATCCAGGTGCCCAGGTAGAGATCCAGGTGCCCAGGTGAGATCCAGGTGCCCAGGTAGAGATCCAGGCACTCAGGTAGAGATCCAGGTGCCCAGACAGAGATCCAGGTACCCAGGTAGAGATCCAGGCACTCGGGTAGAGATCCAGGTGCCCGGGTAGAGATCCAGGTGCTCAGGTAGAGATCCAGGTGCTCATGTAGAGATCCAGGCACTCAGGTAGAGATCCAGGTGCCCAGGTAGAGA